>NW_026294491.1:13592607-13960107 GCF_007827085.1 Peromyscus californicus insignis
GCTGGAGTTGAATGCCAAGGAATACACTTATAATTAGAAAACAACTTAATTGTGATTTATTGGTGCCTGACAGGATGACAGTTGATCCTTATTTCTTTTCACTGCCTTAAAGTTCCCTTTATGTCAAGAGAAACATAACTCAAGCTGAATGTTTTGCCTGGGAACTGGAAACCATCCCTTAGTTTCTTTCTTGTTGACCTTCATTTTGGTCCAGGTGTAATATTTTAGCATTTCTATGACATAGATTAAATTTCATTCAAATTCTTAGAGTCAAGAGCTTTTGTTTTGTTTTTTTGTTTTGCTTTTTGGGGGGCTTTTTGTTTAGTTCATTTTCTGTTTTTTTTCTTTTAGAAAAGGAAATTACCTTTTCTTTCTTTTTTTTTTCTCAGTGTGAGTAATTACTTCCTGAAGCGAGTGTTCTGTTGATTTTGTGAGTATAAATGATTACTTCCCTATGGCAAGAGGGAGAACACCAAGGGCCGGGCCTCGAGTGAGTGTTTCCTGACCAGCACCAGTGTCTGTGGGGGAGGGAATGGAATGTTCTCTGGTGGTCTGAGCACTTTCCACACAGTAGGAGTGGTTCAGGCAATGGAGGTGACAGAACATTGATTCCCTGGAGCATTCTCCCTGATTCAGGAAGGGAGAGAGTTATTTCTACATAGTCAGAAGACTGTCCTTCCATATGCAGCTGCTGATACCAAAGACTTTCATTAGTTACTTTTCTGTTACTGTGAGAAAACACCCTGACCACAAGCAGCTCACCAGGGAAAGCGTTGGTTTCAATTTATGGTTCCAGATGGCCAGATATCTATAATAGCAGGGAAAGCAAGACAGTATGAATTGGGAACTGAGATATGTCTCAACCATATACAGGAAGCAAGGCAAAGTGATAAACCCTCAAAGCCCTCCTTCTGTGACATACTTCCTCCAACAAGACTCAACATCCGAATAGTTCCACAACCTCCCTAAACAACACCACTCCCTGGGGACCAAGCATTCCAACACATGAGCCTATGGGGGATATTTCTCATTCCAACCATCAGACCACTGTCTTGAAGATATGGCCAAAATTCTGCTTGTAAGAAGCCAATTGGTGGTGGTACACACCTTTAATCCTAGCACACAGGAAGCAGAGGCAAGCTGATCTCTGTGAGTTCTAGGCCAGCCTGGTTTATAAAAAGAGTTCCAGGGCAGCCAGGGCAACACAGAGAAACCCTGTCTTGAAAAAACAAATCCAAAACCAACCAACCAACCAAACAAACAAACAAACAAACAAAAAGCAGTGAGCAGACAAGACCTCACGAAGCACTTATGATCTCTTATGCCAATACAATTTGTGGGTTTTTCAGAGTTGCATAGTTCCATGACTGGTCGAGGGTATCACTTCAGCTACTCTGCCAAGGCTTATACTCAAGGAATATAGCAAACTGGGGGTAAGAATGGAAGGAAATATTTGGTTTAACCAGTAAGAAAAAAGAGACCTGGAGATAGTTGATAAACACGAAAGGATAGAGTGGTGTTTCTAATATATGATATTTGGGAGTCAAACATGACTGGAATTTTTTTTGTGTGAGATTTATTAGCATGAGATATTTAAAGTCCTAAATATCATATTTTATGCATTTCCAGTCCCCATATACCAGGTGAACATCTCAAAATACTAGAGTGTTCCTAATGTTTGAGAATTTATTTAAATGTGAATAAAAGTTAGTGATTTTTAAAAGATTACCAAAAAAAAAATCATATGGCTTATTTTCCACAGAACATCCCTTAATTTTTAAAGATTTATTTACTTTTGTGTATGACTGTCTCGTCTTTGTGTATGTGTGAGTATAGAACATGCCTGGTACCTGGAGTAAGCATCAGATCCCCTAAAACTTTAGACAGTTTTTAGCCACCCTGTGGGTGCCAAGAATTGTACCTTGGTCTTCTGGAAAATTAATATGAGCTCATAATCACTGACACTTTTCTCCAGTCCACATTTTATAATTTCTTTACTTTTCTATGTTCATACTAATTATTTAATTTTAGTGCATATTAAAAGTAGTTCCAAAGAATATCTCCTTTTCTGTGACTTGACTACTGCTATTGCTAGAAAACTTCACCACAACCAGAACCTTCACTTCACTGTGACAGATGATAAGGACAATAAATTAAAGATTTTCTGGTTATAATTTGCATGAATTATACTCATAATTAAAATAATAAGTCTGCTTTAAATTTTTTTTTTCAGTCACTATTCAGTTTCAGCCTTTTCTGAGTCAATGAATAATGAGCTAAATAATCTGTGTCTTGTATGTGTCTGTGCGATGTGTGCATGTCTGCACGTATGTGTATGTGGTGTATGTATGTGGTACATGTATGCATAATGTCTGCAAGCCACAGTTCAATGTTGGATGTCTTCTGTCAGTGTTCACATATCTGTAGAGACAGGGTTTCTTGTTGAAGCTTGGGCTCATCAATTAAGTTAGGCTGGCTGACCAGCTATTCCCTCATGTCTCTATCCACCTCACAGCACTGTGATTACAGGGGGGATGCTGCCATGTGCAGCTTTTCAGTGTGGTACCAGGAATGCGAACTAAGGTCTTCATGTCTGCATGGCAAGTACTTTATGCACAGAACCAGGTTCCCAGGCCTAAAACTACTTACTTATTCACCTGAAGAAGCTAGTTGTACCCTTCAGTGAAATGAAGCGTCAATTGCTCTACTGTTTTGGAGGAGGTTGAGGACAGGGCAGTCAGATATGCAGGAAAGGAACAAAGATGTCAACAAAAATCTCCAACATTTTGACAGCAGCCCTAACTCCAAGTTCAACTGCCTCTTCAGAAAATGAACAACTTATTCAATTTGTCATTTATTTCCCCCATATTCCTCTCTCTCTCTCTCTCTCTCTCTCTCTCTCTCTCTCTCTCTCTCTCTCTCTCTCTCTCTCTCTCAATAAGGGTTACAAGGAAAGAAAAGCTATGCAAGGGAACATTGTCCCTGCTAATGAGTTGAATTGTGCATGGGTTTTGTTCTACCTGCAGCCAATTATTAAGCCAAATCCTGTCCCTGCCAATGCACTAATTGCTCTAGGTGACAGCTTTCTGACCCACCTGACTACCTCTTCAGAAATAAACAAACACAAAAATGACAGGACACTAAGTAAAAGCAGAGGAATCATGGCTGTGACACAGCAATCAGATCTGTCATAAAGCATCAGCTACATACAAGGAGATATATCATAGATGTTAGTTGCCATCATATTCATGGCAGCCCACACCGAATTTAACTGTGGAGAGGACCATCTGTGAAAAATTTATTGGTTAGAGTTCAAGACTTCATGTTCAAATCAGCAAACATGTCTGAACAGGTTTGCCACTGATCCTGTAATTCCTGGTTTTTAACTGCACACCAATGTTGATTTAGGGGCACTAAGCAAAAATTGCATGAACTTAGTCTTTCATGGCTGTTAATTCTGAAACAAAATCATCTTTCATTTACCATATGGTCATCTATTAGGCTACGCTACAGTAAAAATAAAAGAGAGAGAGAGAGAGAGAGAGAGAGAGAGAGAGAGAGAGAGAGAGAAGAAAAAATCAAAATCAAACCTTCAGTCTTTGAATGTGCTCTTCCAAACTGAATGCGGTTTCATTGTGTTTTCTTTTCTAATTCTAGTACTTGATAGCCAAAGGCAGGAGGATCTCCACAAGTTCAAGGTTAGACTGGTCTACATAGTCAGTTGCAAGTCAACCATTGCTAGGTCGTAAGAACTTGTATCAATAAACAAAAGAACAAACAAACAAGGCTTCCTGGAAATAACTTCCATACTTCACAGAAATAAGTTAACTTTTGGCATTTCCTCATAATGCCAGTGTTGGAGAATTAGAGGCAGGCAGATTTCTGGGGCTCACTAGCCAACAACCCTACTCTAACCAGCCAGTTCCAGGTCCCAACCCTGTCTCAAAAAATTATAGGGGATGCCTTAGACTAAATGACATCTAAGTTTACACTTTGGTCTAGACATAAATATATACCATGTAAACTTAAGCAGCCCCCATGTGTACCTACACATACACATACAAGGTTAGTCAGATGTATTGTTCAATATATACTGCAGTACTGCCATGAGTTTCTATTGTCTCATGCCTTAGTATATCTTAGAATTACATCAAGTCACTTTGCTAATAGCACATTGTCTTTCCCATTCAGATCACTCCTCTCTTTCTAATTTAGTTTCTCTCTTCATATTCACTCTAGCACCATTTTCCAGATCCAAATCCCTCACCTCGAATCTGAGGAATAGATTATAATTATTTGGAATTGAATCAAATACTTATAGACTGTAGAACATTGACTAGAGCACAGTAAAAGCTTCACTACACTTTTATTTTTGCTACACGGCAACCACCACACTGAAATGCAATTCATTTTTACCCTTTCTAAGAAATGAAATGTGATTTAAGCTTAGAGTAGATAGGACTATGAGAGTTTGATTGAATGAATATTTATTGGTCACACACATTTACGTTCATCACATTAAACATGGTAGATTTCAGCATTATTTTCCTCATTATTTTATGGGTTAGAATACTGATGCCAGGCTTTCTAAAGTATTTTTTGAAGAGCAGATGGTTAATCTTCTATCTACAGTGGATTGCACTAGACTGCTGTCTGATGGCCAAACCCATTTACCTGATATGAAACAAAACAGAACCTGATAATAATACTATAATTAACAAGAAGTTGGCCTCTCCTATACATCTTTATCTCCCTCCTTTATCAAAAACCTTTCTTAGAATAGCGTCATCAAGACTTATTAGGAGAATGGAGAAGGTCTTCCTGAAAGAGGAATATTTAATCAGAATCCTAAAGCATATTGGGATTTAGTCAAGAAAAGATTAAATAATATTAAACAAAATGTATCTCAGGAATACAACACTACGTACAATTGCTGAATGATCCATATGACACAAATTATTTTATTGCTGCAATTTGCAAATTTTAAAATGGGAACACAGCCAATCTCAATTGGCTAAATTAAAATTTCAAAACTTACCATATTTCTATTGTTTATTAATATGTGCTAAGGATTTTTGTTATTCAGTAAGTGGATGAATGAAAACTGGTGAAATTTAATGCACTCCACCTTCATCTCAAGCAAAAAAGTCAGCACTTGTGGGATTGTTTCCAGGCTTGGTCTTAAACAAGCTGCTAAATCCTCACAAAACCTCCCCATGTCACCCCTGTTTACCTCTGAGTCCTGGGAGCTGAGCTGCTTTGTGTCAAGTCTTTTAAGAAATGATGGATTCATTATCTTCGTTGACTTTTGTTTTATTTACTCACACTCTCCCTGGTGCCCCTGCTGATCCTGGCTTTGCTCTGTGTGTTCATGGGCAGCTTGTAGTCAGGTTTAATACCATCAGGCACATCTGCTCAAAGTTGTCCCTTTGCCTCCAGGTTGATCAGCCCATTCTCCATCCAGCTACTTCCCAGGAAGTCTATCTGAGTCACATGGCCCTATGACTCATTAGCAACCCACCTAATAGTCCTTAGTCAAAGTCATGCTTGCCTCAAAATTTGTACTAGGTTAGAGACAAAATGAATTTTAACTCTAAGTTAATAAAAAGTAGAAATTTTGTTAGTATATCAAACACTTATCCTGGTTGGTCTGAGAATTTTTTTTTTTAATTTTGAGCTGATATTTTACCACTTAACTTTTGCAATTAAATGACCCTTTAGCTTCTAGGCTATCTCCTCATATGTTACACATTGGGGTAACACAGATGGTCAGGGAAATATTGAAACAGTAGAAATATTTTCCTCAGAGTTGTAGGACAATTAGCTTAGAGTTTAAGAGGAATAAACTTTCAGATACTTCAAAACTTATCAGTTTTTCCCAAATGCATTTTAAGTACACAAAAACATAAAGCAGTTCATGTGCCTCAAGTGGATTTAGTTAATTTCAACATTTACTTCAACTTTGGAGATATTTCCAGCATTTATGTGAATGTTCTGCTTATAAAACAGTAAAACTAAAAAGGCAGTTCAGTCTTCTTAAGAACATATTTACATATCAGATTATGTATTTCACATGTGTATGGATATCAAAATAATGCCATATCCATGGAACCTAAAATATGATATATTCATTGTAAACATCAAACTGGACAAAAGGCTGGAGCATGGCCACATCTGAAATAGAAGAGCTTGGACTGCGCAATGTCACAGTGTAAATAAGAGTCAGATATCACACTGAAGTACTACAAAAGTGTACAATGTAAGTGATGGTACTCAGATGATGAGAAAATGGCATTTACAACATTTGAAAATTGAGTGGCTGAAACAAAACCGTATTATACAGGATGCTGGAAGGCTGCTTTCCAACAGGAAACAACTGGCATACACTGCCCTGGAAGCTGACTCCAGGAAGTAATACCATGAAAAGGAAAGATGATTAATGAAGAGGAAGGAAATATCCAGAACACATTACATAAGAGACTGTGAGTAACTCTTTGACATACATCAATAGTAGATAAGACGTCATGGGAAAGAATTCAATACTTTGGAGCATAAATTTTTTTAAAGACTCAATACTCAGTTGAAAATGGGCCATGGAACTAAAGAGCAAGTTCTCAAAAAATGAAAACGCAAGTCGTTGAGAAACAGTTTTTTTTTTTTTTAAATGTTCAACATCCTTAGTAAGCTGAGAAATACAAATTAAAACAGCTATGAGACTTCATCTTAGCACAGTCAGAATGACTTAGGTCCGGATTCACAAATGATTATATATCTGTACATGAATATAAGGAAAGAAGGACACATATTCATTAATGTTAGGAGTGTAAACTGGCTTCAGCCACTACGAAATAGTGTGGCAGCTCCTCAAAACGGTACAAATAAATTGTCACGTGATTGGTCATCTACCCAAAATACTCCATATTCTACAGTGGACACCTGTTCATCCATGTTCCTTGCTGCTCTCTTCACAACAGCAGTCTAAATGTCTGTCAACTGATAAATGGCTAATAAAAATGAGGTATGTTTACACAATAGAATACTCCATCAAATTATGACAATCACAGGTCAATGAACAGTGGCTGGAAACAATCATTCTGAATGAGTTATTACAGAACCAGAAAGGCAAATGTCACATTCTATCTCTTATTTGTGAATGTTAAATTTGAATCTTCAGATATGTGTGTTTCAGTTGGAATAACAAAGAGGTCAGGAAATCACTAAAGAGCCACGGGGGAGGGACTTTCAAGGGCAGAAAAACAGAAAAGAATTAAAAGGGATAATGAAGAAGAAAGGGCTATAGGTTAACAAAGCTCCCGGTAGATACCACAGGCTAACTCATCCCAGCACCTGGAATGGGTTAATTCTTTTGGAGTTATTGGCCTGTGAGTTCCTACAGACCCACAAACATTACAGGTTATTGCTGATGTTAATGATTGCCCTCTAGAACTTGACATTAAGATCACATTGCTGAAGACACCTCTGACTTGAGTCATTGAACATGGAGAAGCCAATCTGATATTGAATTGGAAGCTTCAGCCCTACTGGCTAACTTTCACAGTGTTGGATGGTGCTTTGCAAACTCCAGAAAAGAAAAGTAATCATTAATTTTGCCAACAGTCTTACCCATCTGTGAACGCTGTGAGCTACAATAATGACTGGACTGGCAAGATGTGCAACTGGTATAACTATAGCTGAAATGTCATGGGAGTAACCAACCATTTTCTGATTGGATTTAAGGACTACTGCATAAGATAAAATTCACACCTGGCACCATCATTGGTCCAAAAACCTGTGGCCAGTCAGATCATAGGACCTATGGGAGAACTGACTGCTTTTATATTCATAAATGGCATCATATTAAACCAAATCCTATTAACTTAGCCTTAAGTCCATGAATCACTGCATCTCTCAACCCTATCAGAGAAACTCATATTTTCAGTAGATGGCTATTAACACAGAGATCCACAGCTTGCCAGTATGCAGAGAATATGAGACTGTGGAGTGCTCAGTCTTAAATGGAAGATCTATATCACACTCTTCCTCCCAAGGCTCAGGAATCATTTCTAAAGGGGGAGATAGAAAGTATATAAGAGCCAGAGATGGCAGTTTACCACAGAGCCACAGTGCCTATGGACTTGGCAGGGTAGCTACTTAAGGAACTTGCAGTGGTTATATCAGCATATACAAGAAGTTGTGCAAACTCAACCCAAAGAAAAGTCATCATGGAGAGGGGAGGTAGCTGCTATGAGATCTAGCTTTAGTTTTGTTTAAAAATGTAGTTCCTGGTAAGTCAAACCATGCTCTAATGGATAGCCACACACACACTCAAGAGTATGCAGACAGCACAAATGGGATTCAATTTTTCAGAGGGAGGAGACATAACGTTAGGTGGGTAGAGTTATTAGGGAGGAAGGAAGTGGGTAGTGTTACCTGAAGAAAGGTAGGTGGATAAATATTATCAAAACACATTGTGTTAAATTCTCAAAGAATTTATTTGAAAACTAAAACACTAAGCACCAGGGAAGGTAAACAATTTTTAAAGACAAGTCATTTTCATATTAATAGTGTCTGGTAGTTATTGAATTGCTTATTTCAGGTTTACACAGATTATTATATGGTTAACAATAATCAATGCAAACTAACATTTTCTAACAATATGAATGCAGTTTTTTTAAAAAAAAATCTCAAAATAAGTTTTGATTACCCCAATTTGTATATTTTAATGTAACACACTTGTGGAAACATGGCCAGCTGGCCACGCTTTTACAGTCTACCTTCACACAGATTCCTTACTCGGTTCTTTGGTGGTATGCAAACACAGCTGAACGGAACACATATGCCTGCTAATTAGGTGGTTATACAAAGTAATCCTTTCTAAAAGATGACTCTGTAATATTACCAGTGTGGTAAAATATACACCAGAGATCAGCCATGTGGAGTGACAGAGACAACATATTGGGTTTGTTACTAGTGAGGTCTGGAACAGGCATGAGAAGTAAAGCATTTCTAGAGCTTTTGCTCCTGAAGGTTAATTTGCATCAAGCAATTTCTAGTAATTGGTTGGCCTGGCGATGACTTATCCCTGTCCCCACTTGACACTTTATGAACAGAGAGGTGTCCATGCTCAGGGATGGGCAGCACCTCTGCCCAGCAGACATGAGGGCATGAGACAGGTGGAATTAGCTTGCTACACACTGGCTTTATAGGGATAGCTTCTCATGGAAAAGGATTGCTGACCTTCCAAGCCAAAATAAACTCCTACATAAAATAAAAATAAAATTTCTGCCGGGCGGTGGTGGCGCACGCCTTTAATCCCAGCACTCGGGAGGCAGAGCCAGGCGGATCTCTGTGAGTTCGAGGCCAGCCTGGACTACCAAGTGAGTTCCAGGAAAGGCGCAAAGCTACACAGAGAAACCCTGTCTCGAAAAACCAAAATAAATAAATAAATAAATAAATAAATAAATAAAATTTCTGACACTTTGCTGTCTTGTAACCCAAATATAAAATATAGAGAAGGATGAAGGGTGTTAGCCTGCATGATTGGATGGCTCTGCTTCTAGAAACCATGGTGTACTAAACCTAGTTCCCTGTTTTAGCTATGAGATACCCAAGGATAAGTTTTTTAAAGTTGAATTAAATTTGGGCAATGTAGTCTGGAGATAGATAAGTAGGAAGGTTAATAATTCTGACATCAATAAAAGACCGTCTCATAGAAAACCCCTGGGCCTCTGATTCTTATAATCTTTCTGCCACTTTTCCCCAGTATAACATGAGCCTGAGGTACAGGAATTGTTTTGTAGATGAACCCATTTGGAATGGGCTCCACAACTCTTCGTTTTGATTGGTTGTTGTTTTCTATAATGGCCTCTGTCTGTTGCAAAAACAAGTTTTCTTGATGAAGGATGAGAACTACACTTCTCTGTGGGTGTGAGGACAAATATTTAAAATGTTGTTAGGGTCTATGCAGGTTTAGTAAAGTGGTGGTTGTAGATTCTCCTCTAAGATCCAGGACTTCACCAGCTGTGAGTAGTTAGTTAGGTTTCCAGAATCAGGAATGGTTTCCATACTGCTGAATGGGTCTAAAGTTCAGTTAGAAATCTTTGTTTACTCCCCATGTTTATGTGTCAGTACTGCATTCACTGAGTTCTCATGCCGTGCTGTTCATGGGTACGGTTCATGGGTATTGTCCTTTAGAAATACAAATCCGGATTTAAAGACAAGTTGCAAAAACCTGAGGATGAACTCCCACCTTTCAACTACATATTAGCTGCAAATCTTTTCGCTTTCACTTTTGTTCTCATTACTGCCTTTACCAAACCATTCAGGAGTAAGTTATAGACATGTCATAACCCTTTTGTAGGGGTTGCATTTTCAGCCTTTAGGGGAAAGAACCTTATACTATAAGAATATCCTTACAGGTACATTATATATATATATATATATATATATATATATACACACACACACACACATATACATATACACACATATGTTTATATACACATATAAACACATACATATAAAATATACACATATAGTTTGTATACATATATAAATATATGTATATCTGTATATATAATCAGTCTAAGTATATAATGTGTATATATGTATATATAATCTTTCTACATAGATAGATAGAGATGTATATTTCCACCTATACTTTTCTGAATTTCATACAAACTAATCCCACCATATTTTTATAAAATCAAAGAATGAACATATAAATAATTTGTAATATGCATGTTTAATTGTATATTTATAATTATATATGCCAAAGATTGGCAAACTATGAGCAATAGACCAAACTTATCCCTCAACATGATTTGTTCTGTGAGGACAAACTGAATATAACATATTTAAATGATTATAAAACAAAGCAACAAAATGTGAACAACATTCATCAGAAAATAAAGATATCATTCAACACTATAAACATTTATTATTTCATCCTTAGAGATAAGTTTGACTGTCTTTGTTCTATAAAACTGTAGCTTATTCCTTGAACTCAGGAAGTCCAGGATTTCGGGAAGAACTGGTAAGGCATCTTTAGGAACAAGGGGCTATGTACTTGAGAACAGCACAGCATCCTACCCCAAAGGGTTCCTCTATGGGTTGAGTGATTAGCTGATAGTATCCAGTCACAGAAGACTCCAGGCACTCTGAGACTCATTCAAATGAAATATCATAAATATTACCATTCATGAGTCTTTTTATCGCAGGTCATTAGCCCTGAGTTGTGACAGTTGCAGCAAGGGACATAAAATAAAATAATTTCAAACTTTATTCTACGAATGAATTTTCCAGTCTGAGAAATATGCTCAATCTCGAAAGGTCAAAAACATTAATATGGAATTTTAACAAGGTCCTTCATCCTCCCCTGTGCTTACTGAACAGCCTGACAAGGCTACAATTCCTCACACATTTCTCAGTATGAGAATTAATTTGTATCTTTTAAAACAAGAGACATGAGCCCTGAATACTCTTCATGTAGATAAATTGAAAAAAAAAAACACAAAAAACTGATAGCTGTTGATGCTTGGAAAAAAAAATACTGCTCCCTTGTAAGAGTAGTGGTCTCTTGCTGGCAAATCACCTGCTGGTAGAATTGAAACACTGCTGATGGTACTTGTTCTTTATTTTCAGAGTGAGGCACCTGAGATTTGCACAATGGCCACTCTTCATCATAAGCAGAGGACCTGGGGCAGAGAGGACTGCTGAAGTCAGCACTGTGGTGGAAAAGATCACCTCACCTGACCTTGAATTTGAAAGAGGCCAGGGAAGCTCTTTCTATAGGCCACACACAAGGTCATTTACAAAGGACTTAATAAAATACCATTACAGACAAGCAGAATAGAAAGATCCTAGAGATGAAATGAGCCTTTATTTATGCAATTTTATGATCTTAAGTGGCTGAAGCATCAAGTCTTCTGAATGCGGAAATATTTACAGCTTAGAATGACCTGACCTTCTCTGAAGGCTGTGGCTATGGTTGGAACACCTATCCGTGCCTGGTCTTCACTTCACTGACAAATGAATATAATTTTGACAGCAGAATCCTGATCCCACACCATAAACCTGACAGCATCTCCATTGGCTGCCCTGACGATAGTCCTCTTGAGTTCTCACAAACACTACACTGGACCACCCATGTGAGAAGGTCCGTGATGTGTCATGACCTCCAGGCATCTCCATCATGTAAACACTCAAGCACAGACACTGTACACATACTACACCCCTCTCTGGCAAATCCTGGACTTTGTCCTGATGACTTTGAATAGCACATTCCCTCCAAGGGTACTTTATGGATTCTGAACGTTCTCTTCTCAGCTTCTCACCCTCAACTCTGAAGAACAGTGTTGATATCCACCTCTGTGACCTCACCAGATGAGGGATGCCATCAGGAACGATATGGTTTCTGGTCCTCATACACTTATGGATTCTTCCCTACTGCAGAGTGAGTCTGGGATTCACCTTTGCTTCTCCAGCAACTTTATTAGCAGCTGTCAATCACACAGAGAGACATAACAAAGAGGAATAAACCATTTTTATGGTCCTATACTAATGGAATTAGATGGCATCATATGTATACACTACTGCTATCCTGAACTTCTGAGAGAATAGAATATGCTAATGTATTTTAAAGGAATGGGATATAGGTTTTCACTTAATAATGGCTACATCAGTGTTCCAATTTTAAATCTTCAGGTCAAAGCTTCCAAGGGAATGCAGATCCATTATTTTATCTAATTTACATGTTAGATATCCTCTTAGAAGATTAATTTTTATTATTTTTAATTATGTGTAGATGCCTGAGTCTGTGTGGGGGTATGCTCAAGAGAGTGTGCTTGTGTTGGGAAGCAGTTTCCTCCATGATTGAAACATTCTATCCTGTAGGGAAGCCTCAGAAGGCAGAAGAAGGTAAATAACTTAAAATAGCTCCAAGAAGTCCCTGAAAATGACCAGATTCACTAGGTCCCTCCTTGCCAAAATTAAAAACAATAAAGACTGCTGAGAGTCAGTCACTCTCAGACAAACCAAGCTGCAAGGAAGTCTCTGAGACCAGGCCAGGTACCTGGGAGAGGCCAACTGAGCTACTGGGAAAGGACAATAACCTGTTGCTCTACCTGCAGGCTGTACAGTGTGCTCTAGGTTTTTAGCTTGTGTGAGCTTGTCACCTGTGCTGGAGTGGGCTTTGGTGACACAGCTGTCTTTGAGTCATTTCTGCTCCTATAAGTAACTCCTCACCCATATTCCCTAAGTGACTCAAATTAAACTCATTGGCTTACCAAATTGGACTTTGATGATATCCCTATTTTGGTCTGTCAGGGCCTCCCTACCTGGGTTGAATGTGTTGCATTTCCACAGGAGAAGTCTTGTTACCCAATGCCTTGGAGGATAGAAGAAGGTATTGTAACTGAAGTTTTCCTGTGTCCTCCCTGGCCTGCAGTCAGGACAAATCTCTCTCATCTACTGGTTCCGCAGCCACTCGGACTCAAGTAAACACACAGAGGCTTATATTATTTATGAACCATATGGCCATTAGATCAAGCTTATTACTGACTAGCTCTTACACTTGAATCAACCCATTTCTATAAATATATTTTTTGCTATGTGGCCTGTGGCTTACCAGTATCTTTACATCTTGCTTCTTGGCAAGTTGCGGCAACTAGCAGCATCTCCTTTGCTCTCTGCCTTTCTCTCTCTCGTTAGAATGTCCCACCTAACCTTATTCTGCCTCACCATTGGCCAAGCAACTTTATTTATCAATCAATCAGGCAACACATATTCATAACATACAGAATGGCATCCCCATCATTTTCCTTTTTCTTTCTATTTAAAAAGAAGGTTTTAACTTCAACATAGTAAAATTACATATAACAAAACAGTTATCAAGCAAGAATTATAGCTATAATATCTAGTCTATTTGTATTTGACAAAATTAAAGAAGATATCCTATCTATCCCTTATTTGTGAGTCTAAGGTTTCATATCTACCTTATCTCTTATCATAACCAAGGAAAAACATAATTATAACTATCAAGTCTTCAACTACATCAAAGACCTCAGAAGGATATAATATTACCTAAGTAAACAGGAAGAACATTGTAAGCAACTTCCAAAAATCTAGAATGACAGAGACAACTGGATGTCTAGACAGTAAATGCAAAGTTCTGCAACGTTGGGGCATCCATTTTTCAGTCCATAGGCCTAGAGTCTTTCAGTTAGTCTCTCTGTGTTCTGTAGAATATCTGACGGTCTCCTCTTTGAAGTAGGAACCTGAAGGACCATTTCGCTTTGCAAAGTTCAGTGGTCACCTTCCTATGTGTCCTGCATGTTTAATTGATACAACCTTTTGTCAAGCAGTCCAGGCAAAAACAGTTTCTTGCCCAAATGGCTACTTTTGCCAAGAAGAAGAAAACTTCCCTATGGAGTGTCTAAGAAGCCCATCCTCCTCTCTGAAGTAAATTGGTGCTGCTAAGAGCAGATGTGTCTCTCGTCCAGAAAGTTTAAGTTTTTGAAACATTTTAAATGCCATAATCTGTAGGTCTTTGAAGTGTTTGAAGAATACCTACCTAACTGAAATATATCTATGTAAACCTAGAAAATTTAACTAACATGACTATAAGTTTGTTTATCATGGATTACTAATTCTTATTCTGTATTTCTTAATTATACATCAAATGAGCTGCACAAACATAATACTTTAAACAAGTTGTTGCTCTTTAAAAGTAGATTCAATAATCTACCCTTTCATCCTATCATATCTATATCCTACATTTCTATATCATATCTCCCTTTCTTCTTTCAGAAAGAGATTGACTATGACCAATAACAACTTGTAACCAACAACCTAAACAAAGACAAACATTTATAATCCATTTTGGGGGAATGTTGGTGTAGTTCTCTAGGCTACTTCCTGCTGATAAAGGGTGCTGTATTCTTATGGGTATCCTGAGAAAATTAAGAGTTATGGTCAAGTCCTGACTGGAATAGTCTGTGAGGCTGCATTGTCTGAACCAGTTGCCTTAAAACTGTCCTGAATGTTGAATCATTGTCATCAGAGACCTTTCAGGGGATCTTGGCTGGTCAAACTATATTAGCCTGGAAGCAATCCACCTTCTGTGGAAACAAAAGCAGAACCTCGTTTCCAAAGCAACATATTATCCTTAGACATAAATTTTGTAATTGAGATACCTTTCAAATACACATATTGATTTAACTCAGCAGTTTTTCAAATCAAATGTCTCTCTGCAGTTAAAAATCCCAAAGACAACATAATCCAGACTCTCTGTCAGATATTCATCTTTATGTGACCTATTTTTTATATTACTTTTACTGTCTCTTTAAAGACCTTATTTTTTAAAACTATTTTTTATATAACTGTCTATCCTCCTTTTCTTCTTTTTTTTTTTAAATTCTACATGCATATTTACACACATTGTAAACAGTTTAGGGTTTATCTCAATCTCATCTGAATCTGTTTTATTGTGAATCTATTGCTTGGAGATGTCTCTGTGTACCTCAGCAGGAATCCACCATGCTGCTTGGCTCAAGCCTGCTGTGCCATGAACCCGCCACACTGTAGGTCAAGTCCACATACCTATCTGTAGCTGCTCTTGGCTCCATTTTAGATCCCTTTTTTAAAGCTTTCTCAGGTTTGGGGTGGAAATTCTTTCCCCATGTCTGGGCGCCATTTGTAACTGAAGTTATCCTGTGTCCCTCCTGGCTTGTGGTAAGGACAAATCTCTCCCATCTGCTGGTACCACAGCTGCTCAGACTCTAGAGGTTGGTATTATTTATGAACTGTATGGCCATTAGCTCAGCTTCTTATTAACTAGCTCTTATACTTAAATTAACCCATTTCTACAGGGCATCAGTTCCTAGAGTTATAGGCAGCAACATTGGCACTGGGAACTGAACTCTGATCCCTGGCAATATCAGTATCTGATTCTAACTGCTGATTCATCTCTCCAGCCCTCTTTTAAAATTAAAGATAAATGATGAATGATGAATTCTTTACTCACTGTTTATTACCTATCTATATAGGGTTGACCTTTCCTCATTTCTCCCTCTGCCTTTCTCCAGCACTGTCTAAGCATCATCATTCCACTCTTGATTTGAGGGCCCCACACATTATCAGTCTTCCAGACCCTGGTGTGTTTCCCTTGACAAAATCATCTTAACCTCCTTCTACAATGCTGCATAGAGTAGATATTCATTCTCTCTTATGGATGAAGACTATTCCATTGTACACACACAATGTGGCAAGCCACAAAAATATATTATAAGGACTCCAACTGTGTATTAAAGCTATCTATACCTTGACCAGGCCAAGGGTTGGTCAAGTGGGAAGCCATCTAGCATGGACTATTTGTTGTTACACAGATTAATATTCAGCTCTGCATTGTTATAAATTTCTTGTGCTCACAATTTCCATAGAATGTGTGTGAACTTCTTGCTCTGGCCAGTACTTAGATAGGCAAAGATAAGCTAGTGGGAGTTGCATAGCTTCATTTCTTGTGCAAATGAAGCTCAGACCATCCCCTTGCCTTGAGGCCTAGTGGCTCTCCAGAGCAATTGACTGAGAAAAAAAAGATTTTTGCATATCAAGGTAGAAGGTAGGGTAGAGCAACATTCCTGAGGAGGCACAGAACCTTGTGGCCAGGGTAAGGAGAGACAGGCATTTTCCGTAGAGGCAGACTGAAACAGCATGACCAGGGAGAAGGGAAGAACACAGAGGTTTTGTAGATGGTAAGGCAGAACTCTTGTAGAGTTCATCAGAGCCAGGAGTAGAGAGAAAGTAGAGATGGAGGGCAAATAAACAGAGGACAAAGATGAGGCTGGAAGCATAAGAACTTAGTTGTTAGCAGGACTATGAGATGGCAGTAGAAGAAGAACTGAGTGTCAGGACAGAACTGAAGCTATGTAGACAGGATTTCATCCCAGAGAAATAAAATAGATGGATAAAGAGCTTGGTGTACCTAGATTTATTCCTGGCCTGAATGCCTAACAGAGTTGTAGCTGTAAAGATAGAATTTTGTCTTAGAGGAATAAAGTTAACAGACATAAGAGCATAGTGTACATAGATTTTTTTTTCCCCACAGATATCCCACGTCAGATGTAGCATCTTCCCTGGACTCTTGGCAATCCATAACACACATATATACACATAGATATATATTATGTTATCTTCAGCCATCAGTTTTCTGTTTCCTTCTTTGCTCTTTTGACTTGTACTGCAATGGACACATGAATGGAGATATCTCTTTGATAAACTGATTTACTTTATTTTCTTTTTCCACCCAGTGGAGGGGTTGCTACACCACATGATAACCCTATTCCTTGAGGACTTTCATGTTGTTTCCACATGCAGGAGTCCTATCTCACCAGAGCCTGTATCTCAGTCATCCTTATTAAAGCCATTTTTACTGGGGTGAGGTGCTATACGTTTGTGGTTCTGAATGCGAATTTCCCAATGACTAGTAATACTGATGGTTTTAAATCTCTGTTGCCATTTTCATGTATTTCTTTGAAACTGCCTGCTTGGGTGTATTTTCCAAGTATGAAGCAGATTAGATTTTCTGTAGACTTTTCTCTGTTTAGGTTTGTTGCATAGTCTAGATATTAGCTCCTTTTACAGTTTCATATACTTTCAGTTTGGAGGTCATCTCTTCATACTGAAGACTAAGTTCTTCAGTGTGAAGATACAATGAGGAAGATACCATACCATTTGTCTGTTTGCTTTGCTTTTGTGAGTATTTTAGTGCAGATACAATTTTCTCATCATCATTTATTAAAAAGACAGTCCTCTCTCTACAATGCTGTTATTGACTGGTTTAATAATCATTTGGTTGTGGATATAAGAGTTTACTCTGAGGTTCTTTTTCAGTTCTGTGGGTTTGTGTGCTTGCTTTTATGCCAATACTGTGAAGTTTTTATTACTATGGCTTTGTAATATATTTTGAAGGCAGGTCATATAAGGCTACTTGATTTTACTCAAGATTGCTTAGGCTATTTATGATATTTTAAAATTATTTTATAGTTGTATACTGACTTTCAGATTCTTTTCCTACTTTTGTGATGAATGCTATTGGTATTTTGGTAGTGGTTATATGGTTATGCAAATTTTAAGACAATGATTTTTCTTGATTTACTGATGGGGGTATCATTTCCTCATGGGTAGTGGTCAACACTATCTTCAGTCTTTTATTGTTTTCATTGTTAAGGTTTTTGGTTAAATTTATTCCTATGGATAATTTAGTTTTTATCCATTGGATTTCTTTACTGATAGCTTCTTTTCAGATAGTTCCACTGCTATTGGATTTCTTTACTGGGTTTTATTTTGGCTCACTCACTGCTATTGTGCAACTGTGCTTCTGATGTCAATAAATTAGTGTTGTTTCCTGAGTTTATTTAAGGTCTTGGTGGAATCCTTGGGAATTTCCACAGACAAGATCATACCCTGTGGAAACTGTCAGGGTGTGACTTTTCTTTCTTCTCATTGGATATCATTTCTTTCTCTTCCTTGGGAAACCTGTGTGGGGTTTTCAGCATCACGCATACGGGAAAGGTCACAGCCTTGATTCCTTTTCCATCTTGCCAGCTTCTCGATGTCAGCAATGTTTTCTTCTCACATGCAGCTTCTACGGCCAGAGTGTGTTCCTTTCATACCCAGAACCACCAGCGTCTTTATTATGAGGAAGAGCTGGGTTTTATCCTACTATTTGTCTCCCTCCGTAGTAGAGAGACCATCTGTTTTCAAATGCATTCTTTTGTTGTGCTGTGTCACCTTTACTGAGATGGGAATCTTGAAACAACAACTTTGTGGTTTGAACTGAGTGGATTGCTCTGAATGTTTTCAATGTGCTCTCAGATTGACCAGTAGTATCTCTCCTGGATGTGTCTTTGGTTTGAGTATCAAGGACATCCTGGCTCCAGAATGTATAATGGAGATAATTATTCCCTCTCCCATTTCCTGAATAACTGGAGAATGTGATGTTAATCAACTTGAAATGGGTGGAGTTGAGTGGACACTTCTCGCCTGACCTTTGCTTTGAGGGGCTTGTTTATCACCACTGAGCTGCTCAGCCTCTACTGCAGGTTTTTCTTTCTTTCATTCCTATTCTAGTTAGAGATTCGTCTACTGACTTTTCAGAGAGTCACTTTTCTGTCTCATCAGTCTGTTGGATAATTTTCCTGTGTTTTATTTATACTCTGCTTATTTTGGAGTTATTCTAATTGCTCTAATTCTTTCAGAGGCAATGATTGTTTATTTATTTGAGATTTTTCTCCAATTTATTTACTTATTAAGAAAGATTTCACTCTGTAGCCAAGAATGCCAGTTCTTACACACATGCCCATTCTCCTGCTCCAGTTTCTCAAGGGATGAGATTGTGTGAGACAGCCACCACATCCGAGTTCTCTCTGCTTTTCTCATGTCAGCCTTCATTACCATAGCGTATCCTTTACTGCCTTCTCCTAACAAGGTTTGCTATTTTATTTAAACATTTTTCCACATCAAAGTCAACAGATAATGTCTTTGTTTCAGATCATAACTTCTTCTCATTGTTCATTGTATTTTTTTATTGTTTCAGTGACAATGTGTTAATGAAGTGATGAACTGGCATACCTGGATAACATAGAACTATTTAATCCATATGATTAAAATGGCTGCCACATTGCGATTGTTTTGTGCTGAGATATTTAAATTTTTCACCCGTTCTGAACACCATTTCACTATGCTGTCTGTGTCATGCTTAAAACATTTCCCCTTCCCCTCGTTTTCCCCCATATAGTAATTGGCATTTTTTGTAAATATAAGCTCATGTGACATTTGTCTTCTGCCTGATTTATTTCACTTAGTGTAGTGTATACATCGTTAGTTTCAGATTTTCCTTTCCCTCTTTAAGAGGACTAATAGTATTTCTTTGTGTGTGTGGAGTGTGTACTCTATTATCCCTTCCTCTGATGAGTCTAACTTAAATACATTTCACATCCTTAATGTGAATAAAGTCACAATGATTGTGAAAGCTACTCCTAATATTTATGTCTCCAATATCATTTTAAATCTATCATCTGTATTTTCTTTTAGGTTTCAACTTGGAATAATTAGGATCACTCCCTAGCAATGGGGGTGCCTAATGATTTACAATATTTTTCCCAATTCCAGTGTGTCTTTATAGTGTTACAATATTTTTCCCAATTCCAGTGTGTCTTTATAGTGTATTTCACAGTATTATGTAGGATTTTGGTTCCCTAGGGACTGACATGACAGCATTTACCAGAATCCTTGGATGCATCTGTTACCTTTGGTCCCTGTGGCTAAACAGTAGCAATTTTACCATAACCAATGTATCTTGTTAAGTTTGCTTGTGTGGAGTTTTGTGCTGCTGATGGAAGCATGGAACCCAGGACTTAACTGCCAGACGTTCTACCACCAAGATATATCTACAGTCCTACCTCTTATTAATATAATCATTATATATGCATGTGTGTTAGGAAGTACAGAATTTGCTATAATTGACATCATTTATGCGATAATCATTGAGGCATTAGTTTGTGTACTTTAGTGTAAAAAATAGAACAGTGTAATTGATACCAATTACTAGAGATTTTTCTCATGTGCTGAATAAAAAATGAAAACTGCAGGGTAATACCAAGATGATTCATCTTCAGGATTTCACTTTTGTTTTATACCCATGTGGTTTGTTACATTGTTATCTCAGTGTGGTAGGTACCTTAGCCTGGGCACAGACGGGCCAGTAGTCCTAGAGTTCAAACCTCTTTGCATTACCTTCTGGTTGTGCCCAACTGGATCCCTAATCCCTCACTTGCATTGTCTTTCTCTTGCTTTCTTATTTTTCTCTCGTGTGGAGAAATATGAAGCTGCTTCTGTTTGTAAAGATATTTTAATAATACTCATTCATCTCTGAAAATTCCCCCAAATTAATATTTATGAATCATAAATGTAAACATAAGTAGTCTTACTCCATCAGAATACCCATTATCCTTTTCATGGCTCTCAACCCACACTCGTGTATTTTTATACGTTCTCTTTCCTCTCTCCCCTTCTCTGCATACATGTCCCTAAAAAGAGTGTTTAGGTTGCTTTGAATAAGACTTTTATTTCTCTTTCTGTTTATTTTATAAATTGACTTTTATTCTTTAAAGTATACATGATAAAATACATTTCTGTTTATGCATGAATATAATAGGTCACTCACCAGGCCCCAGAATGTACCTCTTCAGTCCACTTCCAAATCAGCCAGCTTCATTCATTTTCACCACATAAGGAAACTAATATTTCTCTGAGCAATAATTATGTTTCTCATATACTTTTTATGTCTGTGTATCTGCATTAAGAAAAGTTTAAAATTGGAAATACTAGAAAATATGTGTGTCTAGTTCAATTTCTCACAAGGATCCTGAAATTTTTTTTACAATTTCTGTATCTATTTGATCATATTCAGAACCACAGAAAAATGACTTGCTCCTGATGCTGCCATAGTGGTGATATCCTGACCCTTAGGGAAAAACACCACAGACGAACAGAAGCCAAGGCAAGCTCAACCAAGTCATATATAGTTTGGGAAACAAGGATAAGGAAAGGAGAAATAGCATTGCTATTCTCAAGAAATTAGAGAGGGCAACCTCATTGTGTGCAGTGCTATAAGAAAGGGGTATTTTGGCTGGAACTTCTGCAGCTGTGAGCCAAAATAAACCAATTTGAATTGATTACCTCAGGCATTCTGTTGCTGCAGGATTTATCAGCACTGACAGCACTTGTTATCTCATGGTTTCTAAGGGGCAACAAGCCTGCTCAGGTGAGGCCATCTGGGTCACAGGCAAGATGCTGCTTTGGCTGCAGTCTCTGAGGACAACTTGAATGATGGCCTAGTGAAATGCTTCTATCCAAGGAAACAGGCTTGAAAATGGAAGCAGGAAGAAACTGTAGGACTTGGGGCTGGTGGAAGAGGAGAGTATTGAAAGAGACTACTGGAAGGGGGGGCATTTTGGGGTCAGATAGAAACCTGGAGCAAGGGAATCTCTCAGGAGTCTACATGGATGACCCCAGCTAAGTCTATTAGCAATAGCAGATATGTAGCCTGAACTGGCCATCTCCTGTGACCAGGCAAGACTTCAAGTGGAAGGATTAGGACACCAACCCAGCCACATAAACTTTGATTTACAGTCTGTCCTGCCTATGGGATGTGCTGGGGTAAGGGTGGCCTAGAGTTTGAGGGAGTATACAATCAATGACTGGTCCAGCCTAAGACCCATGTCAGGAGATTAAACCCACTCCTGACACTGCCTGGAGGATAAGAATCCACCGGCTGGATGACCCAAAGCCCTAGGATAGAACCAACACAACTAGAGAAAAAAAATGTCAATGTAATGATACCTAATGATATTCTGCTATCCTCATAGATTGGTGCCTAGCCCAATTGTCATCAGAGAGGCTTCATCTAGCAATTGGTGGGAAGTTCCATAGCCAAACATTAGGTAGAGCTTGGGGAATACTGCAGAAGAAGGAGAGAAAGGATTGTAGGAGCCAGAGGGGTCAAGGACACCACAGAAAGCTCCACAGAATCAACTAACCTGGGCTCATAGGTGTTCACAGAAACTGAACCAACAACCAAGGAGCCTGCATGGGACTGATCTAGGCACTCTCCATATATGTTATAGTTATGTAGCTTGGTCCACTTGTGGGACTTCTAACAGTGGGAGCAGGGGCTAGGCTGTCTCTGACTCTTTTGCTGGCTTTTTGGATCCATACTGGGTCACCTTGCCCAGTCTTAATACATGGGGAGGTACTTAGTCTTACTGTAACTTGATATGCCATGTTTTATTGATACTCATGGGAAACCTGCCCTTTCCTGAACAGAAATGGAGGAGTGGATTGGGGGTGGGGTGGGGACTTGAGTAGGGGGTAGGGAGGGGACTTCAAGAAGAAACTGAGATGTTAAAAAAGAAAGAAAGAATACATTTTATGAAGACAGCCTTCTGTCAGCAAGATTCCCATCTGATTCTGATCGAAAAGAAACTTCTCTCAAAGGTGTAAGTCAATAATACATAGAATCCAGAAAGTGTGGATTCGAAGAATCAAAGTGACTTCAGAAAGTATTGATGTTCTTCCAACATGGGTAGGATTTTGAATTGCTTATTTCCTGTCTAATTAGACCATCAATTCAGAGGATATTGTGATGGAATAGGAGATACGGCAGTACCACCTCCAATTGAATGGAATTATAAATCTATTCCTTCTGTTGTCAGTCAGGATGTAGACATGCCTTGTTTTTAGAGGATGATTTACAAGAAGAAATCTATAGATGCCAGGAACAGAATATGTTTGTTTGAGTTTTTTGAGACAGGGTCACTCTAATCCAAGTTGGATTCCAACTTATTAGATAGAGCTGTCTATTTTCTAACACGTGGCAATCCCCCTGCATCAGTCTAGATGTTTTCATTTTCTTAGCGTCAAGGAGAAATGCCTCTTCTACTAGACTTCCTCATGTTTGTACGGAATGCTTTTGAATAGCTGAGGTGTCACATTATCAGCTCAAGAGTAAAGTTTACATCAAAGATGCACTTCTCCTAATAATATTATAAGAGGAGTTTCAGAACAAGCTCATTCTCAATTGAAAATAACTTCCAAGCCGGGCGGTGGTGGCGCATGCCTTTAATCCCAGCACTCGGGAGGTAGAACCAGGACGATCTCTGTGAATTCGAGGCCAGCCTGGGCTAGCAAGTGAGTTCCAGGAAAGGTGCAAAGCTACACAGAGAAACCCTGTCTCGAAAAACAAAACAACAACAAAAAAAAGAAAATAACTTCCAAACTCTCACTTTTGCCTAAACAGAATTTTTAAGATTGTGTTTGATTTCCCTTTTTTTCCCCCAATAATGATAAGATGTAGAACACTGAATGAAACCTCAAATGAATAAACATTTTTCCTTCTGGTAATACAAAAATTGTGTTCTATTTCTTTAACTGCTAAATAGATAAAGAAATGAAAATTATGGGAGAAGATTAGGGTGGTGAGTGAAATTAGCTGCTTGGTATCTGCAGCAGAAATCTCCTTACTGCCAAATATTTACCCAAAGGAAACCAGTCCTTGCTGTCATATTTTATTAGTTCCCACACTGAACAGGGGAAAGGTCTCCTAGGAATATCTCTTTTTGACGAGACATGATCACAGTGTCATTTTGCTTTCTGTTTGTGGAAAGACAAAAATAAACATTCATTTCAGTAATTGTGACATCTTCTAAGTTCAAACATTCTGCCTATCATATGTGAATTGTGGTGTCAAATAGCATAGATAATAACTGTGACTACCCACAACTAATTCCCTGGTACGCTAAGAGGCAAAGCAACTGAATCTCAGACAGCCAATTCCAATTTCAGTATGATTTGAAAATGTAAATAACTAGTATGTGAGCTGAGGATTTTTCAGGGCTTACTTGCTGAATGACTGTAAGCATATTTAGCCCCATTAGGGTTTGTCTTGTGATCTCTCCCGCTACCTTTACTAAAGGAATTCCTGTTTGCTATTTGGTGATTGGCTGGCTTTGTTGCACATCCAACCACTCAAAAGTCATATTTAGACACCTACTAAACATAACATTTACCAACTGATGCATACTGATCCTGGGAGACTCACTTTTATCTTTCATATTTCTTCTTTCCATTTATAGGACACCCAGTCAGTGTGTTCAGTTTTCAGAATGACAATGCACACATTGAAGCAGGATATTAAAACTCCAGTTCTAATCTTTTACTTTCAAGGTTATAGAAATGCTAACACATACCTCCTAACTAACACAGGTAAGTAAAATATCAATTAATAATACCATGCCAAATATTTTGACATATTAGGATGAGTCATCTCTACCCTTTCCTTACTGAACATATTAGATTGTGAATAAAGGTCTAAAATTATTGAGCATTTTTTCCTGCCCCTTGCAATCTAATGGTTGTGAGCTAATAGCTAATGCAATACTCCTGTTCTCTTATTTAGTTAGACAAGATGAAGGCATTATATATCTACCATACCAAAGCCAGTAACTATAGTTACTTATAATGTATGGCATGCCTGTGAATTGCTGAGAGTGGATTTTAAAATGGTTCCAACAACAATAGGCATAGATATATGAGGTGATGTATACAGTAATTTGCTTGTTTTAATAATTTTGAATTCACAAAAACTCAAGTTGCACATCTCAATGATACATTTGTATTTGTTAATTATATCTCAATACAGCTGGAAAATGACCATAGAAGAGCTGAAGGAAGCAATATTAAAACAAACAGTTTAATATACATTGCAAACACCGATCACATGTTGGAGATTTTCCCATGTTTTCCAAGGTGTTTGGTTCTTTCATGACATCCATAGGCATCTTCATACTTTTCAGTGTTCTCTTCTGCCTTGTCCCATTGCATCCCATGTCCCCTTCCTTGGTCCTCTAATGTCCAGGATTGTCTACCAGCACCTTCTCCTCTAAAACACCTAGACTACTTTTGCCAAATTAAGCACATGTTGGGAAAATACCCAAGCCCGTTTTCTTTGAATTCCATTCCCTTAAGTCTCCTTTCTCCCTCAATCTATTTTCCACCACTACCTCATTCCACAGGGGGCTTGTAACTCCCCTTCTTCTTATTCTTAGGGATTTTAAACTCTAGGTCCTGAGAGATTGCACAATGCACACCAATTTTGAACAATTTCGATACTCTTCTCTCTTCTTTCATTCCATCATTTCTGCTCAACACTCACATTGCAAATGAAACCTATATTTCTTACATGTTCTCTGTCATAGGTCAGTCTTAGACTTCTAGGGCCAAATAATCTTCCAGCTTCAGCCTCTTAAGCAGCTGTCACCACAGGTATGTGTCATGATACCTAACACATAAGACTTCTTTTCTATGGTTGCTGATGGATTCCATGGCCGCACAAGGTAGGTGAGGATCCTACCACTGAGCCACACCTTCAAATACCCAACATATTCCATCATCATCTGAGCCTCCCAGAGGAAGCATTATATTTTGGAGAGGTATACAACCACAAAGGCACCTATTACTTTACATGTTAACTGAAACTGTTAGAAAAAGTCTGCCATGTAAAACCCATTTATGTTGGGAACCATTAAGATTTAGAAGAATTAAGGCATCCTCTAATATATAGCAAGAATCTCTAATCCCCATCCTTCTCAAAGAGTTGTGGAAACCTGAGAAGGTCTGGAATGGAATGCGGTCATTTTCCAGTGGAAATGGGACATTGAAGCCCAAGGTCAAGTGGTTGTGATGAAGCCCACCTACATGGCTCCAAAATGCATGGTTGGGGCTTCTGAGGTTTCACAGGCATTCAATAATGATCTATTAGGTTTCTAAGTGCATTGGAGTGGACCCTTAACCAATGACTGGTGTTTTTATACTAGAAGAAACTTTAGACACAGAGACAAAGGGGAAATATCATGTGGCAAAGGCAGGTTGGTGTTGCACACATGTGACCAGGAAATGGCAAAGCAATGCTAAAAATCACTAGGAAACCAAAAGAATCCTGAAAAGACAAGAAAAGGCCCAGTTCTAGAGGCCCCATGGAGAGCACTGATTTGCTAGCAGCTTGGTTTCAAACCTCTATTTTCATGGTATCTGCTAAGACTGCCAGGGAACAACCCAATATAAGTGCCATGAGCCATTCTATAATAAACAGTATGTAAAGGGGAGATTTTTCACTGTTAAATCAAAGCCTGGATTCTGACATAGCACTGTGCCTTTAGATAGGTTGCTTCTATAGTTTAAATTCCCTTGTGAGGAAATTTTCCAGTAAAAATTGTAGCTTCTGAATAGGGATGCAGCCTGAAGAAATAAAATAATGGGAATGAAGTATCTGTCTCGGTGCTCTTGCTGTAGTAGGAGCTGTGTGATGTTACCTACAACCTGCTCTGTATAGATTGCTCCAGGACTTAGTGCATCAGGGAAAGGCACTTAACAATATAAAACACAACAATTCAACCTTTGCTTTACCCACAGAACAGCAAGGACTTTTGTAACTATGCTTCTGAAAAGAGTGACACATTTTCCCAGAGTCAAGCCAACCATCACTATTTCAGAAGCACATCGGCATATCACATTCTCTCTAGGAATAACACATCACCTTGGGAATTGGACATTGCATAAAACATCACATATGCAGTGGCTTGGGATGTAAATAAAGATCTTTTCCCCATTAAAAAGACTCCCCAGTGTAGAATTCAAGAGATATGTATTTGTGTGACATATGTACCTACCCCTGAAGTCACCACCTTGTGAAGAGTTCTTACTTGATAAGTTTCAAAGAGGAAAGAAGGTCCATGTAGACAGGATGCAGCTTTTCAGGGCTTAGAGATACACAGGAATCCAGAAGAATACTGTAGAGGCCACAAGGTTCTTATATCAACTCATTATGATACATTATGAGATGGAGATTTCCCAGAAGCAACTCACAGGAAAGGTAAGAGAAGCAGCTATTAGACTTGAGCAGATTCTTCAAATGACAGAGGTGAAGGAGTTGGGAAGTCACATTTTGAGAGATGCTAGCCTGTGTAAAACATGGAGGGCATACACTCTAATAACTATGCTTTACAATTATACATACATATAAATGTTGTCATATACTGAGATTGGGAATTCTTACATAGTTTAACCTCACTTTGGACTCACAATTCTCCTGCCTTAATAGACTGTAGAATCCCACCTGGCTTTGGTTTAGGATTTTTATTTTTTATTTTTTTGAGATTTGTGCGAAGATATTAAGGTCTAAAATCCTTCAATTTGGGCTTAAGTTCATAGATAAATATTATGTTTAAAAATATAGCAGCATTCCTTCAGAGTTGTGTTTCATTTTATTTCAGTAGAATATATGGATAAAAGACCCTAAACTCTTATCTACATAGTATTTAGTTAATAGTGTAACTTAAAATGAGCCACACAGTTCAGACTCATAAAGACTAGAGAACTGTTCTAGGTACTAAAACATTATTTTAAGGGTTGTTCTCCATCATTTCTATATGCGTAGTTTTCAAACATATATGCCTTAGGCCAATTAAGTGAGCTTTTCTAGCTTTGTAGACCCAGAGTGCAAGCTCCTAAATTGATTCTAATGGGTTCCCAAGGGTGAAGACTTATGCTTGAACTGGACAGATTTATCAAAGTCTACCTGACCAAAGACTTGGCTTGGTTACAAAAAAAGATTCTATTTAGGAAGAATCTGACCCACAGGACTTATCTGTCATACAATATCTGTATTTGCACAAGACAATAAATAATGAGGTAGGGTATTATGCATTCTAAACTTCATCCAAAAAAAAAAAAGATTATTGGTGTGAAAACACCTCCAAACAAAAGTCTAAGAGGAAACAAGTGTTGTACAGAAGTGTATCATTGTCCTATAAAAAGCCAAAGAAAAGGAGAAATTTTGTTACAACTCTGAAATAACTGTGACTTCTCTAAAAGAGCAGTTAACTCACAGGACATTTATTTAGAGAGTAAATCATCGTCCATGTACTTAAAAATAGCTGCAGAATGAATTTTGACTTAAATTGTTCTTGAGTGAATTAAGATTTCTTTGTTCTAGTAAGTAGAATTTGAGCTTGCCTGCCAATTTTGTCCCTACTTTTTCTAATTATTGTTATTCCCCTAACATTTACACAGTTAATCCTATCGTGATTGACAGGTTACCCAGCACTCCCCATGCAAGGACACAGAACTCTGTACACATTCTTCCCTAAGAAGATATGAATGGAAGGAAAGTCATTGATTAAACAGCTCTTGTTATAGTAGTTTCAAGATGCGAAGGTAAATAAGAGCAATTAATTTGATCCAATATGCTAAAAAGCATGATGTCAACATGACTATGCATCAAGAGCTGTTGGACACATGGCTCTCAAGCTGAGAATGATGAATGCATGTACTCTTAGCATGAGAGAAACAGAGGCAGGAGAATTAACAAGTGCTTGAAATGCTCCTTGGCTATATAGTGAATTCTAGGCTGTCCTGTGATACAATGTCAGATGATGTCTCAAAAAGTAAAAACAAAAAACCTAAGTAAACAACATAAGAATATATTAAGGAAATGTAAAAAAGAAGAAATTGGTGTCCCAGCCAACTGAGTCTCCTGACATACCTGTGTACCTATACACATATGTATATTGAAGAATATTTGAAATCAAGGGTCTTCATTTCTATGATGGTGATATTTTGACACAATGATGTCATTTTGTGGGCTGCTAAAGGACCTTCCTGAGGAGACTGAATAGGCTAGCCTTCAGCCTTTGGACACAGAGTAAGTTGTGATTCTCTCATCAACATATGTTCAGTGAGGTCTCCATGTGTTCTGAGATGCTGTTGCTGATGGATCATTTCTAATAGCCAACAAACATCCTCACTGTTTACAACTGCAGACGCAGGTCAGCCATCCATGACAGACCAGTTTCACAGAGGAAAATTCACTCTGCAATAGCCGATGTTTGGTATCTTCTTCTTTACCAAGCAGAGCTTATAGAGTTGGAAAACAAAACCAAGGACTCAGACAACAAATGGTCATTTATAAAATGATGCAGAACAAATTCCAAGGGATGTTAACCTTCAAAGAAAAGTGATCGACTCTGTAAAGTTAAGGATTCTATAAGCTACAACATTTTTTTTTCCTGAGCACGTTTTACCTGAAGCAAATGGTAAATTTAACCTTTAGTAATGAAAATGCTGCGAACTGTAAAATGCATTGAAATGTTTTTTTTTTTAAATACAGGTAAGCTCCTTTATGTTATAAATTGGTAGATTTTTGTACATTTACAGACAGTCTAGTGATGTCTAAGACCATAGCATGCAAATATTATTATTTCCTAAGAAGGTCAAGAATATTTGGAAGCTTATATTGGGGATAACCAGTTGAAGAAATATTCACATGAAGGGCAGGTTATGAAATGCTGGGACAATTGCTACAAGGATTGTGTAAAAAGTGTTAGGCAGCTTCTGCAAAATGCACAACTAGATTACTTTAGGTGATGGTTTTGTTATGAAAAGATGTAACACGCCCACTTTGTGTGTATGTGCATCTGTGTGTGAGTAATATGTCTGCATATGTGGATATGCTTTGTGCACATGTGGAGGTCAAGGAACCACCATGGGTCACAACTGGCTAGCTAGCTGGTGGACTTCCAGACATTCCCCTGTCTCTGTCTCCTGTCTCACTGTGGGAACAATGTAGGCATGAGGTATTATTCCCTTTACATGGGTTTTTCATGTTTAAGAACTTCGGTTCTTATGCTTGCCTGATAAATGTTTTACCCATTGAGCCATCTTCTCATTCCTTTACTTAAATTTATAAACAGTCTTTGCTAATTTAAATAAAACAAAAAATACCCAATGAATACTTGCCTTAAGAGCCAAGAAATCTCCTACATATTTCAGGCATTAAACAGATATGGGTATATTATGTTAATAATTAAATTAAAATAACACTGTTTTAAGTTTGCTTTAAATAAAATCAGCAAGATAAATATCTAAAGGAGTGAAAAATTTTATCTGAGATTTTGTTTAAGGGTATAAAACAGGTCAAATTATCTCAGAAGATAAAATTTCTAATTGCAGTGATGACGTTCCCAAACTCACAATATTTTATTACTTGAACAAATGACGCACAACCTTAGCTGCTTATTAATTGATGTTTTATATTTGAACAACTTACCCATATGATTCATGTTTATTGGCCTAATAAAACCCCATCTGTGAGAACTAGATACTTCTGTTAATGCTTTCCATTTTGTATTGCTTGTAGATTTGCAAATGGCCAGCTAATCAAAGGTTGATTTATATTCACTACATTTTCACTTTAAGTGCTAGAAGTAAGTAGCTTCCTGTGGATAATGGTTATCATTGTCCAACTTCTACAATGCAAATTAAAACATCAGCTCTATGGCACTGGGTTATTTTTAACCAGCTTAACCAGTACCAAACTACATCTGCCAGTGGGGTTGCATGAGCAAAGGCATCACTGAGATGTTTAATAAGTCAACTTCGGGTGATGCAAACAAAAGGGTAAAGAAATCAATAGTATATTACTACTTATTAAAAAGCAAACGTATATGCAAATACAAACTTGTTTGGGCAAATTATGTGTATATTTTATTCAAACACTGATACCTTTTCAGGAAAATATGGAAGAGAATATGTACATTTTGCCTAATAGAATAAAATGCCTCAGCCTTTTCCTAACAGGGACAGAGTAGAGGCTAACTGTTGTTTATATTGTATGCTAAAATGACTGGCAGCTTTCTAAACAGTATGTAATTAACAAAACATATTGAGCAGCATACCTTCATTAAATGAAATGTAAAACAAGAAATAAGGTGTAGGAAAACCTTGCTCAAAGAACTGTTGCTTGGGCAGTTTTTAGGATAAAATAACTGATGGGGAGTTTATCACATGGAGAAATATTGTCTCTACCTTGTGTATACAGAGCCATTTCATATCATTATTTTTTTTGTTTTTATAGAAGTTAAAACCTGAATGCCATGTCTGTCCTATGACTCTCCTCCATCACTGTACATCCTTGAAGAGATGCTCTAATTTTGGGGGTATGATGGTCAGTTTTAATTATCTGCTTGACACAAAGTAGAATCACCCAGGAAAGGTGTCTGACTGAGGGATTATCTATATCAGGTTGTGTAGCTGAAAGTTTTCTTGTGTCCTGCCTGGTCCACACCCACTCAGACCCAAGTACACACACAGAGACTTGATATTAATTGGAACTGCTTGGCCATTAGCTCAGGCTAACTACTGACTAGCTCTTATACTTAAACTCAGCCCATTTCTGTTAATCTATATGTTGCCATGTTTTCTGTGAGTTTACCTGTGTGCCATTACATGCTGCTCCCTGGCCAGTGGACTGGCATCTCCTAACCCAGCCTTCCTCTTCCCAGAATTCTCCTTGTCTGTTTATCCCACCTATACTTCCTGCCTGGCTACTGGCCAATCAGTGTTTTATTAAACCAATGTACAAAAGCATTATCCCACTGCATTCCTAGGGGATTGTCATGATTAGCTGAACTGGTGCAGGAAAACAGCCTACAATTTGTAGTGTCATTTATTGGGCTCTGGACTTTGTGAGAGCAGAGAGGATAAGCTGAATACAACATGCATGCACCCTTCTCTCTGCTCTACCTTGTGGATGTAACCAGCTACTGTAAGTTCTTGCTACTGTGCCTTCCTGCTCTGATGGACTGTAGCTTGGAACTGTGAGCTAAAATCAACCCTCTATTCCTAAGTCACTTTTGTCAGTGCTTGTTGCTAGAGCAATAGAAAATGGTACCAAGGCAGGGTGTTTTAAAGAGACCCTCAATTAAAATTAATTAAAATTAAAAAATTAATCTCTCAAAGAGAATCACAATTATGATTTAGGGTGTTGCACATCTGTCTAGAGTTTTAGGTTATTTTATTTTTTTTTCTAAAGTTCATGTGATGATAGGCTCCTTCATCACAGAGATGAACTAATATATTTATCACTCTTGAGCCAAATGTTATGTTTTTAGGAATCAATATTATTATACTTTTGATTATGAAACTATATTATAGAACCAAAACACCAAATAAGCAGGAATGGCAAACTGATTATAACATTATGTAAATATTTGGAAATTGCAATAAATGAATCTCAAGTCTGTATTCAAGTGAAACAATTTTAAACAAATCCATGTATAGTAAAGGACAAAGATAAGAACAGAGTGAGTAGTGGAGTGTATGAGTGTATGTGTGTATGTCTATGTGCATGTGTATGTGTACATTCAATTGGCTTTTCCTTGATATATACTTAGAAAGTGGCAAAGGTTGAGCTCAATCTCTAGTCAATAACTAGGAAGACAGCTTTAAGAAAACCTTGATAAAATAAAGCACACAAGAATAATGTATTACAGAGCCCAAAGTAATTTACATTAAATGATTTTAGAAAAAAAATAAAAATTGCATAAAATATTTTATTTAGCTAATATCCATTTGAATATTGATAATGCAAATACAAATTCCAATAAAATACAGAATCCTACTTTTCAACATATAACTAATATGAGTAAGAGATATTTGTACAAGACCACTATAAAATAATGACATCAATTTTACCTTCATTACTGTAGAGACTCAGCAAATAGAATTACATTGAGGAAGGTTTTCAGATTAGTATAAATACCATGATTTTTTAATATTAATGTTTCTCATTATAGGCTTCAGATATCATTAAGTTATAAGAAGGAATTGAAGAGACAGTATAGATCCACCCAAAATATCATTTATTCTTAATTTTCCCTGTTTTGATCACTCTTTTGAAATTTAGAATACAACATGGATCTACATGTGTTTAGAAAAAGTCCAAAATTCTGATTTGACATTCTCATGTCCAGATTCTGCATGAAATCTGTTACTGACTATGTTGGTTATGATTGTAAACGATATGAAGATAGAAGAGTGTTTCCTGCTCTATTTGACTGTGTGAACCCCAGAGAACAGGGCCTAAAAATATGACAGACTAAAGTCTCATGCTGATGCATTTATCTAAACATTCTTTATCAATAAAAAATTGGGAGTCAGATAGTGGGGTAAGAACCTTAAAGAGCAGAGAAGCAGCTGAGCAGCCACCAGTGACTTCCTATCTCTTCTCTTCCTCTATCCAAAAGGGCTGAGATACTCTCCAAGCCCCACCTGATTACTTTCTCAGTCCTCCAAAACCTCTATGGTTAATTTTGGTTGGCTAGTGGCTAGCTCCACCCTTGATTCAAAACAAATTTTCTCAGAATGCAATCAAAATATCACACATCATCATGCAATAGTCGGCTTTCTTCAGGGGATCGGGTAGCTCATACTCAGAGGGTTGAGAGGGGTTGCCTGAGGAAAGGTCTTATGAGTTCAAGCTGTATGCAATCACAGAGACGTCACATAGGGCAAAACATGTTTTTGCATAGAGGCATATGAAGGATAATTTAAACATTTCATTGAATAATATCAGCAAGCAACAATGAGTGATCTGAATTGAACTCATATTCATATCCACTACATGGGGAGGAGCACAAAACACATTTCAAGAACAATTCTGTGTTTTGAAGAAACTGAGGTCATGAGACTCTTGTCTTGTTTTCTCACAAGCACTCAGAAATCTCCTCACACAACTCCACTCTTAGAGAGCGTTCCAACAGAAGAGGAGTGGAAAGGCCCTGTACACTGCTATCTCACTATCACCTGATTAGTCAGCAAACTCACTCATCAAGATTATTTGGGAATTATCGCCTGTGGTTGCATCTACAGTACCTCAGCTTAAACTGGTGACCCACAAATCTCTATCTATAGAGAACTCTTAAAAGTTTGGTATATTGGTACACACCTGTGATTTCAACATTTTAAGTACAGAGGTAGGTAGATCACAAGTAGACAGCCTGGTTTCACAGAATCCGACTCCCCCACCCCCTATGTGTGTGTGTGTGTGTGTGTGTGTGTGTGTGTGTGTGTGTGTGTGTGTGTTTGTAAAGGTCCAAGCTCAAAATCTTCAGATGTTAGTATGTATCCTTGAGTAACTGCAGAAACCAGGAAAGTAAAAAGGAATCATTGTTGGGGTAGGAGCTTCGGTAGCAATAGAGAAAGGAATGTACAGTGCCACGTGATCTGTTCAGGAAAATGGGAATAAGGGGAGGAGGCATTAATTTTGGGCAGGGGAGGGAGATAAATACAGAAGAAGGGGGAACGACAAGAAAATGTAAGTCAGGATGCCTGAAATAATCCTAAAGAATCATACTATTAATGACTTATTTAAAAAATACATGTAATATACACAAAATACATGTAAGTCTGTATATAAATATCCATATATAGTTCAAATGAAAATTTCTTCTCTGGGCTGAGTATGTTCCTCCTCAAAGCCAAAAGATGCCTACCAAAACCCAACACAAGGCATGGGAGGCCCTCTTTTGAGTTGTTGGGCAGAGTTGTTCAAGAGACTCCCAAACATACAGGCTACTGCTATTGCCCTTGGTTGCCCCCTAGAGGTGGAAGGTAAGTCCCTACTGCTGAAGACACCACCACCTTCAGACACAGGTCCAGAGGCTGCTGAGAACTCCCTTTCATGGTTCCAGAAGGCACCATGCAAGCTTCCAAAAGCGGGAAGCAATTAACAGTCCTGCTCAGGTATAACACACACAAACTACAAGAATGAGCAGCATGGCACGATAACATGAAGGGTATAGAAGTGACACATATACCTTTTCAGTTACCAACAGCTCTCTAATTGGACTTATGATCACCCCAGCAACAGCAAAATCATGCCTGGTAACATGGTCAACTACTAAGGGCTAGTGAAGTCAGGGATCTTGGAGCAGAGCATACAACCACCATTTACTAAACCAGTATAATCCCTAACCTCACTGTAAATATATGTCCTTATACTCACAGCTAAGTCTAGTCTTTACCTTTCATCAAGGAAACTTCTCCTTGAAAACATACATACAAGTAACATTATACAGACTGGCCAGGCTATATTTAGGAAGATACATCTATATACATACACATATATACATGTAACAACAGTTCATGAAAAAGAGGCCATGGATTTGAAAGAGCAAGGATGGATCATGGGAGGGCTTGAGGGAGGAGAGGGAATGGAACATGATGTAATTATAATCTATAAATCGAATTTTCTGAAGAGCTCCAAATAATCCAGTGTCTTTGTATTCTACTCCTATGGGCAGATGAATTCAACCATCAGTTCTAATACCATATACCTTTCAGAAAACATCAATATTCTTGATGGATGGGGCTGGACAGATGGTTAAGAGCACTTCCAGAGGATCCCAGCATCCTAGGGGGTGGGGGTGGGGGTAGAGGTGGAGGGGTTGGGGGATGGTGCAGCTCAAAACTACCTGTAACTTCAGCTATAGAGAATCTGATGCCCTCTTCTGGCTTCCATGGATCAGACATTTTTTTTTTTTTTTTTTTTTTTTAAAGATGGTAATGTGCTTATTCTTCCTGATGGACAAACTGAAAAGCATTTATCAGATAATGGAAAAAAGCACAAGGATTTCCAGCCCCTGCAGCTCTCTTGAAATTTATTACTTTGTTCTTACCCAAACTGGCATAGGAAAAAGGAATAAATTTTAATTTCTCCCTAAGTTCCCCCCCCCCCTTTAATTTGATTTGGAACTGGCCTTCTTTTTAGTGTCTCACAGGTTGAAATCTGACATAATAATTAAAATTTGAAATGACTGGATTAAATATGGAGGGAATGTCTGAAATTTGCCTTATCAATATAAGGAGTCTGAAATATGCATGCTGGGGTCTAGAAACAGTTACATTCAAGTAGCATGAATGAGAGCAGACATATACAGTTAACACATAAAAGAAGGTTGATTTCAGCATTGATGCCAAACACATTACTTGTTACTGTACGTGCTTTCAGGGATTGATCTTTATAGGAAAAATGAGTAATGGGTTCTCTCCAAGGGTATTTTATATCTGAGAGAAAATCTCTGCTGGGATTCTAGATGGATGCGCATAGGTGGGGTTGAATTTAAATATAGCCTGGACTTCAAGCACCTTTCCAGACTTTTAAAAACACTTGAAAAAATGAGGAAGGCAGGTCTCTGCCATCTGCAATGAGTTTAAATGGCTTTGATACATTTGGTCTTTCCCCAGGGTAAAGACGAGAACATGGTTGGTTGCCCTACGTGCTCCGAAACTTAGCAGGAGGCTTCAAGGATCTGATCAGTGGAGTCTGTAGGAATTAAAAAGACTAGACATATATACCCTCATCCTTCTGGGAGGGAAATGTGAGGAAGGAGGTTTACCTTCTTTGAGCCTTAAGGCATACGCAGGAGGTTTCTACAGAGACTTTTTGGGGCAGTATTTAATGTTTTTTCTTTTTTTTTTTCTGGTTTAAGTTCAAAGATGTGGGTTTTGAGTTCTTGAGTTTAGATTTTACAGTGTGTTTCTGGTCTCAGCACTAATAGAATAATCAGCTTCACCTACACTCTGGTGCCAAAAGGACAAGGCCTTGCTCACAGATCATCAACTCTTGTATTTGCATTTTAATGTTTTAGCCATCTTCTTTCTTGCCTCCTGAATTTGGTTTTCTAATGCAAGCCTTCCAAGGTAACTTAGTAAATGAAGCATCATAATTAAAACTTGCATTGTCTGGATTTAGAGAGGCTTGCTACTGCGGAATGCAGTTAATGTGGAGATCATTTTTCATCTACACAAACACATGGGTAGCATTCATTGTTAGGAGTTACCGGGAATTATAAGAACAATTTGAAATCACAATCAATTAGTGCTACTTTTGTAGGTGTGTTTATCTTAAAGTTTCAAAAATTTATTGCCTTTGAAGTATTTTCTGAAAATTATTTTTATAGAAATATTCCTGGTCAAACTTAAATAATACTGACAATGTAGTGCTGATGAACACTGAAACACATTTTTAATTATGAAGTGGAGGCCTGTATGTGATGCTTCTTTGCTGTTTTTTTTTCCCTCCCTCTGTGGTCAAGGTCCAAGTTCAACTCTACCAGGCATCGTTTCTTGAATGACTGAATCTACATTACTCGATCCTGAACCCATAGGGTCACATTTTATTTTAGCATGAAAACTGAATCGTATATCAAGCAGGAATGAAAGGACCTCATATATAAGTAATGGGATTGAGAAATGGACTTTAAAGTGCATGAAATATTTGGAATAGATAGGGCGATTGTTAAGTGAAGCTACAGAAACAAGGTCATGTCTATGTTGAAGTTTCTACAAGGTTGGTTGATTGATTAGAAGCACATAGTTGTAGAGAGTTGGAATGTTGCAGACACAGAACCAAATGACCTTGAACTATCTTTATTCCCCCTGATAGCTACTCATTGCCCATCTTTGTGCCTCACTGAACATTCTTTCAAATATAAGGTAATTCATTTGGGGTGTATTCATACCAGATCAATAGCTTCCAGCAACCCTCAAATCTAAAGAATGTCATCAGACAGAATTCAAGAACTCCATCAGATATTTCCCTGATTTGCTACATTTTCCCAGAAATCACCTTCCTGAGAGCCCAACTAACATGTCTGTTAGTTACTTTCTTTTGACTTTTTTATGACTTTCTTTTATTTTGTGACCATGGAAATCGATGTAACTGCTTCTGCATCAGTGTGAGTCTTTTTTATGGGTGGGGAGGTCACCTGAATCCACATTCTTGGGACACGATCACTTGTATTGACAGTGAGACAGTACTTTCAATCATGAACTAAAATTACTACATTTCGCATTTTTAGCTTCAAGAATATCTCCTAGGAGCAGTTTCTTCAATGAATTTTTCAACATAACATTATAAACTTGGAAAACATCTACTTCCTCACAGTTTTGTTTTAACTGCTGTTTTTGATGAGCCAACAGAGGTGTGCAGAAAATAATAAAAAGAGGGGGTGTATAAAGATAAACTACTTGTCATGCAAGCATTGTAGTGGGCCCCAAAACAACTTGATCACACAACTGCCATGACAGGCTTAGAGGCCCAGACACAGTTTCTGGCAGACAACACCTGGACCCAGGGAAAGGCATAAGCTCACCCCACCCAGTGGAGTCTGCATCTAAGAGGAAATACTTGACATTCCAAACAATTTTACCCCTAGACAAATGTCAGCCAATTAGGGTCCTGAACCCTGGAAATCCTGTCACCCCAACCTCTGCTATGATAAAATCCCACCCTGCCTGGGCTCTGGGCTCTCTGCTCTCACCACTGCGTAGGACAGACAGAGAGACGAAGCCCGGAGCTTGAAATTAAAGGCTCCTTGCTTTTACATGTGGGATTTGGTCCCCACTATCTGTGCATAACAGCATGAGGACTTGAGTTAAATTCCCAGAGTCCATGTTAAAAAGAAAAAAAAAATCAGCATGGTGGGGTACACTCATTACCCTGCAGTGGGCAGACAGATATCCCTGGAGATAAGTGGCAGCCAGCTAAACCAGAGTAGTGAGTCCTAGGCCAATGAAGGAACCTGCCTCTTGCAAATCAGGTTGGAAGGTGCCTGAGCAATGATACCTGATTTTGGTTTATGGCTATCTCTTGCACACACACACACACACACACACACACACACACACACGCACACAGACAAAAGTCTCTCCGTACTAAAATGATAAGAAAAAAAAAAAGTATTGTAAAGCTTAACTAAATTTCTCATTAGAGCCTCAAGAGGGCAGTGAGAAAAAGAAAATTTCATTCCTGCCTGCCACTCAGATGACAAGATGTTCCTCTTTTCAACAATCTATAAATTCAGAATCATCTTCCTTCTTTTAATAATATTTATTCTTCATGAAAAAACTGATGCAAATGAATTTAAGTACTTAGTAAGCATAAACCATTTTTGTTGTTTTTTTTTTTTTTTTGGCTTCTTTTAAAATTTAACCCAAAATTCTCAAGAGCTGATGGAAACATTACAGTAACCACATGTGTGTAATCCAGTGCTGTCCTGCTTCTGCAGGCTTGGCAGTTCTTTCTACAGGAGTTGAAGATTTGAAGATTGGAAAGTGAGTTTGCACAGCACTGTCATGTAGCCATGAGCACTCAGCTCACAGGCATAATGGGAGCTGGTCTGAGGAATCAAATTCCAGAAAATCTGATTTTGTTATTTGGCTCTGCAAGGTGCAGAGGCACCCACAGAATCCCTTTTCCAAATAATGGGCCAGGGAGATTTCCTCAACAGGGTATTTTTCCTTACTAAGTTAGTGCTGCAGGTCTCATTTCACGTGTTTCTGCATTCTGCACCATGGTCCAGTAGCTGCCTCTATATTAAAGCCTTCCATCTTAGAGGGACACCCCTTAAGGCAGAGGGTGTTAAAGAGGAGGTTAAAAATAACAGGGTATTGTAAGAAAATGATGTTAAAAGTGGGGTGAAACAAGCTGAATGTTCTAAGAGGAAGGGAAAATATTCCAACCCACAGGGAAAATCTTTAAGCCCAGGAAGCAAACAACTTTCCAGCAAACAAAACAACTTAATGGCTTCAGGAAGTCCATGAAACTGACCAGATTCACTAGGCTCCTACCTCTCCAAGCATATATAAGCAGTATGATTGCTGAGGGACATTCTTGGACTAGTGGAACTGTCTGGATGAAGCAGAGGCCAGCAGAGCTGCCTGAAAGAGGCTCGCTGGTCTGAGCTGAGCTACCCGGAAAGAACATTTTTCAACTAGGTTTTGAGTGGATGTTTGTTCAGCACTGCTAAGAAACAGTGTCACACAACAAGGTGCAGCCTGATCTTACCATCACCTACCCTTATCTAGGGAAGGCTGACATAAACAGGTGCACTTTGAATAAATCCTGGCTTATATTTCAAAACCAAACCATGTCCTTTAAAAGTACTTAAGCTTCTTTCGATTAAAAACTTTTCAATAAATATGTATTTCAAAGTTTTATTTCCCAATGAAAGCAAAACCAATTTCAGAAATTCTATCATATAGATTTCATTACCATCTAAAGAAGAGGAATTTTAGAATATATTTCTACCAAGACCCTTTATTGGTTGAATAATCTAAATGTATATATTCTTTGATTTTAGACCAAACACTCTGAAATCTAATTTAAATGTGGAAAAGCCTCTTCAGGCAATTTGAAAGGAATAAAAATGCCTCCGGTCTAAAGTTTGTACTTGGAAGGCAGGAGTGATCCTGCAGGAAAGACAACTTCCTCAGAAACATTTGCTTGCTATCACGTATTTACCCATGAAAAAAGCCATTCAAAGTTAAATAGTATGCATGAAGCAATCACTCAAGCTTCTTTAAGAGGCGTCATCACTAACATTCCATGGAAATTCACCACTGTTTATAATATTGGAAGGTGATAATATGAAAACTAAATAGCATACATATTAAGAAATATTAGTTGCAAGGACTTTTCTCTACCTACAACTTTCTTTATATCTCAGTCAAGAAAACAATATTTACATTTTGCCATATGGTTTTGTTGTATAATGATTTTATAAATCTAGATCATAAGTAAGATGTAATCTTCACTAATAAAATATGTTTTTATTAATGTCTCACTTTAATTTATTGCTTGGGAAAGACTTTCTTTTAAGGGGAAAATGCAGTCGAGGCTATCTGATTTACTTCTTACTTGGATTAAAGTGAGGTAACATTAAGAGACATTTTCTGAGCCGGGCGGTGGTGGCGCACGCCTTTAATCCCAGCACTCGGGAGGCAGAGCCAGGCGGATCTCTGTGAGTTCGAGGCCAGCCTGGGCTACCAAGTGAGTTCCAGGAAAGGCGCAAAGCTACACAGAGAAACCCTGTCTCGAAAAACCAAAAAAAAAAAAAAAAAAAGAGACATTTTCTGAGTCACAACCACGGTACGACTGCACACTCAGGATTCAGTCCAGCTTCATTACTATGTCCATAGCTTGGACTTGGCGTCCTAAGCTGAACAAAGGTACCCCTAAACTTTGGGGGGAAACACAACAGTTGGAATATGTTCTAAAGGTGTTAAAATTTATTTGCGCTTGTGTTTGTGCCTGTGCGTGTGCGTGTGCGTGTGCGTGTGCGTGTGCGTGTGTGTGTGTGTGTGTGTGTGCCTATGTGTGTGTGTGTTATCTATGGATTTACCTATCTTAGAATATTAAGCAATTTAAATGACAAGTAAGTAAACTGCACCATTTTGATGATGGTCTCGAAACAAAGGCTACTGATGAAAACTATAGAAGAAGAAACTAGATGCTAAACAAACACACTTATCAGTATTTGACCTTATAATTTGGAGGAGGAAAGCCAAAACCACCATCATTACTGTGCTGTATACATTCTGCCTGTGCACATCCATGGTGTCCATCAGAGATTCTCAGACATATTCAGTCCTTATAGGCCAGAGTCTGACAATACAAACTCTTCCACAGCTTGAGTCAGTGTCAGGCTTTAACATTTTGCATCTCAAATGCTTTGGAGAGAACATCAGGCTTCAATGAGTCTATGTGACCATGAAGAGGCAAAGGCATGGCTAATCTAAGTATTTTCACTTTCTGAAATGTAACAGTTTTCCCATTGTAATATAACTTTAGAATAAATAGGACTCTGTTGATCTGGGGGTGAAAGCCAAATCCTATTATTTGCATATAAATTGAGTTATTTACCACATTTTATTGCACTGTTCTTAAGTATAGAAACATGATCCATGATTCAATTTTATTTGGTTTAAAATGAAGGATTGCTTATTCAATTTTATATATAATTATTCTCTATTTGATTTACTTATTTGCCTTAATAGCTATAATTATATATATATAATAGGTGTAAACAAATATATATATATATACATAGACACATATGTATTTGATTCTCTACCTCATAAGAGCAACTCATTAAAAGCATACATTAATTATTTTATTCAAAGTTTTATAGTCAATTATTATTGATGTAATAAATAAAAGAACAATTATGAAAATTAAATAGTTACATTGACATGACAAAGATGTGATTGCTGGTTTCACACTAGTAGAATGGGCTAGACTAGCAGCTATCCTGTACCTAGAATAGCATATATTTTAGGGGTTGCAGGAAGGGGTAAGGAAAATCATTTGGGTTTGATCATTTTACTCTAAGGTCATTGAAATGGTCTTTATCAAGACCATTTGAAGAACTTTTAAAAGTCGATTTAAAAATAAAAAAAATAAAATGAAGAAAATAGGCTTGTTTAAAAAAAATAAAAAGCTTACCACAATGTCACACTACCATATCTAAATCTTTCTAGAAAAATCCATTGATATCAGCAAGGAAACACTTGTCCATCTACAGTGCTGCACAGGAAGAAGAGGCACAGAGGTTTGTATCATTTTTATGAGTTTTGATATCAAGCAGATTGCAGAATGAAAACAACTGCGAAGGAGAAAATGAAGCATGAAAAAGAGCCAGGGAAACAATAGAAAAGATCATCCCATGTTCTCTCACATAAAGCTAAAAACAAAGATAATTTATGGACCAATGAGTAACTACATCCCAACATAACCCCAACCGTCCTCCTCTCCATGTCACCATATCCAGGCCTACACCTCTGGTGGAAGCCCTCTCTTTCCCCAAGAGGCCAGGCTAGCATCCTGAATGCCAGATAATACTGCTCCCATCTCACCTGCATTCACCCAGCATAACTCCAAATACCTCTCTTCTCCTTATCACCATATCCCTGCCCATTCCTCTGGAGGAAGCCTTCCACCCATCAGAGTCCAGGCCAGTCCTCAACCCCAGAGACAAGGCCAACTTCCTGAAAATGAGGCAGAAGACTTCTACCCCACCAAAAGCCAGACCAGCATCTGAATCCCAGGGAACCCCTGGCCAGATCAGAGGCAATGTACATATAAATCCAGAACTTCAGCCCCAAACTTGGGCAGCAACCCCTTTAATGGACGAGAGGCCATCCAGGCCATCAGAAGTCCAGCCCCAATGTGGGCAGAGACTCTCTACCCAATCACAGGCCACAGGATCCAGAAGACCAGAGAGGAAACAGAAGCTAAAGAAGAAAACATCCACCAACAAAAATCAAATGCAGTATTGGCACCTAGACCCATAATGACTCCAAATCTACATGCTTAAACATAAGTGTAAGAACATAAACAACAAGAGCCAGGGCAATATGTCACCACCAGAGCCTAGCCATTCCACTACAGCAAGCCTCAAATATTCCAACATAGTGGAAGCACAAAAAAAAAAAAAAAAAAAACTATCTTAAAACCAACTGCACAATGATGATCAAGGTCCTTAAAAAGGAGATGAAAAACTCCCTTAAAGAAATGGAGGAAAAGACAACCAAAAAATTGGAGGAAACAAATCCCTAAAAGAATGCCAAGAAAGCCAAAACAAAATGAACAAACAGGTGAAGGAAACTATGCAAGACATGAAAATCTAAATAAAAGCAATAAAGAATACACAAACTGAAGGAATTCAGGAAATGGAAAATCTGGGTAAGTGAACAGGAACTATAGATGCCAGCATCACCAACAGAATTCTAAAGATGGAAGAAAGAATCTCAGACATTGAAGATACAACAGAAGAAACAGATTCACCAGTCAAAGAAAATGTTAGATTTAAAAGAAACTCTTAATACAAAATGTCCAGGAAATATAGGACACTATGAAAAGACAAAACCTAGGAATAAAGGAATAGAAGAAAGAGAATTCCAGCTCAAAAACCCAGAAAATATATTTAACAAAATAATAGAAGAAAGTTTCCCTAACCTAGAGCAAGACATGCCTATAAAGGTACAAGAAGCTTACAGAACACCAAACAGATTGGATCAGAAAAGAAAGTCCCCATATCACATGATAATCAAAACACTAAATATATAGAACAAAGAAAGAGCATTAAAAGCAGCAAGAGAAAAAAAAAAAACAAGTAACATATAAATGCAGACCTATAAGAATTATACATGAGTTCTCAACAGAGACTATAAAAGTCATAAAGACCTAGACAAATACCTTGCATACTCTAGAAGACCATGGATGCCAGGCATGACTAATATACCCAGCAAAACTTTCAATTACCATAGATGAAGAAAATAAGATATTTCATGAAAAGTCTAATTTAAACAATATTTATCTACAAATCCAGCCCTACAGAAGGTACTAGAAGGAAAACTCAAACCCAAGGAAGTTAACTATACCCATGTAAACACAGGAAATAGATAATCTCACACCAGAAAATCCAAAAAATGCAAACACACACACACACACACACACACACACACACACACACACTCACACACAGTACCACCACCACTACCCACAACAACATAGTATCAGAATCGATATTAAAACAGCATCCATCCTTCTGCTGTATATAAGAAACACACCTCAAAATCAAAGATAGACATTACCTCAGGGTAAAGGGTTGGGAAAAAAATTTCCAATCAAATGGCCCTAACAAGAAAGCAGGTGTATCTATCCTAATATCTAACAAAATAGACTTCCAACCAAATTTAATCTAAAGAAATGGAGGACATTTCATATTTATTAAAGGAAAAATCTACCAGGATGATGTCTCAATTCTGAATATCCACATCTATGCCCCAAATGCAAGGGCACCCACATATGGTGATATTTTATTTTGTATTAAAATGTTATTTGCATGTTAATAAATAAAGTTGCTCGGGGGGGGGGGGGGGCGGGCAGAGCATTAGCAAGCCATAGGAAAACCAGGCAGTGGTGGCGTACGCTTGTAATCCCAGTACTTGGTAGGCAGAGCTAGGTAAGTCTCTGTGTGTTCAGGGATACAGCCAGCATTGGAGACACATGCCTTTAATCTCAATACCAACCATAGAAGACCTGGAGGTCTATACAGACAGGCAATGATGAGGCGGTCATGTGGTTGGGTTTACAACCAATGAGAAGGCAGAACCGAAAGTCTATATAAAGACTTTAACACAGGAAGTAGCTCTCTTTTGGAGAGGTAGGACCACCACAGGAGGAAGTGTAAGGTTTTAGCTCTTAGCTCTGACCTCTTGGCTTTCTTTGTTGCATTGGTTTTGTGTTTCTTATTTAATAAGACGGTTGGTTACATCTACATCCACATTTGTAAAAGAAACATTACCAAAGCTTAAATCATACATTGAATCCCACATATTAATAGTGGGAGACTTCAACACCCCACTCTCACCAATGGACAGGTCATCCAGACAGAAAGTAAACAGAGAAATAATGGAACTCACAGATAGTATGCTTCAAATGGAGTTAACAAATATCTATAGAACATTTCACTCAAACACAAAAATATACCTTCTCCTCAGCACCTCATGGAACATTCTCCAAAAATGACCATATACTTGGTCACAAAGCAAGTCTCAAGACATAAGAAAATTGAAATAACCCCCATATCCTCTCAAACAACTACAGATTAAAGTTGGATTTCAACAACAGAAATAACAGAGAGCCTACAAACTCATGGAAATTGAACAATTCTCTACTGAATTACCACTTGGTCAAGGAATGAAGACAGAAATAAATTTAAGACTCCCTAGAATTCTATGAAAATGAAGGCACAACATACCCAAACTTATGGGACACAAGAAAGCAGTGCTAAAGGGAAAACTCATAGTACTAAGTGCCAGCATAAGGAAATTAGAAAAACTCATACCAATGACTTCACAGCGCACCTGAGACATCTAGAACAACAACAAAAAAAAGCAGACACACCAAAGAGGACTAGATGGCAGGATATAATCAAACTTAGGAATGAAATAAATAAAATAGAAACAAAGAGAACAATACAATGATTAAATGAAACAGAATTGGTTCTTTGAGAAAACCAACAAGAAAGACAAACTCTTTTTTTTTAATAATTTATTTTTATTTTGTGTTCATTGGTGTTTCACTTGCATGTATGTCTGTGTGAGAGTGTCAGAAGGCCTGGAACTGGAGTTACAGACAGTTGTGAGCTGCCATGTGGGTACTGGGAATTGAACCCAGGTCCTCTGGAAGAACAGTCACTGCTCTCAACCACTGAGCCATCTCTTCAGCCCCCAAAACACAAACGCTTATGCAAGCAGTTAGTTAAAAAGTTAGAGAGAATATCAACATTGACAAAATCAGAAACAAAAAGTATGTCATATCAACAGACACCAAGGACATCCAAAGAATGTTTAGGTCATATTTCAAAAATCTGTACTGCACAAAATTAGAAAATCTAAAAGAAGTGGACAATTTTCTCAACAGATACCACTTACCAAGATTAAATCAAGATCAGATAAACAATTTAAATAGACCTATATCCTTCATGGAAATAGAAGCAGTCATTAAAAATCTTCCAATCAGAAAAGTCCCAGGACTAGATGATTTCAGTGCAGAATTCTACCAGACCTTTAAAGAAGAGCTAATACCAATACTCCTCAAATTATTCCACAAAATAAAAACAGAAGGAACATTGCCAAATTCATTTTATGAACCACAGTTACCCTGATACCCAAACCACACAAAGACTCACCAGAGAGAGAGAGAAAGAGAACTACAGACCAGTCTACATCAGGAAAATAGATACAAAGATGCTCAATAAAATACCTATAATCTGAATCCCAGAACACATCAAAAAGATCATCTATCATGATCAAGTGATCAAATGGGCTTTATCCCAGAGATGGAGGGATGGTTCAACAGAGGAAAATCTGTCAATATAATCCACCATATAAACAAACTGAAAGAAAAAAAAAACTCACATGATCATCTCATTAGATGCTGGAAAAACCACTGACAAAATCCAACACCCCTTCATGATAAAAGGCTTGGAGAGATCAGGGATTCAAGGGACATGCCTAAACATAATGAAAGCAATATACAGTAACTCAATAAATGGGCTGAGAAAGAAAGAAATCAGGGAAACAACACCCTTCACAAAAGCTACAAACAATATAAAAAAATCTTGGTGTAACTCTAATCATGCAAGTAAAACACCAATATGACAAAATCTTAAAGTCTTTGAAGAAAGACATTGGAGAAAATATCAGAAGATGGAAAGATCTCACAGGCTCCTGGATTGGTAGGATTAACATAGTCAAAATGGCCATCTTACCAAAAGCAATCAACAGATTCAAACAATCACAATTAAAATCCCAACACAATTCTTTACAGACCTTGAAAGAACAATAACTCAACTTTATATGGAAAACAAACTGCCCAGAATAGCTAAAACAATCCCATGTAATAAAAGAACTTCTGGAGGTATCACCATCCCAGATTTGAAGCTCTACTACAGGGCTATAGTAATAAAAACTGTATGGTACTCTCATAAAAACAGACAGGTGGATTAATGGAATTAAATCAAAGACCCAGAAGTAAATCCACACAACTATGGACACCTGATTTTCAACAGAGAAGTCAAAATTATACATTGGAAAAAAGAAAGCATCTTCAACAAATGGTGCTGGTATACTGGATGACATCATGTAGAAGAATACAAATAGATCCATATCTACTGCCCTGCATAAAACTCAAGTCCATGTGGATCAAAGATCTCAACTTAAATCCAGATACACTGAAACCAATAGAACAAAAAGTGAGGAATAACTTTGAACACCTTGGGACAGGAGACAACTTTCTGAATAGAACACCAATAGCTTAGACACTAAGATCAGCAATTAATAAATGGGACCTCATTAAACTGAAAAGATTTTGTATTGCAAAGGACACTGTCAGTAGGACAAAACAATAGCCTAAAGAATAGGAAAAGATCTTCACCAACCCCACATCTGACAGATGGCTAATCTCTAAAATATATAAAAAACTCAAGAAACTAGAAATCAAAAAATCAATTAATCCAATTTAAAAAAATGGGGTACAGTTCTAAACAGAGAATTCTCAACAGAAGAATCTCATATGACTGAGAAACAGATGTTCAACATCCTTAGTCATCAGGGAAACACAAATTAAAATGACTCTGAGATACCATCTTACACCTGTCAGAGTGGCTAAGATCAAAATCACAAGTGAAAGCTTACATTGGAGCAGATGTGGAGCAAGGGAGATACTCCTCCATTGCTGGTAGAGGTGCAAACATGTACAGCCACTTTGAAAATTGGAAATTGATTTACTTCAAGATCTACCTATACCTATATACCTTCGGCATATACCCAAAGCATGCTCAATCATACCACAAGGACATCTACTCAACTATTCATATCAGCTTTATTTGTGATGGGAAGAACCTGAAAACAACCTATGTCCCTCAACCGAAGAATAGATAAAGAAAATGTGGTATATTTATACCATGGAGTATTACTCATCTGTTAAAAACAATGACGTTGTGAAATGTGCAGAAAAATGGATGGAACTCATCCTGAGTGGGGTAACCCAGATTCAGAAGGACCAGCATGGCATGTACTCACTTATAAGTGGATATTAGCTGTTAAGTAAAAAATAATCATGCTATAATCTACAACCCCAGAGAAGTCAGGTAACAAAGAGGGTTCAAGGGGAGGGGGGAATGAAGGGTTTTCCTTGGGAAGGGGAAATAGAATAGATTTTGTGAGTGGACTGGGGGTAGGTGGGGATAGGAACATGAGGGATCAGGTGGGGGTGGGGGAAGAGTATTAAAAGAGCAGACTGGCGCCCAACGTGTTGGCAAGAGTTTCTACCTAAAACCTGAGAAAAAAGATTCTAAAATGGAGCTAGAAACAGTTCCTAGTTGTTTCTCTCAAGTTAGTGGCAGCCTGCATGTTTGAGCTACTATGGCGGGTTCCTGGCGTGTGTGCTCGACCTGTAGTTTGGTGGGAATGAGGCCTCTGCAAGTGGCACATTAAGCTGCGTGGTGGATTTAGCCTTTACTAGTACAAAACAAAAAGAGGTTTCTGGGCTACACACTGCTTAAATAGAAGCATAGACCCACGATGGCTCCCATTGCTGGCGGTAAAGGGACCACCGCCATGTTGGGAAGCTGAAATGGGCAAAGCCAGCAGCCACAGAGCCATTTCAGTCTTAGAATGCTGCAGTTTAAAGCAATAGGCTCATGGTAAAGATGGCTACCACATGGAGAATCTGGATTATGTTCTCTTTGATATTTGTAACTGAAGAAAAACATTTGATTGCAAAAGCTGTTGAGTTATGCCAAAATGTATATTTTAAAGGTACCTTGACTTCAAAATTTGGATGTAAGAATATGTTGCTTTGGAAAGGAGGCTCTGCTTTTGTTTCCACAAAAAGCCAGAGGCTATAGATTTGTTCCAAATTAAGATACATCAGGTTTGACAGACCAAGACCCCCTGAAAGGTCTCCAATGACACCAAGGCCCAGATGATCCAACATCCAGAACTGTTTCAAAGCAACTGGCTCAGACGATACACCCTCACAGACTACTCCATAATCCTAAAATTTTCTTTGTGTCCCCATAAGATACAGCACCCCCCTCCAGCAGGAAGTAGCAAGAGAAGCTATGCCCAAATACCCAAATATACCAAGCTGGCTTTGGAGATGTGTAAAAGTTAAAACCTTCCTCTTTAAAAAAAAAAAAAAAAAGAAAAGAAAAAGGGAAGCACTGTGTGATGGTCTGTATGTCAAATTTCTCTGATTGGTCAATAAATAAAACACTGATTGGCCAGTGGCTAGGCAGGAAGTATAGGCGGGACTAACAGAGAGGAGAAAAGAAAGAACAGGAAGGCGGAAGGAGTCACTGCCAACCGCTACCATGACAAGCAGCATGTGAAGATGCCGGTAAGCCACGAGCCACATGGCAAGGTATAGATTAATGGAAATGGATTAATTTAAGCTATAAGAACAGTTAGCAAGAAGCCTGCCACGGCCATACAGTTTGTAAGTAATATAAGCATCTGTGTGTTTATTTTATAAGTGGGTTGTCGGACTGCCAGGGCTTGGCGGACCTGGAGAGAAAACTCCAGCTACAGCAGACTGGAAAGGGGGTTATTGCAGGATGAGGTAGAAACCTGGTTCAGCTCCAAGGAATATATAAAAATAACCTAGATAAGCGTCCTAGCAATAGTGGACATATAGCCCTGAACTGGCCATGCACATAACCCTCAATCTACAGTCTGTCTTGCCTATGGGATATGCTGGAGTAAGGGTGACACTGAGATTGTGGGAGTGATCAACCAATGGCTGGTCAAGCCTCAGAACCATGCCATGAGAGAGTGAACCCACCCCATGGTATTGCCTGGAGTGCCAGGACTCAGAGGCTGGATGGCCCAGAGACATAGTATAGAACCAAACATAACTGAAGAAGAAAAGTCAATGTAATGTTGCCTAATGATGTTCTGCTATACTCATAGATGGGTGCCTAGACCAATAGTCATCAAAGAGGCTTCATCCACCAACTGGTGGTAAGAGATGCAGACCCACAGCCAGACATTAGACTGAGCTCAGGGAATCCTGTTGAAGAGAGAGAGAAAGGACTGTGGGAGCCAGTGGTGTCAAGGACATTACAAGAAATCCACAGACTCTACTAACATGGCTCATAGGAACACACAGAGACTGAACCAACAACCAGAGAGCTTGGATGGGAATGACCTAGACCCTCTGCATATATGTGAGTTTTGTAGCTTAGTCTTCTTGTGGGACTCCAAACAGTGGGAACAGGGACAGTCTCCAACTCTTTAATTGGTTTTGGAACCCTATTCATCACAGTGGGTTGCCTTGCCCAGCCTTACTACAAGGCAAAGTGCTTAGTCTTACTGCATCTTGATATGGCATGTTTTGTTGATATCCATGGGAGGCCTCTGCTTTCCTGAACAGAAACAGAGGAGGAGTGTATGTGGGGGGAGGGGGAAGCAGAAGGAAAGTAGTGCCAGGGACTGACAGGAGAGGAAGGAGGGGAAACTGTGGTTGGGATGTAATAAAATAAAGAGAGAAAAGGAAGGGATGGGGGGAGAGAAGGAAGGAAGGAAAGAAGGAAGGAAGGAAAGAAGGAAGAAAAAGCAACTACAGACTAACATGAGCATCATATATGTTCATGTTTGTCATGTATGTCACATTAATATGAATACCACATTATTTCTCAAGGTACAGTTGGCTTTTCACTATTCCACACAACGTACTTGGCAATAGGGTCTCAGTGGGAAAAAATGAACAAGAGATTCCACTTCTGATGAAACAGCTCATATGGACCAGAAGATGAATAGCCCAGCAAATGACAAAATGCTGTTGATAAAATGTGAAGTTTTTGTGGTGTTTTCCTCCTGGCCACTTCAGCTGTACATCTCTTACTACAGAGTTGGAAGTATTTCAATCATCACATATTTCCAACACTTTGCAGGCTGGAGGGAGATGAATCACTTTGTGTAAACATAGTCAGCAAATGAACACATAAATACCCATAAACAACCTCCTTTCTCCTTTTCTTCCTCCCCTCTCATTAAATTTAATGTGAAATTAGGTGCAGAATTGAGGTCCAATGGCACACATTACATAGCTCTGTCTTCGATATCATGATCAGGTCACTGCAGTGAAATCTCAATGGAACTGATATGAAGGCTTAAATGAAAGTCAACAAGAATAGCAGTGTTGTCTGTCCCTTCACAATAGGAGACTGTGCTCGTATTTTATATTTTTAATCAAACAGTGTTTTCATCATTGATACAACTTCATTAAGCTGTGTGTGTGTGTGTGTGTGTGTGTGTGTGTGTGTGTGTGTGTGTGTTTAAGCTGAGGAAACTAAGACTTTTCTCAATAAGTATTATTTGACTTAAGAAAAATATCCAACTTGTGTTTCTAGATTTCTACACCTGAAAAGACTCCCAAGGGCTATTACAATTTTGGTTATTTGTGGCAGAGATCATCTGCCCTGAGATGATCTAATTATAGTAACTGCAACTTTTCCTTCCTCTTTGTTCTCTTTTAAACATCTGATCTATTTTGAAGCTGGAGTAATGGCTCAGGTTAAGAACAGATATTGTTCTTGCAAGGGACTGGACACCAGTTCCATGTGCCCTTACCAAGTGTATGTAACTCCAGTGCCTGGAGATCAAACACCCTTTTCTGGTCTCTGAAGAAACCTGCACATGTGTACATAGCCACACAACCAAAAAAATAAATACATCTTTAAAAGGGTATAACCATTTCGATTAAAAAAAAATCATGATGTACTTTGCTTCACACATGCTAGTTTGGAATGTGAGACTTAGCAAAATTTCCAAGATCCTGTGCAAGAAAAGAAAATGTGTAGGGGCAGAGCTAGCCATGAACATTTCCTGTCTCCACGGGAGTGAGCAAAACAGAAAGATAAGGAGTTTCATATACAGTTCTGAACTCAATTCAATTCTGCTGAACTTCTAAACCTGATAGGCAGAGTCTCTGCGTTTGATCACTCCAGTTGGATGGTCTCATCTCTTCCATGAGATGAGTTGTTTGTGATGGTGTTAGGATATACCAACAGCTGCTCCATTTAATCTCCAGATGGATCCAAGCTGCTTCCCTTGATGTTGCTGAGCACCTTGTCAGGTTCTCGTTTTCATCTGCTACCTGACTGGGTTAAGTGTTTCTTCAGTTCTTTCTAGAAAACCCCAGGTTCAGTTTACCATGGCATCTTCAGAGATTGCCCACACGTTCTGAATCCATATGATTTGGAAGTGATACCATTCATATTCTAGTCTGATTTGAATTTTTTTTATATTTTTCTTTATTAGTTTTATATGTTTAGTTAAAAATATTATTACATCACTTCTCTCCTTACCTTTGCTCCCTCCAGAGCCTCCTCCCATGTCCCTTTCTCTGCAATCCCTTCCATTCCCCCTACTCTGAAATTGATAGCCTCTTTTCCTTTGATTATTATACTGATTTGAATCCATTCAATTGCATCATGAGTTACAATTCCAACATGGTCCGTCTTGTTAAATGTTCCATGAGATGACTTTACAAGCTGTGTTACTGGTGATGATTTACTTCATGGAGCCCTATATAGTAGCATAAACCGATATTGGAAAATACTCTGGTTATGTGTAACATGCACCAGTGATCTGACTCGTTGAAGAATTGATGACTCCCAAAATTTGATACCTCCCGTATTTTTACTATTACAACTGTTAATTGTCAGTAAAATAAAATTGGAGAGTAATGATCCCTGAGGTGGACAGATGTCTGTGCAGCAACAATTATCTGCCCTGGTCCAACTGTGCTTCTTCATACATGGAGGACAAAACATGCTTGTTGTGCAGGACTTTTAGGATGTTGAGTATCTAAGTTGGGGTTTCTGTTGCTGTGATAAACCATCATTACCTAAAACAACATGGAGAGGAAAGGGTTTATTTCTTCTTACAAGTTATACACCACCATCAGGGGAAACTAAGGCAAGAGTTCAAGGAACCTGGAGGCAGGAACTGAAGCTGAGGCCATGGAGGAGTGCTGCTTACTGGATTGCTTCTTGTGGCTTGCTCAGTAACCTTATATATATAGCCCAGGCACATCTGTCATGGGTGAGACCACACATAGTAGTCTGGGTCAGTCTTCATACATTAATCAGTAATCGAGAAAATGCCCCACAGACTTGCTATGGCCAATCAGATGGAGGTAATTTCTCAGTTGTGACTCTCTTTTCCCAGGAATATCTAGGTTTGTATCAAGTTAAGAAAAACTAGGAACACACTGGTTAATATAATATGTGAGCAAGAACTCACCACACAATAGTTACACTCAGGTTACCTTCAGTATAATGATAACCAAGCAGAAACGAATTCTAAAAGTGTTCCTTGTCTATCATCATGAAGGGCCATAGAAAATTGTTCTGATAATTCATGGAGGCAAATGAGACAAATTTAGATTAGATAATGTTTCAATATATTAAATTTACCAAGTGAACACTTATTAGTTTTTTTAAAGATTTTATTTATTTAATAACTGCGTGTGTGTGTGTGACTGAGTGTATATTTGTGCACCATGTGCATGCAGATGCCTACAGAGCCAGAAGAGGTCTTTTGTATCCCCAGGAACTGTAGTTACAAGTGGCTGTGAGCCCCCTGATGTGGGTGCTGGGAATTGAACCCAGGTCCTTGGCAAAATCAGCAAGTGCTCTTAACCACTGAGCCATTCTCTCCAGCCTCTTTATGTTATTTAAAATAGAAAATAATAATGAATAATGTTCTACTTACTAAGAAGATGAGTATTATTGATTATCATTTTCTATTTTAAATAGTATATTTTTACTCTAGGTCCATAACACTTAATATCTTGAAGTGAAGGTCATTGTGTAAAGGTCACACAACTTTTATGTCTTTACTTTATTAAATGACTGATAAAAATGGAAATGTTCCTTGCAAAATCATTTCCCTTTCTAAAACTCTTTTGACTGATAGAATACACAGAATCAAAGAAAGGCCCATATATTCAACACTACACTCAACCTTGAAGCCAGACTCTGGGCTTGACAGTAAGAGCCCACTTTGAAAATTTAAATCTTAATTAAAATTAATCCATTTTAGTAAAGAATTTCAAAATTAAAACTTCAATGCCTATGGGCAAATGAATTTGAAACATGATACAAGCTTTAAACGAGTACAATACAAGAGAGAAACCATCTCACCACTGAACACATTTAAATAGTATGTTAAGAGTCAGTAGCACACCAGAAATATCCAAGAACTATAAGGTATATTACTGTGCTAAACTTCTAGGTGGGCAGCTAAAATCAAAATAGTAGCAAGGCACACATGTTAAATAGGATATAAAATTCATTGAGTTTTATAATAATGCAAACTCTCTGAATGGCAATAGTGAACTGAACCTTACATGGAATTTTGATGATTAATATAAAGATGGTGAAACATTGGAGGAGTATTGGGCTGTATGTTCTATATGGTTTATTGGGAGAAAACCTTCCTTAGAGGGCTTATCCAACTTTAACAGGTTCTTCATTAGATTAGAGCCTTCAAAGAGACCCTGGAATAGGCAGGAGGCAGCCCACCATGACAGGTGCCTTTGGGTTTAGCTGGCAAATATCTGTATACCCTCTGTCATTATATAACATACTGTGGCTGGCCTGCCACAGCTGTCCAGGTGCTGTGGGGGCTTACAGCTATACTAGAGCATTGTCAAGGTATCTGCATCTACAATTGTCCTATTTCTCTGAGGAAAAAAAAACTGTAGGAAATCTATCTAGGGTAAAACACAACTTTATTTCTGTCAAATTGTATACGGATGCTGTGAAACCATTGCCTCCTGTGAAAAGGATGATTAAGGCAAAGAGAGAGGCAAATTTGCAGGAAACATTGTCTGAGGGAAGATAGTCTACACTGGAAGTACTTAGCTAGACAACAATACATCATAATATAGAAAAATGCATTCCTAATGCTTCAGAATATTCAAAGGGTGATTGAAAATTACAAGTTGCTCTCAAGCTACAGGGTACTGGACCATCTTTCTTAATCCATGTAGAATGTCAGACTACCTGGAAAACATTGGGATATATTCTGAAGGGAATGCTTGCTCTCAGAGGGAAGAGCAGACTTTAGTTTCTAAGGAAATGAGGCATCTGGGCCTGTGAGCCACTTGCATTTGAGCCAGGCCACTGAGAATGCTCTGGCTTCCACACTTGATTTGCATAAGTGCAACTGAGTCCATAGGGTTCAGATCCAGCAATTTGCTTAAGATGAGAAGAATGGCCACCCGTAACTGAGGGAGGGGAACACATAACAGCTTGGTGTTTCTTAGTATGAGAAAAATCAGAGAGACAGAACAGGCATGCATGCGAAAACTCAGAGAAGGGAGACATGCAAAGGAGGGTGACATCCCCAATTGGCAGTGCCTTGTCTTATACTGCATGTAGATCTGAGACCCCGAAAGCCTCATCATACTTAGGTTTGCTACTGCCAGGAATAGCAACATCCTAAACTTTACCTTTTACCTAGTCGTTTGGGGTCTTTACATTTCCTTGATATTCTTGTAGCTGAGAATACTGCTAATGAATGGACCATCACAGTTCTTTGTAGCAGGGACAGGTAATTATGAAGGTGATAACACATGCCTCATCTGTCATAGGCATGGGGACATAATTGCAGTGTGGGAAAGTATTGCACCCTAACCAAGAAGGCAAGCCACAGAGACTCTCACGGTGGATGGTATGGGCCAGAGGGACAAGGGAAGTCATATCCCATGGAAGAAGAGACAGAGTGCAGGGCCTACGGCCCGTACACTCTCTACACTATTTTGAGGTTTTAGTAATGGCATATTGGACTATCATTTTCCTTTGCCCAATGTACACAGGCCCCTATACCAAGAAGCACCTTTTTGAGGGTGAAAGAAGCCATCGAAAGTGGTCAACAAAAGACTGAAGTAGGTTTAATCTAAGACAGACTGACATTCACCCAGTTGGCTAGTTAAATTAGAGTGGTTTATCTAGTTATTTATTCCATATAGGTGATAAAATAAAAAGGCTCAATATAGGGTTGGGTTCATTTATATATATATATATATATACATATATATGTGTGTGTATGTTTAATTTGGCAACAAGTTACTGTGATCTATCTACTTGTAAGAACATGTGACTTCATAGGATAGTGTGATCAGAGAGGAAACATGGGAGAATTCAAAGTTACAGGAAATGGCATTAAAAGGGGGCACATAACATACAGTAAAGAAAAAACTGCACACAAGCTTCCCCAAAATAAAAAGAAAGGGGAAGAGGACAAACCAGTAAACAAAGAAAACATATTGCAATGGACACAAATGGATCTAGAACATTCCACCTATAGATGACGGAAATCTAAAGGAAAAGAAGACAAGTTGAGAGTGGAAACAAAAAGATAATTATAAAAGAATATGTCCCTCATTTAAAGAAGATCACATTTTAAAAACTGGATTTCCAGAGAAACTTAATGAGAAGCCTTATGAAAGCCATCTCTTCCTGGAATTTTAAATTTTAATGGCCAAGAAACACAGAAGGTAGGAAGCGGGGGAAAAAACCACTGAAAGGCACAAGAATTAGATCAGCCCCAAACGGTCACCATTAAACCCTGGAGTAGATTAGACAGTCATCTGCCGGGGTAAAGGGGGACAGTGGAGCCTGCATGGGACTGACCTAGGCACTCTGCATATATGTGACAGTTGTGTAGCCTGGTCCTCTTGTAAGACTCCTAACAGTGGGAGCAGGAGATGTCGCCAACTCTTTTACTGGCTTTTGGGACCCTACTCCTCATAATGGGTTGCCTTGCCCAGTCTTAATACAAGGGAGGTTCTTATTTGTTACTGCAACTTAATATGCCATGTTTTGTTGATATTTGTGGAAGGCTTGCACTTTTCTGAATAGGAATGGAGGAGTGGATGTGGGGAGGGAGGAGGGAAGGAGAGGGGAGGGGGGACTGGGAGGAGAAGAGGGAGGGGCACTGCAACCAAGATGTAAAGTAAATAAATTTATTTATTTAAAAATCCCATTCTAACAAATATATTACATGTAGTCATCCTAGAAAAAAACCACCAACTTGACATAGACATGGAAAATAGAGCACATTTTTTTTCTAAGTAGTCCATAAGAAGACAGAAAAGTACAGAAACGTCATAAGAAATTAGAAACTGTGTTATTATATGCACTCAAGAGAAGAAATGGAACAGTCCCTGGCTATAATAGAATCTACTAATTATTACATATTTCAGTGAAGTCTTTTCAGTATAATGTAGTTGATCATTGACTCATCGTTGGATGGAAGCAGCTGTACCTTGAATTTGATCCCAGTATTCATAGCTATGACTTAAGACATTGAGCGGCTTGAATTTGAGCAGTGTGAGTTGATTCTGTGTGTGTGTGCATGCATTTATGTTTGAAAGCACACAAATATTAATAAAAATAAAGTTAAATAATAAAGATTATGATTAAGGATTAAGCTGGATTAACAAATGTCATAAAAATTTGGTAGGCTGTATTCCTTTTATTATATAAAATGACAGGTAAATAGCTCCTTAAAAGTATAAAATATTATAATCCATATTTATAATAGCAAAATATGATGGAAAGATGTAGTGATCTCAAGAGTCTTATAGGCAACTTCTGATATGAGAGTTCATGAGAAGTTAATCACTTGCAAAGCATACATCAATGTTTCAGGTGTTGCCTGTCACAGAATACCCTCTCCCGACAGCCCCATATTCTGACCCTGGGAAAAAAAACTTTCACAGCACCAAATGCCCTAGCTTACTACTCATACAGTATTCTTTTACTAAATTATCCATAAATGACTTAGGCAGCTACCTCTGTTGAGCATGCAGCATTCACAACACTTGGATTAGTTGTGGTTTTGTGTTTCTTTCAGGGAGATATGGTTCCTCTTACCAGAAAGTTGACACTTGGCAAGAAAGGGTGTGCTAACACAGCACATTGTTAAGGGAAAATCAAGGGCATTCACAATGTATCCATTGATAAGAAATTTATAATAGTTGAGTGTTTATAGGGCATCTTTGACAAGGGTGGGAAAGATTTGCTTGACCATGCTGTCTTAAAGAGAAGACTTCACATTTCAGGCTCCTTCCAAGTCTAACATGATGGTTGATATAGATAGAGCTGAACACAGAAGTCGATTTTATGAGCATCCTAAGCCAATGTGAAGGTAATATTGGCAAGCCAGACTTAAAAGTAAAGATATAACAAAGCATAAAATAAAATACTGAATTAAATGGTATTTTAGATTGGCCTGAAGTTTTGAAAAATGAGAACATTCTGAAATTTGCATAACTGCCCTTGGACTATTCATGTTGCAGTATTTAATAAAAGCAACAATCTAGTGAACTTATTTTATGTGTTAAAACCAAGATAAGGAATGGACAACTAGAAACCAAGTTCCAGAAAGAAAATAAAAATCACACCTAAATGAGGTCAGATTATATAGTGAGACGTTATTTACAAAATTCATAGATATGAAAACAGCCAGTTCAGGCAGCTTTTGTGTATGGCTAATGTCCTTTGGGCTTGCTGGTAAGAAGTAAGAAATTTTAAGTATTCTAAAAAGTTCTGAAAGTCTCTCTTACTAGCACTGATTAAAAGAACAGAATACCAAATGCAACCAACAGATTTCTTTTGCATTTTCTGCCTACTGAGAATACTAGGCATTTTCTTGTCTCAATCATTCTCAAACTATCTTGCAATGACCTATCTATACATATTCATCATGCTGACAGCAGCATCACGAATAAATATGCAGATAAGAAAACAGAATTGCATGCCTTTATCTTTTAAATATGGGGCATACATAAAAATAGATACAGGAGGGCAGATTATTAGAATGAACAATAAAAATAGGCAGAGTGCATCCTATCCTGTCTTGATAAGGTAGAGGAAAGGCAGGTACTAAGCACTCTGCTTGTGTGTGTTCACAGCTCCTCAGTCTTCTCCTGAAAGTCAGAAATCACGGCTAAGCATTAAGAAACCATAAGTTTATTCCCTTTGTGGGTTTTCATGACACATCTGTGGATTGCCAATACCCCACTGCCACCATTCAGACAGTTGGAAGAGGCAGGCATTTGAGTACACAGCTGGAAGATTACAAAAGATGGACCATGAGCCTTGGGCTGACTATCAAGTGATCTTATTTTGAGACACTGGCAATGACCTAAAAGGCTGGGAACAAGTTCAACATCTGAGTAATTTCACAACAGGCACAGTTTTATAAATGATGATCTAGAATGAATACATAAAGAAGAGAGCTTTGCCTCTAGGCATTACTTGCCATGGTCAGGAATTATTGGTTAGCTTCTGTTTTGTTTTGTTTTCTTTTGTTTTGTTTTTTTTTCGTGTGTGTGTGTGTGTGTGTGTGTGTGTGTGTGTGTTAATTGAAAGACATTTTTGTTCTCTCTTGTCATTCATTAACTCAAGGATAAAAAGAATATTTAGTCTATATTATTTTGAAGGAACTATCACAAGAAATTAAACTAACTTAGTCAAGGGATTTAAAAAAAAATTATACCTATTTACTTTGTAGAAACATATGTAACATTGGTGATGAATAAACCCCAAAATATATAACAGCACAGAACATTATTTTTAAAGAAACAAAACAACTAGCATGATACAAAGGAGTTATTTTTTACTTAACTTTGAAGTTAGCTTTTCTATACTCATTTAGGTATATAATCATAAAGCATTCATGTATAATTTCATACCCCCTCCTCCAAATCCACAGGCAAACACAGAGAAACAGACGAGAACCCAAAACTTGAAAAGATTCCAGATTCTTCTGCACAGATGTCTACTTCTTTGAAAGTTCCGATGAGAACTAACTTACAAAAGCATGGCTGAAATACTAAGCCTTGATTTATTGAGAGTCAGAAACAACCAGCTTCCCTTGCAACAGGGAAGCTCAATTGTGTGGATCTGATTTTCCTTCATAATGAAACCCATTACTTCAGGAAGAGCTATCCAAAACCTTCCTCTCTTTCAATGCTCCCGAACACCGGGGCATGAATGGTGGCATTTCGTACCTGCTCTTTCCCTCCTTTCCTTTTTACAGTTACTCAAGAAGAAAACTGAGAGAACTGTGGCTGAATGAGATTCTCCACACATGGAAGAAGGCACAGATAAGCGAGGGCATGTAGCAAAATGTTTTGTCTTAAAGCTTTTCTATCTATGATATATAAAAATATTTAAAGAATATATCACCAGGGTGGTGGTGGTGCACGCCTTTAATCCCAGCACTCAGGAGGCAGAGGCAGGCGATCTCTGTGAATTTGAGGCCAGCCTGGTCTACAGAGCGAGATCCAGGACAGGCACCAAAACTACACAGAGAAACCCTGTCTTGAAAAACTATATATATATATTATTAACTTATAGTCAGGGAATAACCAAATTCATTTTCATAAATGCCAATATTTTCCCAACTTAGTTAAAAGTTAAATACTGAGAATTAAAACCTTTAAAGATCTAAGAGACATATTTTTAAAGTCAACACACACCACCATAAATTTGGACTTTTTTTTATACCATTGTGAAATTCATAATGTGGCTTATTTCTTCTCTCTTTAGATACATGTAGATAGACAAATACTAGTAAACACATACATGGTAGAGAAATGATAGACATATGGTAGATGTATAGATAATAGATGTTTTAAGATAAATAATATTGTTGGAGAGATAGATTATACATACAGACAATGATGTGGTGGATTAATAGATAGATGATTGATAGATAATATAGATGTGATAGAGAAATTATATATATATATATATATGATAAATAAATGATACATAGAAGGGTAGAAACATAATACTTAAATAATAGGTGAATGGATAGACAGAGGATTAAATACATAGATGATTATTGATGACAGATAAATGATATTCAGATGATAGATGACATATAGGTTGATGATCAATCAACCCCTACATTACAGTGGATATATGATATTTCACTAGAAAGTCATTGTTGTAAACACTTTAACTTTGCTTCACACAGTTTATATCAAGAAGAACAATAGAAACAGACATGGTTCTTAACTGTGTTTTCAGTGTTATACTTGGATAACAACCAGCAATATTTGACAACATACAAAACACAGATACAGCTTCACTTTAAAAACCAATGAAGTTTGAAATTTTTACCTAAATGTAAAATACAGCTGACCCTACCTTGTTCATAGAGCTTGAGGGTGCATTCAGAGCATGACAACGCAAGTCCCTGTAAAAAAAAGAAACCATTAAGTCAAAGACATTTGCAAACTGGAAGATTATGAAAGAATAGGAAACTGATTGCAGACTCTTAAATATTTCTTTATGATTTCTGGGCCTGATATATTTTTGTGGCCCTACAAGTTACCAGAAACAGAAACTCAGTGTGTGTGTGTGCGTGTGTGTGTGTGTGTGTGAGCAAGAGAGAGAGAGAGACAGAGAGACAGAGAGAGAGACAGAGACAGAGAGAGACAGAGACAGAGACAGAGAGATAGTGAATGGTGTTGCATATGCTAAATGTCATATTCACTTAGTTTTGTTTTCAGTTGCTTTTAGGTCCAGATACTGGTTCCATTTGAAATTTGAAATCCTTCAAATTTAAAGGAAGCATCGAAATGATGGACAATGGTTAGATTTGTTGAACTAGATTTCTTTATTGGAATTGGACAGTAGGTATACCTGAGTAATATATTAGCCACACCTGAGTAATAAAGCGACATGCAGGAAAAATGTCCATATCCATATACACAGACATAGTATAGTTTGTTTAAAATGCAAGGGTGATGTAAGTCAGACTCTTATCTTTTGAGGAAGAGAGAAACATATTTTGAGTCAAATAATCGATTTGTTGATTATTTTATGTTAATTTCATATCTTTTCATTATTGCATTTAACATTTTTAGTTATATGTATATTCACATGTGTCTGTAGATATGTGCACATGTGCGCAGTTCCCTGCAGAGGATAGAGGCATCAGACCCCCTGGACCCACAGTTACAAGCAGTTGTGAGATGCTTGAGATGGGTGCTGGGAAATCTAACTCATGCTTTAAGAGCAGCACGTGCTGTTAACCACTGAGCCATTTTTCCAACCTCCTATTTCAAATACTCAAAAACATAAAATGTGCTTCTTTGGTTTTGGGACAAAATAAACGAGTTAATATTGGTGAGAAGAGATGAAATTTCTATTACCGACCCAGCCCACTCTCTGTTTCTGACAGTTATTTCAAAAGCTCACTCCGCCGGGCCCAGCACTCGGGAGGCAGAGGCAGGCGGATCTTTGTGAGTTCGAGGCCAGCCTGGGCTACAGAGCGAGATCCAGGAAAGGCACAAAGCTACACAGGGAAACCCTGTCTTGAAAAACCAAAAAAAAAAAAAAAAAAAAAAAAAAAAACAAAAACAAAAACAAAAACAAAAGCTCACTCCATCTCTCATTTACCACCAAAATACATATGGCCCTCCATCTATACACAACAAATTATGTTACATGTTCTTTCACATTAAATTCACATGTTCATTCATATTGAATTTGGACTTTTGAAGAAAATAGAAAAATGAGATTAATCAGGTATTAATCAGGTCCAGGTGTTTGCTGATGTTAACATGAAAGCAAAGTTGCTTGTGCTGAAGTGAGAAGTGATGCAATCAGGTCATCACAGAGGCAGATGGATGTGTGGTGACTGAGCCCCTGTTTGGGGACAGAAGGGGGTTTCCTGAAAGTCAGCGTTCTGCTTAAGGACATGTAGCACATTTAGGACAAGAAATGGACATGATTCTGTCATTGAAAGAATGATTGTCATTCAGGAAATTATTCCATGGGAAAAACTCAGCCAATGAAGCTCCTGTAAATAATTTACTTGTGAACTCATAATACTTATTTGTGGAATGAGCTGAATCTAAAACGGAAGAGAGCTGCATCCTGACACATGGAGATGATGCTAAATTCTTATGCACAAATTATTTCCCATAAGATATTTAAATTTTTATACACTTATTGCTCTTCATGTTTTATTGCTCATTACAGGAAAACAAAGTGAATGTTCATCTGCGATACACTGGAGTTTTATTTCCTCCAAAGCTATCAACGGTGACAAGAATGGACTTCTAACTTCACACAGTCATCATGTGAGAGGTTGTACTTCTACTTCATGATTAAAAACATACTTTGGAGATAATTTTCTGTCACTGAGCGCAACTTGACCTTGAACTCATCTTGACTCTACCTTCTAAGTGTTGGGGTTTCAGTTGCACACATAACAATCTCAAAATTAAAAATTCTCCAATAGCCTTCTATTTGATTCTTTGAAATTTTCATACATTTTATGTTGATCATATTAACCACTCCACCATCTCTTCCTAGGTCCACCTCCCCATGCTCAGCCCACCCAACTTTGAGGTCTCATTTTTCTTTTCATAAATCCACTCCATCCCATTATTGCTGCCCATAAACTCCTAGGTGTATACATTCATCACAAGATGCGACCAACCAGAGGCCAAGCTTTTAAAGAAAGCTAACTTTCCTTCTCCTGACAGGCTCCTCAGTGAGGGGTGGGACACCATGACCTCCATCCTGGGATTTCATCTCACTTGAGGTTGAGTAGGTCTTCTGCATACTGTCATAACCACTGTGGCTTTATTTCTACAATTGCCCTGTTGAGTCTAGAAAACACTGTTTCCTTGCGGTCATCCTCTACCCCTGGGTCTTACCAATGTTCCTCTCCCTCTTTTGCCATTTTCCCTGAGCCTAGGGAGATGAGAGTGTGATAAAAATGTCTCTTTACAAGAGGGGGGAATATATATATCTCCTTTGTAAGGGCATCTAGAAACATATTGATAAATAGATTTTTGATAATTGTTCAGGTCGGGATACCACCTAGAAAGTACTAGTGTCAAGAAATAGACAATATATAACGAACATATATAAGTGATGTATACCATTAGGGAGTGATAGATTCCAACAAGAAAAAGGTCAAAGGCACTAAATAAATTAGTGAAGTAATTTAAACTGACTGCACTCCACAAAGTTCCAAATATCTTTACACCAAAAATATTCAATAGTTCACACTCCATGGGTTTCTTCTACATTGCCTTTGACATTTAAACATTCCTACCACTTCTAAAAACACAAATGCATCGGGAGAATGGATCTTAATTCGTTTTTTTTAACAAACATTCCCAGATGGCAATAGAGGGAATCATGGCGTAAATTGACTGTCACTTTTATCATTTTATATGATGTGGAGTTTAATTCAATTAAAAATTAAATCAAATTAACCTAAAGGCACTGTATCTCCCAATATGGTAAAGACTATTCAAATTCATTTCAACATCAGGAAAACTAAATCAACCTACCCGACTTTTATCATGTAATTAAGGAATTAAGAAGATCCTGGTCATCACATAACTCTGCAGTTGTTTGAGAGATGATGAAAAAAATGTACATGAATTTGTTATCCACTGCTCGATCAATACTGTCCTTGACTCTCTAAACCCAATGATGAATTGCATGTAAAGGTGAACACTGACACTGTGGTTTTTATCTACTAGTAATATTTTAGTACATAGCCTGAGAAATGAACACCCAACCTCTGTGAAATTCCTCTATTTCTCAACTGCTTCCTCCACAAAGAACCAAGACATCAGGTGAACACCTTCATTTCCAGATAAGGTAATGTGAGAGGACATGGAAATCAGCAGGAGAAAAGTGGAAATGCTGTGAGATCTAGACACAGGAAGACAGTGTGTCTGTCTCTTCCTGACCCTGCTAGGATGAGGAGAAAAGTAAGTTACAGTAGACTTCTGAGCTTAGATGCTGACCTTCTCTCTTGAGAAGGTTTCTGCACATTCATAGGCTTTATAGACTAATTAGAAAAGTAGCCTCAAATCTAAGTAAGAGCCCTCCTTTGAAAAGCATTCCATGTTCTTTCTCAGTTTGAGAAGGATCCTATTGTCTGAATAGGACTTGGACTTTCGAGGTGTCAGAATGCACTGTCTGTGGGACACAAAGACACCCCATTAGAGCCACCTTGGCTCAATAGAGACAGACACTCATCACGTGTCTTGTAGAAGGATAAGAGAGAGGGTTATTCCCAAGACCTGTGAGTTCCGAGACCCTTCCCCTGTGACCAGGCCATGGCCCACTGTCACTTGCAGATTCATAATTTTGGCAGAATGAAGGCAGAACACAGATACCAGTTTGACCAACAGGGAAATATTTACATCACTTACTATCAAAATCTTCTGGAATAAATTGCATAAAACATACTTAGAAAATAATTAACATTGGAATAGATTAGTTTTCTCATTAGTCATGATTTCATAAAGACAGATCTGAAAATCTTCATATAATTACTAATAACATTGACCAAATGTTCCTAGTGATAAAATCTAATTCAAATATTTTTCTGTCAATATGATAGTAAATATTCTCCATCCAGCTGTTAGAATCACAGTCACACAGTCAACTGATTGTTCAATATAAGGAAAACAAGGCACCAAAAACTTTTTCTGCCAGCTCCAGCACAGCAATTTGTTATTCCTTCTTTCTTGGTACTGAGTGGCTAAACTTAATTAATTAACCTTAACTATTTCATATCTCATCATGCAGTGCAAAGGAAATGAATGTATATGTGCTTTTTGTTATCATATCTCAAGTAACTAGAAAAGAATTACGTCAGACTAGATGGGCAGTTGGGCTTGCTGACAGAGGCATCTAATGCCAGTCCAGTGTGTCCAGGGTGGGTTTTTTTTTTTTTTTTTGTCAGGGTTTCAATTGTTGTGATAAAGATCATGATCAAAAGCAACCTGGGGAGGGAAAGGTTAATTTCAGCTTACAATTCACGTAACACTCCATCACTGAAGGAACTTAGGGCAGAAATTCAAATCAGGAACCCAGAAGCAGGAATTGAAGCAGAGCTATGGATGAAGGGAGTTTACTGGCTTTTTTGCATGGGTCGGTTCCTCCATTAGCTCTCTTATACAACTCAGGACCACCTGTGTGTGGGAGGTATACCATCCTGAACTCCCATGGGCTGTCTGCTCCTGCCAATCATTAATCAAGACAATACCCCACAGACTTGCCACAGACTGATGGTGTTGAGGCATTTCCTCAATTAAACTTCCCTCTTCACAGGTTTGTCTACATTTGTGTGGAGCTGACAAAAACCAACCAACAGATAGTGAACACAGAGCACCCTACCTACCACGGTCCTCTTCTGGTTTAGATGTATAAAGTCTCTGAATATCTTTGCTTTGTCTAATGTGTCTAGATATGATCAGTATAACAAGGAGAGATCATGGTCTTTAAGACCACTTAGATATGTGTTTGTGATGTATTTTCCACTGAGTGATGGAGATATGTTGGGCATGTGATTCCATTTGCTGAAGTTACAGCTTCTTTTGTTCATACTGGGGGAATTTTCATACACACACACACACACACACACACACACACATCTCCTGGTCCTGCCAAGCAGCCAAGAGATGTTACTTTATTTCTCATTGTTACCTGGCCAGACATCTATGAGTATTTTCATTGCTCTTCTCTTACTCAAAATGAAAGAGAGGCAGAGTATATTTTACCAACAGCTTGGTGGGTGGTATGAATGAGGAGAGGGAAGGAGGGAAGGAGGGAGGGAGAGAGAGAGAGAGAGAGAGAGAGAGAGAGAGAGAGAGAGAGAGAGAGAGAGAGAGAGAGAGAGGACAAAAGCAAGCCACATCATCACAGTGCAGTGAACATGCAGTAAGTCTTGTTAAGTCTTGTGTGCGAAGTCATCCCATCACCAAGAAACAGAGCCAAGGCTCCTGTAAGAGTGAAATGCCAGTCATGATGAGTGTTAGAGCAGACGTTGCAAATCCCTACTCACTATTTATATTTTGAGTTGAAACTACTTTGTGTGTGTTCTCTGATTTACAAATATGCACCGAATACTTATCCATTCAGACTCCCTAAGCTCACGAACTGGAACACGAGCTTTGCTCTCCCTTACAGTGTTTGCCTATATAGGCTGAGTTTGTTAGTGTGACTGCAAAAAAAATAAAATAAAATATGAAAAATAGAAACAGGACAACAGGCAGGTGCTGGACAAAATCATTTCTACACAAACCTGAGGATCTGGACTCAGGGCCATTTTCAGCAGTTATTTAAACAATAGCGTTAACATACCAGAAGACTGAGTGGTGTATCCCACACCAACAATAACACAGCAGTCGCCCAGCCAGGGTGCACGGTGGCAACACCAGGCTGACTATTCTTAGTACATTCTATCCAGTGCAGCTTCACTACTGTAGCATAAGTAACAGCTACCTTTTGGGAGAGTATGCTTAGCCTGGTTCTAGTCATGACATTGTTCTGTTTCTTTTAACAACTTATCAAGTTCTTTAGTATATTACTTTTATTGAATTCAATACATGTCAAAGAAGTAATTTCACACCCTAACATTAAAGATAAAAGCAAAGTGGAACCACAGAGCATTGCCCCCTCGGGCTTTGTGTCTCTTCTTTTAATTGGAGATTTGAAAGATTACTACATGTTTGGCTTTGAATTGTATCCAATGTTATTATATTTTAAAAATATACTAATTTAAAATATTAAACCTAAATCATAGGGTTTAGAAAAAGTAAGAGAAGTAACTTCTGCCCATTTGTATAAGTCTGAACCATTAAAAAAATACATCCATCAGAATTTCATATCCATCTATAAAAAAACACAAAGGCAGTGTAACTCATTACAACTTCAGTATTCATATGGCAAACTAAAATCGATTTCTACCAATTGTACATATTTGCCATGTCTCATTTAACCTAGTCTAAGTTCAATGGCATGATGATATGTGAAATATCTCAGACTGAAAAATATTCTATATAATAAGATTGAAAAATAACAATTTCACGTAAACTTGCAATGGTGCTTCTACAGAAAAGTGTGATGAGAGGAAATGAAGAAACAAGCTAGGCATGACGGTTCATGCAACCCCAGCATTTTGGGAGACTGAGGCAGGAGGATCAGTGCAACTTCCAAGCCAGTCTAGGCTAACTAGTGAGGTACTTTCTCAAAAACAAAATGCAATGAGAAAGATCTCTCATCTTCCCCTGATGCCACTCACTGTAGACTATGACCCTAGACCCCTTGATGTGAGGATACACTGAGAGTGGACCCCAACCCAAATGGTTACATGCAGAATATTTTCTTGTGCATGTCTCTGTACTTTACCATCACTGTTCAGCAAACCCACTTTCAGCCTTGACCATTTCCTACAGACCACTGTAGACATTGGAGCGCATCAGGAAGTTCATAAGGAAGCCAGATGTGGTAGCATAGACCTGTAATCCTACACTGGAGAGACTGGGGCAGGAGGCTCACACATTTGAGGCTAACTGGTGTTATGTATGAGCTCCAGGATGGCCTGGCCTACAGAGTGAAATCCTGTCTCAAAATAAATAAACACTATAAAGGGAAGAGGATAAAGTGGAAGAAACTAAAGCCCTGTTTTGAAATTGGTTTTTACAATAATCCCCATCTATTGCATTTTTATAATAATCACAATCTATTACATTTTCTATCATTATGCTGTAAAGCAGAAATTAGGATAAATCCTTCACAGTTTTAAGAGAAATCCAGTGTATTGGGTGATGAAAAAGGTCCAACAATTAAATAAACTGCAGGGAAACTTTAGCTGCCAAGTCCAGGTCTTGTCATTAATCATATTACATCGTTTCTCATTTGATTCTCTGTTGCTATGGTAAGACACTGGCCAGTGTCAACTTAGCAGGAAAGATCCTTGTTTCATCTTGAAGTTATAGGTGACCGGCAAGGGAAGTCAGGCAGAATTTCAAGGTAGGAACCTGGAAAGCAGAGACCTGGAGGTACACTGAGTTTACAAGTATATTTGACCATGCCCAGCACTCACATGTATTTCATCTTTTTTCTTGATCAATTATTTAAATAATATCCTCAAATGGATGCCATTTTAACCATTTGAATATTGTTGTGTTTTATCATCATAAATGTATACAAGCATAATTGTATTTCTTTTTTACTGAAATCCACAGTCTTAGCAGCGATGAATTCAGTTTTGAAATTACAGGCTTGGCTGATAGGGTTTCCAAACACACTATTAAAAATATGAAACCCTATGCTGATACATATTTCATATTTCTTTTCATTTCTAATGCAAGGAGTTAATTAGCTGACCTCTTGACCAGTTTGTAGAGTGCTGTAATATCTCAGATCATGGTATATTACTCACAAACTATACGAAATGTCCAATCCTAGGACAGTACCAGGATGTGAGAAGACAGGCTTTTCAAAAAACTAGGTCATGAGAGCATCTTGCTCTAATCCTCAGAACACCAGACAGGCTTGACTTTTAAAAAGGAAAACAGGGCTCCTGCCTTCCCTATGGGAAAGAACAAGATGGAATTCCTAATTTGTACAAAATTAGACTTCTAGCACTAGGCTGCATGCATGTCTTGGGTGCAAAATTTGCTCCCTTTTAACATTTCATTTGAAAGTAATAAGCACCACTAATACAGCAGATTAACTGATTTACTTTCTAAATATACTCAGATTTACTTTCTAAATATATTCAGATTATGTTAAGTCATTTAATCTCATTGAGCCCCACATCTGATAACACTGTAACGTACAAACTTTTGCACAGAAGGAAGACAGGCACAGGGGCCGAACCCTGTCACTCCAAGGTCAAAAGCAAGCTTCCTTCTAGTGTTAAGCCACCAAGGACTTAAACCTGTTATAAACAGGATAGAGAAATCAAAAGCTTAGTAGCTCTGGGATTTCTCGGGCAGCAAAGAGAATCCGGGGGCAGAGCGGTAATTAAATCATGCAAGGTTACTTGGATCACTGGGACTCTGCACTGGGCACACAAGGGGGTGGGTGCCTGTTCCACCTGAATTTCCTTTTCAGATACAGCGCTGTCTGAAAGGGGACAGCAATTGATTAGATTCTTCTAGTATCCTTCCCACCTTAGTTAAAATTCAACAAATAACATACGCTTCTGTTCTAAATAAAGGCATTCTTTGAGCTCAAATTCAAGTGCATTAATGAACACAAGCTCGCATAGGCACATACTAAATAAAAGAAAATGGAGAATTTCAAATTTCTGTGTTTGTTTGAGAATTAAGTGAGATGATGCATGCAGAACACATAGCATACTTTTCACATCTTAAATTATCAGAGATAATGCTCCTCCAGCATGTCCTTATCAATTTTTTTTTTTGAAAATAGCTCAGAACTGGAAAGGGTACAAAACGTTTTTTTTTGGCAACACAAAAGATTATTAAGAATACTACCATTTTGTAAAGGTGAGGAATGTTGATTTATAAAGATAATGTGTACCCTTTGGTACAGGATGGTTTATAGCAACCATTTAGTGATCATTGATTCGATGCGGAGTCTTATGTGACCAGAAATGTTGAGAAATGGTCACACAATCCCATGATCAGTTCTGTCCAGGAAGCAACAGACTCTAGCTTCTATTACCAGCAAGCCTGTAGTAAGTAAAACTCTCTTCCTTTTATGAGGCTCGCAGGTCCTAAAGTGCAGTCGCTTGCCCTAATAAGTAGTCTTCTCAGAGCCTGGCGCACCTTCTGCAAATTGGAAGAAAGCAGTGGAAGTGAATGGAGCTGCAGTGTAATGGCCACACACCTAGAGGCTCTGCAAGGTGCCATGTAACCTTTCATTTTCTTCCATCGACAAGTGTACCAACACTCGCTGTTCCCTTCTCATGGCAAAAGTCACCAGGAAAAGGACAGAGGTGATTCTTCTCCGTGGGTGTGCATTGCAGGGCTTGGACGACACAATTGTAATTCGAATGCATGTTGTCTCTAAGAGAAAATTGGATGCTATTACCCGGCATGAGAACCTCGATAATAGAACTTGAGAATAAAGAATGTATAATATATCATGTATATTATAGGCATGCTCCCAGCGGAGGAATCTCTGGGTTTTACTAAGCCAAACTTATATGCCTTTCTTATTTCCCTTTCAGTCTCCAGGATATATTGAGAAAAATACAAACAGCAGAGCAACCCTCTCACCACATAATATGAATCTCCTCAGACACTTTGGCATTTTCAGTTTTGAAAATTATTACCCAGACAATGAGTTGTGCTGGGACAGATTCTTCTGTTGCTGGCTTTGCTATGCTTTTGCTTTCCCACCTTGGCTGTTGCCCCTTGGACCACTGCACACTCACTCTGGCTATAGTTCTTGCTATTATTGTGAGGGTCCTAAGAATGTCATTTCTGTAGAGATTTCATTGTTTGAGAGTGTGGGTCTCTCTCTCTCTCTCCATCCCATTCCCTCTCCATCTTCATTGCCTTTGGTTCTGAGACAGGGTCTTGGTATGTAGCCCAGGCTGGACTCAAACTCACCATGTGCCTGCCTCATTCTCCCGGAGGCTAGGGATATTAGCACACACCATCATAACAATCTTATTTGCCTGTAATAAACTCCTCTTGCCAAGTTTTCCCAGTAAAAACATGAGCTCATGTTCAGCCTCAGGAAATCAGAGCTCCAAATACTCTCTGAAGAACGTGATGGGAGTTCTATGACTAGAAAGAAGCTGACCTAAGGCTCATTGGGGTTTCAAAAGCTGCATGAATACCACCCACACCTGCTTCTGCAAAGTCTCCCCTTTCACAGGCAGAGACATTTATGTCTTTGGAAGTCACAGCTATGCCAATAAAGACCGGGACAAGATGAGTTATGAATGACGTTGGTTGTTTTTATTTTATTTTTTTTTTTTTTTGGTTTTTCGAGACAGGGTTTCTCTGTGTAGCTTTGCGCCTTTCCTGGAACTCACTTGGTAGTCCAGGCTGGCCTCGAACTCACAGAAATCCGCCTGGCTCTGCCTCCCGAGTGCTGGGATTAAAGGCGTGCGCCACCACCGCCCGGCCTGTTGTTCTTATTTTAAATCATACATATTCTCTGTTAAACAGCATGTCTCATTAGGAGAAATATTTATTTCTTACCCCCATCATTGAATATAATAAATTAGCTTCTCATCAACCTGAGTGCATGAAATGCCACCTTTAAAATGTTACCCCTGATGCTCAGGAGTGACAGAAGTAGCTGTTCTCCTTCTGTGCATGGTGTATTTATTGGTATCAAACTACATGACTGTCACTGTCATGGGTATTTATCTGATTCCCCCCATTTTACTGGATTCCCTTGCTAATACATATCATGTCATCTTATGCTGATTTAATCTTCTGTTCTCAGTTCAAGGCAAAAACAAACAAACAAACAAACAAACAAACAACAAACAGGTTTTGATTAAATTTTTGTTGAACCCAGAAATGGCTGAACAAACAAATCTTAAGCAAGTGGCAATGAATGAGGATCCCTGGCATTTGTCTGTCAGTAATGCGATGAGGTCAGACATCCTCAACCTTCGAATTCTAGCTCTGTTAGGACAGGTCAGCGAACACCATTTCTCTTATGTCTGAGTAAGAATTGTTGGATCAAGACACATGGGTTATGCTAAAGGTAGCTCAGAGCTCAGTAAAAACACAATAGATATGTGAAATTAAAACTCTTAGTTAAGACTAATACAATGCACCTGCACTTGTACCAATTCTTCCAGATTCCATTTTTTTTATTCTAGTTTTTCTGGCAGATGCCTCAATTCAGATAGTACCACTGGGCATGTGATGTTGACAGCAGGAACTTGTTTCTCAGGGACATTTCTGGAGTAAGAGAAATCTTCAAAAGAGCACAACTAAATCTCTCCCAGATTTGTGTCAGTTAAATTTCGTTAGAAATGAAAAACTTTCTCTAAACCTCTACTGACTCAAAGGAATTTGACTGGTGGTTATAAATGAACATTGAGGGATGGCGAGTTATATGGATTAATAAGTAATATAGGATATTGACTAGCTTTCAGAGACAAAAACCTATCCATCGAAAGAAAGGTGGGTATAAAGTTTCCACCGAACTGCCAGTTGTAGTTTGGGTTTAGCTTTGCAAGGAGAAAAAAATGAGACACAAATATCTGTGTTTCCCTGACTTCACCAGTACCAGGAAGCTGGAGCCAAAGAGCTATTCTGAACACAGGAATTACAATAGTCAAGTGAATAGAAATGAAATGTGAAGGCTCTTCTCATCCCTATTCATTCACTCAATTGTGTCAACTAATGTTTGCCAATTGATGAGAGAAAGACATTGAAAAGATCCTATGGAAATTAGAAAAGTGTGTGTGTTGGAAATAAAATATGAGAAGACTTCAGACTTTCTTGAACCCCATGCTTCTCACTACTCACTGTAATACCCCTAGTTTTCTCTGTTTGGCTCAATGGATTTTTTTTTTTAAATTGAGGATTATAAAATAATGCAGCCCATTAAAAGAATATGGAAAGCATTAAATGTGAGAATAAACAATAGAGGTCTAAACTAGCGAGAACTACTAGAGAAAAAGAATTCCGTGAGAAAGTGAGACAAAGCAAGGTGGAGACTCCCCAGCCAGCACAGAGGAGATGACCTTGTGTTCAGTACTTAGAAATAATGTGAGTTTCCTTGACCGCCAAAGACTGAGGGGAGTATCTTCAAAGGAGAATAACTCCAAAAACATCGACTGTTTATGTTTTCATAAACTTTGCAATGAATGTAAAGAATAAATTTAGTTGTAAATGACAACAGTCCTAAAATGGTACTGACTTGGAAAAGAAATTGATAGATGGATATAAACAGGCTTCTGTGACACAGAGAGGTGTATGGGTTGATGTTAAATAAAAGAAATTGTATATAAAGTCATACCATTTTAATATATTAAAATAAGATGTGTAAAACCAATGATATATTTTTCCAGCTTAGATTCTGTTGTGCCCATTGGTTTTAACTCTGACCAACCTATTTTCATCATTATTATTTCCCTTAGAAGGTGGATTGGTATGCAATAAGATCATTCTAGATTTTAATAACATTTATTCCATTGCATTTTTTCTTGCATCTGTTGAACTCTTTTCTCTCTCTGTCCTTGTCCAGTGAGTACTCTGCAAAGTCCCAATATTTAAAGGAATTTTAGCCTGATGGGTTTGAATAGTATAACACTAATGCTAACTTAGTTAGGCTTGACATTGCTTTGGGGTAGAATTTGAGCAGGAAAATTGCAAATGATGGGAAATTGGGTGTGCATATCCCCATCTCCCCATCTTTTGTAAAAACTTTAATTACAAATACCAGAAATTAATGAGTAATATTTCAGGGGTGGAAAGCTCATGCTGCCTAGAGCCATCTTAAATGGAACCATGAAAAAGAGATTAAACAGCACATGTACAAGGCCTACTCACTAAAGAACTTTGCATGATCTTCTGTTCATGAGCACAGTTAAAACACATTTGGCCGGGCGGTGGTGGCGCACGCCTTTAATCCCAGCACTTGGGAGACAGAGCCAGGCGGATCTCTGTGAGTTCGAGGCCAGCCTGGGCTACCAAGTGAGTTCCAGGAAAGGCGCAAAGCTACACAGAGAAACCCTGTCTCAAAAAACCAAAAAAAAAAAAAAAAAAAAAAAAAAAAAAACATTTGAATAGGGGGTTCTAATGCACACCTGTAACCTAGGTCCTGAGAATCTGAAGAAGGAGAACTACAAGTTACCCAGCTTAGACTACTCATCAATCAGATCATGCCTTGAAAAAGAAACAAAACCAAGCAATATACATTTTAAAAGGTTTCTGAAAATTTGAAACATACCACAGCAGCTTCGAAAAGTGGATATAACTCTGATTGACATGAACACCATGGGCACAATGGAATTAACTCTAGGCCATGAGTCACCTATCCCAATAGCACTTAGCACAAGGAACTGTATGGACATAAAAGGAAGTCATGCTTCTTCCTGAAGGTGCATTAGTTGCTGAAATAATTCTAGGAAATTTACATGAGTTGAATACAGATAGCAACTTTCTAAAAAGTTTTAATCTGTACATTTAGCTGTAAAGGAGTTTGAAAAAGATACTAGCTTTTAAACCCAAAGTTCAAAATTGATGATAAAATGCTTTAGGAAAAATCATCTGCTAAAATTTGAAGAGATGTGTGTAATCTAATTTTGAAAGATATTTACTACTTTAGAAGTTGACTCTGATGTCATGGTTTAAAAGTATTTGTCAATTAATAACTGCTGGAAATGGGAAAATCAGTCTTCTCCAGTGGAGTGCCCCCTGGTATACAAACTACACTCCAGGGAAGCCCTATGCCCAGGAGTACTTGCCAAGAAAAAAAAAGGGACTCTATGTTTTTGTGTATGTGTGCTTTTTTATTTTGTTTTGCTCTATTTTTGTTTGATTGATTTTTCTAGATTGCTTGTTTTTTTTTATTTTGGGGGATTTTTTTTGTTGCTGTTGTTGTTTGAGATAACATGAACTTGGAGTAGGGAGACAGAAAGGATCCAGGAGGTATTATGGGACAGAAAATGATATGATCTTGATCAAAATATATTTTACGAAAAAACTTTTAGATAAAAGATGAATTAATTTAAAAAGTATTTGTCAAAAGGGGAAGTTATATCTTACCTACCCATAGTCATATTCCATGGGCTCTAGAATAGTATAAATATGGATAGTGGGAATTTCAAAAGCCCCACCTCTATATGAAAAAGTGGGTGCTGAGAAAGTGAGAATTGTCTTTTACAGGGATGAGCCTCCTGATACGTTATCATATCCCAAATGGTCAATCCTAAAACAAGTAAACATATGAACAACACTAAATAGACAAATTACTACATATTACATAGTATACATAAACATGTGTTGTGTATAACAACAGCAATTCTAGAAGAAGGGGTCATGATTTTGAAAGAAATAGAGGGAAAGGAAGAGTTGGAGTGAGGAGGGGGGCATAAATGAAATAAACACAGTATTCTAGTAGAATATTCTCAAAAAAATATTCAAACTAAAAAATACAGCATTCCTTGCTATTACCAAAGTCAAGACGTCATCTTTTCAGGAACTTAATATCAGAGCCACATACCCTGTTTCTACTGAGTCTCACTGTGGAGAATTTGATCCTCACTTTTTGTCTTCCACCCTGGGCATTAGGAAATGTATTAAACCTCTCTAACCCTTAGTCCTTCCTTGAAAAGAACAACAACGAAAAGATACCTGAGTCTGTCATGCTGTGATGAGGATAACATCAGACAATAGTCAACTTTTCCTCTATTTTGATTTGGCCATCAAAGTGCCTCAAACTGCACTCATCCCATGCACCAAGGACAGACTGGCGTCAAATACCATGTCTTTCTCTCTTCAGTCTTCATTGCACAGAGCAAGCTAGGGATGCAGTTCTTAGCTGAGACAAGCCACTATGTAGCAGAGAAAAATGCCTCAAGAGGGAAACTGAAGATGGGGACTAGGATGTTGCTACGTGTTGTCTTTGAAGCCTTCTTCACATGAGGCAAGCCAGATGCCATGATAGTGACTATCAAAAAATAAACAGCTACAAGGTCCAGGGCATTGCCCCACCATATGTTATTGCCCAAATTAGTAATCTGTACATAGGATTGTCTTCATATTTATCTCTCTGCATGTCATGATAGGAAGATGATGAAGAACTCTGCCATACACCGAGTTCACATCTATACTCTGAAGATAATTCTAGTCTGCACTACTGATAAACTGACCAATTACTTACCCCACGAATCCACTTTTTACAAAAAAAGTGAGTAGATCTTTTCTGAGACTACTGATCAGGTTTAGTCTAACGTTTCCTGCCTCTCCTCTCCCTGAAATGTGAATGCCGTAGCAGATGCTCAGCTCTCACCTGGCATCCAGAAGAATCATGCAAGCTTCTGCTGATATCAGAGATATCAGCAACAGCCAGCACCCATTTAGTTCTGGGATAGGTCAGGCACTGTACCGTCTGATTTGTCTCACTACTGAACTAATTGTAAACGTATACACTTGGGTCTAGTTCAGCTCTTTCCTATTGTGGTGTGTGAGAAATCATCCTTTGGTTTGGGAAGACAATGTAACTACTGAGAAGATAGCAATGCAAAATCTAATACCACTGTAAAGACCATATGGAGCTCAGGACAGTAGTTTACAGTTTTATATGACATTGTCCAGGAAGCATTTGTATCCAGTAACTAGGTGGAGACTATATTCTGGGTGAGAAATATTTGCTCTTTCCCTCAGCACTCATCGGAACAGTCACTACCACCTCTGCTTTGCTGAAGTTCTATTTTAATAAATATTTGGCCTGTAGGTAACTAGAGACAAAAGAGAAAATTGTGAATTGTATATTTTATGGTGTGATACTGTTTTCTACTTTGTGTCTGTATAAAGGCCTATATCTGGCTTGTATTATTAGCCTCAAGTACAGATTTGTTTTAATAGGCTTACTTTAAAACATAAAATAGAGAATACTGTGCCTACTTGGTAAAGCCATTTTAATATTGTACGTTGTGATGAAATAATCAATCACAGTTGCCTTTTAAAAATTCTTTCATTCTAAGGACCAGAAAGTATCATCATGCATATTAAGATATGACTCTGTACAGCACAGCGTTCCTCTCTCAAAGGCATTGTCATTTTTTGAGACCACTGGCAGAAGCCAAATTTTTTTTCTTGTTGAATTAGACAGGGATTAATGTTAGCAGTTTTAAATAAATTGAGGTTTCATGTTCTCACCTTATTAATTCTAATTTGAGAAACAAAGATATTATCAGGGTTTTCCTCAAGTAGTTAATATAGGGGACGGCACACATTGCGCCTGGCCGGAATATGGACACGCTCACAGGAAGAAAAAGCCAAAAAACTATGGAGAATAGAGGTCAGGGCTTTTTTTATATTACAAGACAAGGAAATCTAAAGACTTCATGCTTCAGGCCGGGCGGTGGTGGCGCATGCCTTTAATCCCAGCACTCGGGAGGCAGAGCCAGGTGGATCTTTGTGAGTTCGAAGTCAGCCTGGGCTACCGAGTGAGCTCCAGGAAAGGCGCAAAGCTACACAGAGAAACCCTGTCTCGAAAGAAAAAAAAAAAAAAGACTTCATGCTTCAGAAGAAAGTGTGTTGAATCGTACTGACAGAAAGTAAGCCTGCTCTGTGATACTTAATCTTGATTGTCAAATCAACTGGATCTGGAATCAACTAGGAGTCATACCTCTGGCTGTTGTCATTCCTCATGGATATCAGAACCAAACTTTATTAGCCTTACAGAGTAGAATGAAAACTACCAGTTTTCTAGGAAACCTTCAGACGTTTATCACTAGATTGGAATTGCTAAATTATCCAGCCTTGTGGACAGGGTAACAATCGGGTTCTTGATTTCTCCGTCTATCCTGATGCCTGATTGGTACTACCCAGCCCTATTATATAAGCCAATCTAACATAATCTCCTTTTACTTTACTTTACTTTTCTCTCTCTCTCTCTCTCTCTCTCTCTCTCTCTCTCTCTCTCTCTCTCTCTCTCTCTCTCTCTCTCTCTTTCTCTCTCCTGGTTTATTCCTCTAGAACACCACATCTTATGTCTTATATAGCTGTACTAGAGGAAGGTGATGTTAAGCATAAGCTGAGCATAAGTAATTAAGATGTGTTTGACAGGAAGACAGCAAGGCACAATCAAAATGTACATGTTGGGAATTAGTTTTGGTGCTTCATAGACAGAAAATCCCAATTTAGAAGACTTGACAAATAGTTGACTTGCAACAAGGATGTGATGATGAGACACAGTGAGCTGAGTTCCTATATTCCTTAAGCTGTAAACATTAATTATAGAAAATATCATAGCCAATGTCTAAAGAAATGGGTGACTGTCTCTGCTAAGATCAGAATGACAGGGACATGTGTTTTCTAGATCTCTTCACTTGTAGAGGGACATTTATTCCCTTCTGAGTTGGAGACAACCCTGAGATGAGCATGAATCTTCCAGACTTCAGAAGGAAACAGAGCCCTGCAATACTCTTAGCCTCTTCTGCTTCTGGTGACCATGGGCCCAAGTGTCAGAAGGTGACTCTTGCCCACCTGAAAAGAGAAGGGCTTGTCATTTTCCAAAAGTATACTCAGGGAAAACTAATTAGCAAAAAAGCATTCTCTACTCCTTCTCGGAGTTAGCATTCTCAGTTTTTCTTTCCTTTGCCATCTGCCCTGCGCTTTCCTGAATTTTAAAATCTCAATTACTTCCGAAGAACATGGTAGTGGAAATACAATTAAAAAAGTGATTCTGCATATGTTAGGTGATGGAGGCATACATGGCTTTGCCATCAGTTTGTTCTCAAAAATTTCTCTCTCGAAGCTTCCAATTTTCAAATGGGATGGCCAAATTCAAAGCATGAACTGCACTCTATATGCATATCTGACAATTGTAGATTTCTAGTTTGGAAACAAGTTTGATGAATAATGTTTAATAATTACCAGGAATGGGGTGAATGTTGGCTTTTAAGAAGCATGCTATTTTTAGAACAGAACATTCTGGCAAAGTGGTTTTTTTTCCATATGTGAAAACTGTTAGCTGAAGACTGCTAACCGTGTGTAAGGTTTAATCTGTGCTTTGCCAATTCAATGATACCTTTTGATACTGATAGTCCTCATATCAAATCAGTTATTTAAAACCTAAATGTGTCTTAAAAGCATCCTGTCTCTGAGACGAATTGTCTTCTCATGATGATACATGTCAAGTTTTCCCTCACCACATTCTGTACTTCTCTGTGCAGCTTAAGTCTTGGTTTAAGACTCACCTGGGAAGCTAGTCCCTTTTCTGTAATTCTAAGGTACATCAAAACTAGGTTTACCCATATCATATCTGTATCTTACCCTTCAAGGAGATTTTAAAGTTCATACTGATGTATTCACATTTTATAGACCATTTCTTAATTTTTGTTTGTTCCTTAGCTTTATATACCAGAGATGCATGTTTGCCCTTACATGTATCCTTTGTGCTTATGGCAATTAGAATGGTTAACTATACTAGGAATTCAAAATGAGGTCTCCAACATCCAAAACTGTTTTTGGCCTCCATTACATACCGTCTCACAGCATAGATTCAAAATGGTAGGCCATGGACCAATTTTAATGAGTAACTATGTGTTGTTTGTGGCCATTTGAAAATGCATTATTAAATAACTAGAATAGTTGTTAATGTTTGGAAAGGAAATCCATACAGAAGTCTGAATATCTGCTTTCTCTTGGAGGTATTAGGCCAAATGATATATCCATGTACCAGCAGCAAAGCCAAGGACCACAGTCAGTCTTAGCTTCGTGAATAATGCACCAGTCAGACATGGAATCCCCACTGCTTCTATGCCTTATATGAAGCAAAATCCCCTTGTTTGTTACAAAAACCTGTCTTTGTCCATCATGTTAGTACACCACCTTGGTCCATCATCTGGGTCCATTATCTTGGTTCTTCATCCTGTGCTATCATCTTAGGCCACCTTCTATCCCCTCTGTCTACCATTATATGAGGTTCAAGAATGCCCCAACCCCACCTTTGGCTTGGACTTCCTATTAGCAGTTGTACTTTTAACTCATAAAACTTATAACCCTTACATATTGTATTATTGCATGATGTTATGTACATATTATTACTATCTTCCCTTCAAAAGGATAAACTCTCTCAAGCCCATCCCAGGCTCCTTTTATTTTCCAAATACCTGAATAGAAATCCAATGAGCATTTGTGGTTTGATTGAATAGGTGAATTTTCTAGAAAAATAAAGCATTTGAAAAGACATATGTAATCAATTTCATATGGATTCCTTAATTGAGTAATAAAAGCTTTTGACAATTTCTGTCTCTTTCAAATGATTTGTAATGGGTTCCTGTCAAAATTATAAATTAGCAACAGTATTGGCAAGAAGGATAAATTATATATTTATTTCATCTTCTGCGAAGGCATTCTGTTACTTCTTGTGTATTTTGTTTTCGACTATCCTTTAGGACCACTTTATCAAATCAAGATTTAATATTTATTTTAGATAGATAAAATTATTTCAAGATCATACTTGGAAAGAGTTATGAGGTGTGACAGTGATGAGTTGTGTTATACTCTGACATAAATCTCTCTGAGAGATTTCTTCTTGTCATTTTGTAAATGTTTTCAGGGATAGATTCTGCTGGGTGGAAACAAATCATTTATTCCAACAACTCATGATGTGACTTTGCAGTTACTTTTAAATAATCAACATTCAAATATAAAATTAAGCCTGCATTCCAAAGAGAGCTGCACCATGGGGATAATGATAATGCAGGTTCTGGTATCTATGTGACATTGAGATGTGCACTGTATCTGAATAAAATTATTCTTTCTTAATCTTTACCAAGACTCTGCAAAGTATTTTAATCAGCCCCATTGTGGTAGTCAAGGAGACGAAGGCAAAGGCAGTTCAAATAACCTTTTTCTTGGACCACAGTGACTAGAGAACTGAAGAAGAAGAAAAACAAAAACCAAAAAACAAACAAACAAAAAATAGCGCTTGGCCTCAAAAGTGGCATGCTTCACCTTCTTAATCCAGTGCTGATATTGATCAATTCTTGTTCTAAACATTGACCTGGGATTTCCTTTGGTCTGTTGGATTCTAAAATGAATTACAGCTTTTTTTCCCTTATCTGGTTGAAAGAACAATCAATCAAATTGCATCAGCACATATACAAGTCTGATGTGTTTCAACTCCTTGCAGTCACTATTACAAGCTTAATAACTTGACCCTTACACTATACATTTTGAAACCAGTGTTGCCAGGTAGTTTACTCACTGTGAGTTCTGACACACAGTACTGGGGAACAGTGGGTTCTGCCTTTGCTGATTGTGACCCAACAATTCTTCAGAGCAGACTGGAGCATCAAAATAATGAATGGCTTCACCCATTTTCCTCACTGCATCTTACAAAACAAGTAAGTAGTTGTGAATCTCTGTTGCTCACCTGCTGTGGGATGTCTTTCTGTAAGCTATGAATATATGCTGTTCCCATTGGTTAGTAAATAAAGCTGTTTTGGCCTATGGCAAGAAAGCTTATAGCCAGGTGGGAAATCCAAGTAGAGATTCAGAGAGAAGAAGGGCAGAGTGAGGGAGATGCCAGCTGCCACCCAAGGAGCAACAAGATGTCAGCAGACTGGTAATGCTGTGGCCACGTGGCAACTTATAGATTAATTGAAATGGACTAAGTTATAAGAGCTAGCTAACAAGAAGCTTGATCTGTAGGTCATTCATTTCATAATTAATATAAGTCTCTGTGTGTTTACTTGGGTCTGAGCAACTTTGGGACTGGGTAGAACATAGGAAAACTTCCGACTACATTCACCTTTCATTTTGAAAACTGCTAAGATTAAGAATCGCAAATGCATCCACTAAGAGAAACCTTTTTGTGATTGTATCCACTTTTGTGTGGTAATTACCCATCAGTATATGTTATGTCTTGTAGTTTCAGAAGTATCTATCCCCTTGAGTCATATGTTTTCTTCAGAGAGCCTCAGCATGTACAAAAATAGAGTCAGAAGTCGCATTTAATCCTTGGGACAATGGATGGTCATGCCGGGTTCAGAATCAATCAGCCTTTCCATTCATCTTAGAACACACAAAGTGCATTTCTCCCAAGCCCTAGGAATTTCAGCTTATAAATGGAAGTTTTTTATGAGTTTGTTATTGGTGGGCATTTTAGTTAAGTGAAGTATTATAGCTTGCTTCTTGGATTTGACCTCTCTGCTTTTCCCCACCAATTGCTAAAAGCAGCAGTTACAGGATGGAGGAAAACAGTAATTCCTGAGATAAAGATGAGAAAATGCGAGTTCATCTCTGGCATCCGACTCACATTATGGGGACAGGACAGAATAGAAGAGAAAATGAGCCACACTTTAATCCTTGATGTTTCCTCGGATGCAAAGAATTCTCTGCTTCAAGCCCACTGACAGCTACAAGTCCACAGAGCTGCATGCTTCTCTTAATTAGTTGCCTCTTGTTCCAAAGAAAGCTGCATGCTTTTAAACCCATACATCATATATGAGCAATACTAAATTCACATTTTAAATGTGATTATGTATGCACACCCATTATAGCCACTATATGGTAGCACAGCTACTTTGGGAGGACCCTGTAATAACTCTGAAAACTGTGCAATGGGAATCAAATCCTTTACCACAGGTGACTACTTCAGGTTTTATTCTCATGTTCAGAGGGTATGAAGGTCGTGCTAATATTGCACCCCTTGAATATAAATTTATTTGTATTTGTCCATTGATTTGCATTCATACACCAATGAACCCCAAACACAAACAAAAAGTGAGATATAGAAACCTTATCAAAATTTAATTTTACTCAAAAGAATAATAATGACTTCTTAGAAATAATATTTTTTATGCATTAACTGAAACTCATATATTCATGTAGGTGATTTTTATATTATTAAATAAACTCATGATTTGATATCTATGTCATTAATTTGTGCAAGGGCTTTTTGTGTTCTGCTCTTTGTCCTTTATTCCTTCTGGGTCTGTTACTAAGGACATGTGATAGATCTTCATATGATATGATATTAATTTATCTGCAAATTTAAAAATATTTCTAACATTTCACAGCAATTGATAAGAACATATAGTGGTCAATACTATGAATGCTTACATATAATTTACAAGGTAATTACAAAATACAGAAATAGAGAAAACACATTGATTGAAATGAAATAATTTTGAGGATATACTTCAGAGCTGGAGGGCTGAGACACTGGGAATATATTCAGAAACAGGACAATATCACAACTGTTGAGTCAGGCTCTTAATTACTATAGTCTTGGAGGGAGTTCTGAAATGAAGACATGTGGCTTTTCTATATATGTTCTTTATTTAAATAATTCTAGGTACACTAGGCTCTTGTGTTTCCATATAACTTTTATAATCAACTTGCCAATTTCTCTCACATACATACATAACACCGTCGCCCGAGATTGCATTGAATCTGTAGATGAGTTAGATGTTATGTTGCTATGGTCCATTTTTCCAGTTCCAGTACAACGTATAGTTATATTTGTTTAAGTCCTCTTTAGTTTTTTTTTTTTCTATTTTTGATGTTATTATAAATGTGATTCCTGATTTTATTTCCTTTGGGGTCTGAATCCGCTAATGCTCAGACTAACAGTGGAGAGCAGAAGTTGCACTTCCAGGGCAGAACAGCTGCCTAATTGTCTTTGATCCTTACCATTGGGAAGAATGCACTCAATTTCGACTACTGATCCTAGACCAGCAACCCTGGTGAAATCTTGAGTTTTGTCAATAGTCTATACTTCATAAAGTATTTTGACTCTTAAACTTTAATTTGCTTTATTGAACATTGTCAGATAAACTCTCCTTTGAAACATTTTTCCCAGTATTAAATTATAGAAACAAATTCTTTTCTGCTACCTGGACCTCTTACAAGTTGTTATTTTTATGAATTTTCCCTCATGACTTGAGACACATTTCTTCCTTCCTTCCTTCCTTCCTTCCTCCCTCCCTCCCTCCCTCCCTTCCTTCCTTCCTTCCTTCCTTCCTTCCTTCCTTCCTTCCTTCTTTCCTCCCTCCCTTCCTTCCTTCCTTCCTTCCTATGTCTCTCTCTTTCTCCCTTTTTAAAAATATGAATTTTCTAGAATTGTTTTCTTTTACGTTTCTTAATTAAAAACTACTCTCTTAAAATGTTAAATAAATAGTTACTCGGGATGCCCTCTCCCTCAGACAACTCACTAAGAGGTGTTTTTTAACTAAATATTTTATTCAATGAAATATGGTAAGTTCTTTGAATAAATTATATAATTATTTTTTATAAAGTGATGTGGGGTGGACACTATTTTTATGGACTAGTTGTGATCAGAAACAAGCTTGGCCTGTAAGACAGTGCAACTTGAAGATGTACCATTCATTTTATCAAATGAATGGTTATTACTGGTGCTGGGAACATTGCCAGCGCATGAGCATGGAGCACAGGGAAGAGCATCATGATGGGAACAATGCATTTGATATGTAAGACTAATGTACTTCCATTTCCTCTATATCTTCTTTTTTGTGACTCAACAAGCTATGCATGGGCAAAGAAAGTACAACTTACAACAAAAGCCATTGCTTACATTGACACTCTAGTTCGACGTTTTGAACAGGAAAGGTCATAGTCAGAAAGTAGGTTTGGGGCTGGGGAGGTGGCTCAAGGATGAGAATCCGAGCTCAATTCTCTATCACAGCCCGCCTCAGTCCTCTGTTATTCCAGCTCTAGGAGATCCAACTCATCTGCCTCTGGCCTTCATAGGAACCTGCACTCCTGTGTGTAAACCTCCTACTCACATACACATAATTTAAAATAATAAATATAAATCTATAAAAAGGAATTGGGTTTTTAATTAAAAAACTTGCCTTTAACCAGATGGTTAGAAGGGAGGAAACTATAGTACTCTGAGTAGAATTCATATGAATGGGAACATAAACCTATGGCTGAAAGCAGTTTGTGCCACACAGAGCAATATGCAGCCTTTCTGAAGCTTAAGGCACTGAGAAGAATGGAGATTGGCAATAAAGAGGTCTGAGCAAAAGTTTTGTCTATATTGCTATTAGTATTTGTGTGTAAGCATATCCATCTGAAATACACGTGCAGCACAGACTATTTTACTTTTATACACTGGTGTCTTATTTCTTAATATCAGTTGATAATGAGTTCTTTTGCAAGTTTATGTTTTATTGATAACGTGTGTGTGTGTGTGTGTGTGTGTGTGTGTGTGTGTGTGTGTGTGTGTGTGGTGGGCAATGGGTTGTTTTGATTCAGGATGCCTGGGTAACTAAGATACTCAATCCATCATTTTCTCTCCAAGCAGGCTCCAAATCCTTTCCTCTAATGTGAGGCATATAGTTCACAACAGGTAACTACCTGACCCCACCACAAGACAGCATGCCAAAACTTTTCTTTCTGTATAATTGTAGCACACAGGCCTTGTGCACTCTAGGCAAATTCTCTGCCACCAAGCTACATCCATATAGTTCCTGTAATTCAACACAAAAATAACCATTGCATGTTAGCCCTGGTCAGAGTTCATACTTTAATATACTGCTGGGGATGTTTGCTATTAACTTAAAGACACCATCACACTTTCATTTAAGGACCTTTGGGAAATAAAGAGGCAAGGTGATTAAGGCTGCAAGTCCTAAAATATTTATTTTTCTGTGTTTGTAGTAACCTTCAAACAATACTGGATTTGTGGTGTCAAGCATGGTACACATGACCTGTGAGCATGTTGTAGACATGTCCAAATTCATGCCCTTTTTATCTTTATGGCATGATTGGAAGATGGTCCTTAAAAGTAATTTGGATTCCTGGTTGAGATAATTTATAAGCTATTAATACTATTCACTCCACTTTTCATTGTTGGGCTATAAATTCTCTGCATTAATGAGTTCTGAAGCTTTCTTGGCAACAAGAACAAAATCAAACGGTAGCTCTTTGAGTTGTTTAAATGATAACGAACACTGGAAAGCAGGGAGTCTGAATACAGAAGAATCATTAACACAGAGAGAAAATAAACATCAAAGCCTCATGTTGCAGCATAATTTATAGAAAATGAAAAGGACTTTTCCTCCTTTTCTGTGTTCTACCACCACTAGATTGTACAAATATTTTTCAGATAATTTTGGTCTTATGTCAAAAACAATAACTGAACAATATTTTGATTTTCATAGCTATTTCTCCAAATGGTCATTGTTTACTTACAAATAATTTTTAAGTCAATGCTCAATTTGTTATAATAAAGATGAATAACTAAAAAAATTCTGCTAGCCATGGTCTTTCAGACCTAACTAGCTATATTCATTTTTAGAGTTAAATGGAACTATGTGATATATAAAGGAACAAATATTTATAGAATAATCCTTGTACAACAACACCATCACTTTAGCTTTTCCTTTTCTGTAGTATGTAACTTTTAAAGATTAAAAAAATTACTACAATTTTCTGGTCAATTGCAAATTAATATGATCTACTTTTCATTTGGGAACACATGCCTAGAACAAACTGGAAACAAAAAAACATTAAGTGCACTGAATAGATACAAAGAATAGTTCAAAAATTTTATTGCACATGCAACATTCTTTAACTGAATAAGAAATCAAGAAAATATTATATGCACACAGGGTCGTCCACAGGAATCTTGGTTACTAGTTCTTCACATCTCTGGAATAAGGTTGTATTCTCAATGAGATCAGAGGCTCTTGTCCAAACACCTTCCCTTGTGCTCAGCCCACTTCTTCCATCATCATCATGGTCCTATGCCCTCTCTCCTGGCTTCCTCACAGTCCACAGGTTCAAGGCTGATACTGTTTCTAGCCCTCACCCATGGACTCAACCCCTATCTTCCTTCCCAGGACCCAAAGACTGTGGTCTAAGTCCAGTGACTTTGATGAGCAGCCAAATTCTTTCATTTACATGAAATCAATAGCTAGCTTTGGTGCATGGAAGCCATGGAAGAAACCATGTACTGCTCTCTGAGAACCTAAAACTTCTGATACCTATTATTTTACAGAAAAAAATTAATATATTTCCCTAGTGCATGTGGTAAAAGAGTGTGTAGTAACCCACAGTAACCACAACGGATCTCTAAGGCCAATGCATCTCAGTAACTCTGAGAGACAGAAGAAGGAAAAGGGAAGTTACTTTGTATTCACACTCATATAGAGACAGAATAAAAACATCCACAAAACAATTGGCTTAATGTTATCTTCTTCATGCTTCAATTTCATGTTGAAGATTGAAGTTGAAAATTAGTGTCTCGTTATATTTGTCACTGATGGAGAAATTCTAGAACCCAGAACTAAATCACTTAAAGAGGACGTTGAGCACACTTTCAAAGGCATGAATGGCATATGATGTTCATTTTCCAAATGAGCTAGGGCATTCTATTTTCTATCACAGCAATGGGCTCTGTGACTGCACTGATTCCCAGGTGATGCTAGGAAGAGTTCCATTCTAGATTCAAATGTAAGCAGCCAGGCCCACATTAACTGTAGAGAATATGTAAATTTTATGACTCAATAAACATTGTTTCTCAGGCCAAGACTTGTCTATTCCTTATTAATTTGCTGAAAACAGAGCACACATCCCCAAAAGACATTATATGGTAAACAAAGGATTGTCAAAAGGCATGGCCTTTCTCCAGGAATGCTAAATTCATCTACATTAGCAAATCATCCAAGAAATAGCATTGACTTCCAAATTTGCAGACTCAAAACAACTCAAAACTCATTTAAAAGCACTTAAAATGAAGTATTATCAAAAGAACTAAGAATGTTCATAATTATCACAAGTACATTCTCCCTTCTAATGGATAAAAGGGAATTCTACTTCAGCAGAGTAAAACTTTGATAAACAGTAACAAATGAGATGAACTCAGCTCTGATAAATAAAAAGGCATGTTATTTCAACAACAATTTTTTTTTTCTGTTTCCTAAGTGACAGCGGTATTTGTTTCTGGCTTTCTATCTAGGGCCATTTGGGGATAATTGTCAACATGGACTGGGTATTTAGTCAAAGCCTGCTGTGCTGTAAGACAAAGTCATGTGACACACAGGAAATGCAGCCCAGCTCAAATAATAATTTCCATTAAAACATTTGATGGTAACATAGATGGGAAAGCTGCAGTAGCCTAAATTATACACATGCTTAAGATAAACTAGAGAAGAGTGTGTCCATCACAAGTTTACCTACCCTGTTATACTAATTAGATGAAGCAGTTCAGTGTGTCAGAAAAGAACTCTCGTAACTCAGTGAGAATCATCGGCGCAAATTTTTTACCTAGTTCTGCTCTCAGCTGAGTGGTGATTAACAAACCATTTAAGCTTTAAAGCCCTACTTTCCCCAACTATCTTGTGGGGATAATTACCCATGAGATTTTGAATCCACAAAGGAGAACCTTGAAGATTTGAAAGCAAAGTACCTTGGGTCAGGGGTACAGAATAGCAGAAACTGGAAGGAGAGGAGTTTAACAGAAAGATTCATCCCTACAGGGAAGGGTGGATGTAGAGACTAGAAGAATCCTTCCAAGAAAAATGCAAGTGGACATGGGAAAAGTGGATTCATACCACACTCAACTGTTAAGGGAACAGAGGCTTAAACAACTCCTTGAGTTCAATCTGAACGTAGTTCAAAGATGTGTGTAGGAAGGCTAAAAGTTTTCCCCTACTTCAATGAAATAGCTCAGAGCAAAGGAGCTGTGACTTAGCAGCATTTCGGGGTGAAATAAACAGGGTAGAACTAAAAAAGAGGCAGCCATAGCTGTGAGATTGGGTTCCAAGTAGGAAGTCTCTAACAATGAGAACAGGGCCCAAACACTCAGTAGCTATTTCGCAGAGGCCAAGTGGACTCACCCTGTGCAGAGGGCCCCTCTGTCCTAGAGTGAACTCACACTATGCAGGGGTTCCCTTCTGTCCTAGAGTGGACAAGTAAGAGTGCCTATCAGATTCAGTTGACTCCCTAGAATCCCAACTGTAACTTTAAGCTTACATGGTTAAAGGAGAAATGTATCTGATGTGTTTTTACAACAGAATATTTAACATTGGCATAATGATTATATGGAGTTGCCCATCTCCCCCCCCCCCCCCCCCGTTTTTTTGTGAGACAGAGTTTGTCTGTGTAGCTCTGGCTGTTCTGGAACTAACTATGTAGACCAGGTCTTTTTGGGACTCCAAACAGTGGGAGCAGGGGCTGTCTCTGACTCTGTTACCTGCTTTTGGGACCCTTTCCTCTGACTGAGTTGCCTCTTCCAGCCTTAATAGGAGAGGAGGTGCCTAGTCTTAATGAGACTTGGTATGCTAAAGCTGTCTAAAATACATGGGAGGCCTGCCCTTTTCTGGAGAGAAAGGAGGAGTGGAGGATGGTGGTGTGGTATGTGTGGAGGGGAGAGAGACTGGATGGAGAAAAGGGAGGGATCAGGTTGGCAAAAAAATTATTATTATTATTATTATTATTATTATTATTATTATTAATAATAATAATAATAAATTACCCTGAACTGGAGTCCAAAGAGAAAAACTCTGGTTTGCTTTACTTTCCTAAAACAAGGCAGGAATTGCCACATAGGTGCCTTCCTTCTCCGGATACCATAGGAAAAAAATTGTTTACCAAGCAAGGTAATCTTAGACCCTACCAGATACCAATGGATCTACAGCACTGGATCTCAGTAATTCTTCCAGATTGTCATTCCCACAGTTCATAGAACCAGTGATTCCAAGTTCAGGCAGCTCTGTACTGAAGATAGACTATAAACTTGGATGTAAAACTACATGGTTAAAATGTAGCCAATCCCTGGTAACTCACATATCTCACAAAAAAAAAAAAAAAAGGACTTTCTGAGACTTTCTATTCTTAATTAATCATTCCTTACAAGGGCCCATCTGAGCTAAGACATATGGGAAACAGCAGTATCTTGTTCCTTTCCTTAGAATGGTGATGTCTCATCGAATTTAAAGATAGTCAGACACTAACAAATGACAGATGGTGACAGAGCCATGGACACATCTAGAGGCGAGACTGCATTCAACCAAAGAGCCTAAAGAAAACTGCGTTGTATCAGGGTGTTGATTTTTCCTACCAGTAAACACCAGGCCAGACCCGTAGGGGAAGCACATTGGGAAGTCACTCATGTAGAAAGGCAGGGAGGATCACATTAGTGCTAAAAAAATCCTTTTGTCTTTGAAAATGAGCGGCTTACTTCTTGGCAAATCTTTGGAGCAAGTTCCTGGTGACCTTTGTTCTTCTTTTGAGTCACTTCCCTGGAAACAGTCTATTTTTATATTTAATTGATCCCTTGAATAAGAATGACTCTTCTTTCTCTATTTCAATATCTGACCTCTCACCTGAACATCATGCTAATAACATTTCTGTCAGTGAAAAGCTGGTTAAAAAGTGTTTAATAATTTGATTTGTTCTGCTTCCTTATTATCTAAAGTAAGGGAATAAAACACCATGCTGGCCCACCTCAGGAGTTTATTTCCATACATGAATGAGGGAATACACAAAACAATCTAGTAGCATAAAATAATGTACTCGCCGGGCAGTGGTGGCGCACACCTTTAATCCCAGCACTCGGGAGGTAGAGCCAGGCAGATCTCTGTGAGTTCGAGGCCAGCCTGGTCTACAGAGCGAGTTCCAGGAAAGGTGCAAAGCTACACAGAGAAACCCTGTCTCGAAATACCAAAACAAACAAACAAAGTACTCAACTTACTTATTCACTGGCCAATTGGGTACATAGTTTCCTAAATTCCTTCACTCAAGTGGTAGTGATTCCTCAAAGGTCCCAAACAGAAAATTACCTCCACAAAGGATCAAGAAGCAACAGTAGCACACTACCAACATTGCTCTATAGCAGCACTTCTCAACCTGTGGGTCACAGCCCTTTTGAGGGATCCATGACCCTAAGACATGTAGCTTTGGCAAACACTTAGAAAAGGGGCTATTAACTTATAGGGAGAGGATATTTGAAGTAAAATCTCAACTATATTTGATAAAAATCATGTTGTGCCTCTAGGCCTTAGGCCCAGGAGCACAACCCGTGCCCCTATACCCCCACCCATTGCAGACACAGTTGCAGGTCAGCAGGCAAGGCTCCTACAGGCAGGCCTGATGACCACTATCCCCCCATCAGATCTTGTAATCTACAAGCCCCATTCAGTCCCGAAAACCCACTCATCCCCCAAGACCACAGCTGCTCCCTGAGACAGAGACTCCACCAGATCCGATTGGACCAAGAGGTGAGCCATCTTTCTCTCAGCCAGTCTCCCCAGCCCCTAGGCCTTAGACATCAAAATACCAAACAATCTAATTAAAAAGTGGGCTACAGATCTAAACAGAGAATTCTCAACAGAAGAATCTCAAATGGCCAAAAGACATTTAAGGAATTGTTCAACTCTTCTAGCCATCAGGGAAATGCAATCAAAACAATTCTGAGATACCATCTTATACCTGTTAGAATGGCTAAGATCAAAACCACTGATGACAGGTTATGTTGGAGAGGATGTGGAGCAAGGGGAACACTCCTCTATTTTTAATGGAAGTACAAACTTGTACAGCCACTCTGAAAATCAGTATGGAGACTTCTCAGAAAATTGGGACTCAATCTACCTCAAGACCCAATGATATTACTCTTGGGCATATACCCAAGGGATGCTTAAACATACCACAAAGACACTTGCTCAACTATGTTCACAGCAGCATTATTTGTAATAGCCAGAACCTGGAAACAACCTAGATGCCCCTTGATCAAAGAGTGAATAAAGAAAATGGGGTACATTTACATAATGAAGTACTACTCAGCTGTAAAAACCAATGACATCATGAAATTTGCAGGCAAATGAATGGAACTAGAAAAAATCATCCTGAATGAGGTAACCCAGACTCAGAAAGACAAACATGGTATATACTCACTCATAAGTGGATACTAGATGTAAAGCAAGGATATTCAGACTACAACCCACAGCTCCAGAGAAGCAAGGAAACAAAGAGGACTCTAAGAGGGACTCATGGATTGCCTTGGGAAGGGGGAACAGATGAGATCTCATGAGTAAACTGGAGAAGCTGGGGCAATAGAGTAGAGGGGATTGGGAATGAGAACACGAGGGGAGTGAATGGTAGAGCTAGGGGAGGGATGGAATGGGAGAGCAATGAAAGAGATATCTTGATAGAGGGAAACATTATGGGGATAAGGAGAAACCTGGTGTTCGGGAAATTCCAAAGAATCCACAAAGATGACCCCAGATTGGACTATTAGCAATAGTGGAGAGGGTGCTTGAACTGGCCTGCCTTGATGATCAGATTGGTGAATACCCTAACTGTCATCATAGAGCCTTCATCTAGTAACTGAGGAAAGCAGATGCAGAGATCCACAACCAAGCACCAGGCTGAGCTCCAGGAGTCTAGTTGAAGAGAGGGAAGAGGTATTTTATGAGCAAGAGCGTTTCAAGATCATGATGAGGAAATCTACAGAGATAACTGAAATAAGCTTGTAGGAACTCACAAACTTTAGACTGATAACTGTGGAATCTAAATGGGACTGGACTAGGCCCTCTGCATACAGAAGACAGCTGTATAGTTTAGTCTGTTTGAGGGCCCCCTGACAGTGGGAACAGGATCTATCCCTGGTACATGAGCTGGATTTTTGGAGCCCATTACCTGTGGTGGGACAGCTTGCATAGCCTTGGTGCAGCAAGGAGGGGCTTGGCCCTTCCTCAACTGAATGTACCAGGATTTACAGACTCCCCTTGGGAGGCCTTATCCTTTTGGAGGAGGGGATGGGGGGCAGGTCAGAGGAGAGTCGGGGGGGCAGTGGGAGGAGGAATGAGAGGGGGGATCTGTGTATGGTATGTAAAATGCATAATTTTTTAAAATAAAACAAGTCACAAGAGAATATCCTCTACAACATAAATTTTAAATGAAATTTAAAGCTTACTCACATATATACATTAGAGTTAATAACAGCAGCAAAATTAGTTATGAAGTAGAAATGAAATAATTGTATGGTTGGGGGGTCATCACAACATAAAGAACTGTATTAAATGATCAAAGCCATAGGAAGGTTTTGAACCACCCCACTACAGGATCCTAATGGAATCAGCTTCCTGGAATCTCTCTTTTCATCTTAATCCTTTTCCAACTTCTTATAAACATCAGTTTATCTCTCTGCACTGTGCTCGAAGCTGCAGTCTTCCTGAATGGGTTTATAGCAGAGGGCACCAGCAAGGAGAAGCCTGGACATTTAGTATGACAGGACAACACAAATTTCAAAGTCATTTAGCTCCAAGTCACCCAAACACTTAGAAAATATTGGAGCTCCTTACTTACTTTCTTAAAAACCATTTTCCCACTTTATGACTAGATCCCTCATCCCAGCTTTGCAGAAGGAATCAATGTTGACCTTGATCTATGTGACGGGTTCCCAAGGGACTCACTCATGCTTGTCTTAACATCCCCCAGAGTGAATCCTTGTGGCCATGGTGTTCTAAATAGGGAGGGGACCTGTCCTTTCTAATTCTTCTTACTGTGGATGCACAAATCCTTAGGATATATTGAAACACCTAGAAGACAAAGCCAGAGTAATGATAACATTGATGTAGTTTGAAAAGAAACTAAGGAAAGAATCTTCTTCTGCTCAGGCTAAGATGACACTATGTTTCTAAAGTTCTGAAAGGCAGTATGAACTTTAAATCTAATTCACCCAAACAACATTGTAGCTTGATTTTTCCTGCCTGGCCCACAGTCAGGACAAATCTCTCCAACCCGCCAGTCCCAAGCCGCTCAAACCCGATCAAGTAAGCACAGACACTTATATTGGTTACAAACTGTATGGCCGTGGCAGGCTTCTTGCTAACTGTTCTTACAGCTTAAATTAATCCATTTCCATTAATCTATACCCAGCCACATGGCTCGTGGCTTACCGGCATCTTTACATGCTGTTTCTCATCATGGCGGCTGGCGGTGTCTCTCCCCTCCCAGCTTCCTGTTCTCTCAATTTTCCTCTCTGTTAGTCCCGCCTATACTTCCTGCCTGGCCACTGCCAATCAGTGATTTATTCATTGACCAATCAGCAACACATTTGACATACAGACCATCCCACAGCACAACATGATGGGGAACATTACATATAAAAGTAGGAATGAAGGAAATGTTCTTCTCAGCACATAGAAAAAGGATCCACAGGATCCATGACCTGTGTAGTTTCTGCAAACCATTAGAAAAGGGGCTGCTAACTTATTGGGAGGGGATATTTAAAGTAACATCTCAACCAACTACGCTTGATTAAAATCATGTTGTCCTGGATGTCTGTCACAGGAGAATATCAGCTGTAACATAAATTTTAAATACACATGTAATCTAAGCTTGCTTACTGTAGGTCGTGATCCACAGATAGACAAGGCATAATGAACTGTAATTCTGAACAAAATATTATACAAGACAGAAATTCAAGTAAATCCATTAGCTTACAATTCATGAAACTCACTCTCTATGTATTGGCCTGTTGTGGCAAATTCAGGCATATCTGAAATCAGTGCTTCCTTACTAGTTAGATGAGATGGATGATGCCTATAATCCCAGTACTGAGGCATGTTTGAGGCTGGCCTGGGTGACCTAGTGAGTCCCAGGCGAGCATGAACCATAGAGTAATACACTACCTCAAATATACAAACAAACAAATAAATAATAAATAAATAGATATTTCCTTTGTAGGTTAATTATGATGGGAAATAAACCTCTCCACAAATTTACACTAAAATAAACTAACATGAATTTACTTTGCCTAGCTAGTCATTTGAAGAAGGGCAAAAATGTTAATAGACAACCTGTTTGTACACATAGAGATATGTAAGATGGGTGCATGTATCCTGTGTATGTGTGTGTGTGTATATGTGTTTGTGTGTGAAGTATCAGAGATGATATCAAATTATTAAATATATTGATACTACATACATATTATGTATGCATACTGAAATTTCTCAACATATAAGAGGGTTGCATCTGGATAAGTCCCTTGTAAATTGAAATGTCATGTAAATATGCATTTAACACATCTGGCCTCCTGACCCCTAGCTTTGAAACCCTCTGCTGCAGAGTGTTGGCTGTTTACGCTCATGACTGGTGGCTGATGAGGGTTCGTGGCTCTGCCGCAGCCAGCATTGACAGTTATTATCACAGCACCTGTCACTAGCCTGAAAAAAAGCTTTAAATTTAAAGTTTATGGTGTAGTTTCTTCTGAATATGTGTCACTTTCTCATCCCTGATGTGTCAAAAGCTCCCACAGAACTATTAGAAATTAGGGCTGTGTGCATGTGGATGTGCACTCGCAGGAGCTATCATGAAACAAAAATAACAAAAACAAAGCTATATCACTAGTTATACCCTGTATTGTAAAGGAACATGGTAAACCACATTCCAGTAACTACTTATGCTTTACTATTTATTTTCTGAGTTCACAATGGAGGGTAAATGTAATAGCTGGGTTATTAAATAAATGAAATATCAATGCTTTGGAGTAGAAAATGTAGGATAAAAGAATGGGCATGAGCTAGACAAATGGAGACTCAGGAAAAAGAGACAAAGCTCTCATTACTAATTTTTTTCCATATTTTTAAAGGTCATTAAAATAAAATTCACACAAAACAAATTGCTTATCTTTTAATGGGGGGACTTGATTCATTCATGCCTTAATTCACTTTCTGTTGTAATATTTATAGAGAATAAGGTTATTATTGCTGTTTATTATCTTTGGGGGGGGGTTATTATTGTTCATAGTTTACCATAGCTAGACAGGGCCTTACCTAGCATCAACTCATGACAAATGGCTGAGGATAGGTGGGCAGACTAAGAAGGAAGGAGCACTGAACTCTGAGATGGACAGAAAGATACAGTCCAGTCAAGAGATTTCTGTCATCGATTCCTTCTCCTCACCCACCAGGCTCTGCTCACCCTGCCCCATCTCACTAGGCTCTGTATTCTCACTCGAAATTCCACCAGGCTCCACCCTATCAGAGCCTACAGATATCTGAGAGTTACCTGACATAGGTACTGGAACCAAACTGGGTACTCTGGAAGAGCAAGCAGTAAACACTCTTACCTACTGAACCATCTCCACAGCCCCTAGTGAGGGCATTTTAAATATAATATTTTGTATTTAGAGCTGTGTTTAGAATTGTTGGTGATGTGAAAGGCTGTCTGCACCTTCACTTCAGAATGCGACATTTACAGAGCAAAGTCCATTAACTGACCTTTCTATTCTGGCTGTCCGGCTTTAACTTGAGTAGCTTTAGATGTAACATCAACTGCCACCTGCATTTGCTGTTTTATTGATGTGGTTTATAATTTGACTATTATCCTTTGTTTTGAGCGATTTAATGAGCATTGGGACATTCATTGTCTTGATCACATAGGTGTGAAATTATTCACCTCATTTGGAAAAGGTACGTCCATTGCATTATGGAATATATGTGTGCCTCTTTGTTATATCTGTTGTATAAGTCAACCTGATATTGTCTCCTAGAACACTGATGGTCTGTTTATTTCATAGTTAGTTTATTATATTTAATACTGCACTAGATTTCAGGAACAGTACTTGGAATGGTATGACCTTTTAAAGAATGACTGTCTAGCTAACGCTGCTTGAAGAGCATTGCTCTGTCTAGGACTAACTATTCCACAGAGTTATGACTGATCTCTCCTGAATACTTCAAGCAATATTGTTTTTTTAGCACGTTGGAAGTAAGAGTTCTACATTTTGGAGAGTAAGTACTCTTGGGCTTATGCAAACCGCGAGGACTGTTCCTCTGTTCTTTTCAGTTTTATTTTTCTGCAACTCAGGTCACTTCCTTGGATGCCTGTGTCTTTTGAGGGAAGATGGACGGATGCTAAGTCCTGAGAGGTTCTCTTTGCAAAGCTCTCTCCTTTCCAAACTCATGCTGCGTGCATCCCCCGGCCTTAGCTCCCCAGATAGATCTCTCTCCAGAACTCAGGTTTCTAGAGCTCCTCTGTGTGAGCAGTAGGTGGGGGAAATTTCTGCAGACCATTCTCAGGGAAGTATAGTGTTCAGCTTATTTGGTTCTCCTGAGGGATCATTTATTTTATGCTCAATATGAAAAAATAACTGTATTTCTACTTAACCAGTTCCTTCAGGCATGTGGAAATCTAACCTGAAGGCATGTGGAAATCTAACCTGAATCCTGGATTGAAACAGAAATCTCCTAGGAATATCTGATGTTTTAAACAATTTTTGATTTTTTTCTGAAGGAATTTGTTACCATTCAATAATGTCCTCCTCAAAATTCAGGTTGGAGCTTGCTTTCCAATTTAACAGTATTGAGAGGCACACTTGTATGAAGCAGTAGAGTTCAATTTTGTAGATGGTGCAGTGATGTATATGAAGGCTGGGTGAACTAGATAGACCCTTCCAGATTGTGTGAACACACCATTTGTCCCTGGGGGTTACAGCAACAAATTGCAATCCTAGAAATAGAGACCTGGCCCTTTTCAGACATCTGCCATCTTGACCATGGACTTCTGGCCTCCAGAATGAAAAAATAAATAAATATCTGACTTATAACTGCCAGACATAGGGTAGCATTTTACAGTAGTGCAATGGACTAAGACAGAACATGATGTGTAAACAGCTATGTCCTGCCATGAAATCTCCAGTGCAAATATCATTTAAGAATAAACTGTCAAAGGTCAACATTCTGTTCAATAACTGGAAAATGAAAGCAACCTTTACATTAATCTGTATCTCCCCAGAATCTGCAACTGTTTTCACATAGAGCAAACACATGACAAATCAGTGTTGTGTAAAATAACACCTGTGGCAGATAAGAACTAAATATGTCCTCACAGACACACATCGATAATTTCAGATTAGGTTGGGCTTTTAAATAAACTTGTCCCAGACTCTTCTGATCTAAGAGTAATTAAGTTTTAAAGGTTTTCCTGCATGTATTTCATATCATATGATGATAACACAATATAAACCATGCCTACCTGGAATAATCCATACTTTATGTGTTTGTGTAATTATTTGTTTATGCATGTATGTGTATATGTATGTATGTATGTATGTATGTATGTATGTATGTATGTGTACTATGTGCATATATGAATACCTAGTGTCCATGTATCAGATCCTCTGCACTTATGGAAGGTTATGAGCTGCTGGAAACCAAAGCCAGGTCCTCTGCAAAAGCAGCCAGTGATCTTAATTGCTGACCATTATTCCAGCCCCCAAAGCTTAGTTCTTGAACTCAGGTAGCAGCAGAAGTGGGGAACACTTCAGGAGCAAAACTTTGTAGCACTTCTTAAGAACTGTTTTAACCACACACCATTAGAATGTTCCTCTTTATAACTTTTCTTTATAACTACTGTACACAGGCTCACATTGAATAGCAGTGGAATGGACTAAGACAGAACACAATGTCCTGCCATGAAATCTTCTGCCATGGCTCCTGGGGATTCTGGCATGGGAACAAATATGCCTATGATATTTTAAGGTGTGTGTGTGTGGGGGGGTGTCATACTAATGAAAGTATGTTACAAAATTCCATGTCTGTCAGATTTCATATCAAAATACTGTCAGTTTTTTAGCCCCTTTAAGAACGGAAAGACAGAGAGGACAAACATGTCTTACACCAGAAGCTGAAACAATGACCAACTGGCCAGGGTGCAGAACAGTGATACTCTGAGCCATGGGGGTGCTAGGTACAGGATGCTCTAAGCAGCACTGAAGCAGCACATTGAACCCCACTATTGTGGTAATATAGATATAGTTACATGTCAATCGAGTATTGTAGAAATGGATGCATGTTTCCTCTTGATAAATAAAGAGCTTAGAATTATTTGATCAGAGAAATGGTATTATTTCAGACCAGTCTGTAATGATGCTTAATTTAAGATGGAATACCTTTAGATGGAAATCTTATTCAGTGATTATCAACTGTAGTCAGACTTTCCTTTGGGTCACCAGCTCGCTCCCAAATAATGACAAGGAGACTTCTTATTAATTCATTATGAAAGCTTGGCCTATAGCTTAGGCTTATTACTAACTAGTTCTTGTAACTTAAATTAACTCATTTTTATTAATCTACATCCTGACACATGGCTAGTGGCTGTTACTTCTCCTCTTGCACATCCTGCTTCTGCAGAGTTTCACTGACAACCCTTGTGCACCTGCATTATCTCCTCTTCCTCTTTCTGCCCGGAAATCCTGCCTATCTCTCCTGCCTAGCTCTTGTCCATCTAGCTTTTTATTATATCAATCACAGCAATTTGTCTTCACAGTATACAAATATCCCACACCAATCAACACTATAAATATTCTGTAGCTACATTTAAATAGTTATTGTTAATTACACACGAATAGATGTAGATGATCTTTTTATTTTATTTTATTTTATTTTATTTTATTTTTTGGTTTTTCGAGACAGGGTTTCTCTGTGTAGCTTTGCGCCTTTTCCTGGAACTCACTTGGTAGCCCAGGCTGGCCTCGAACTCACAGAGATCCGCCTGGCTCTGCCTCCCGAGTGCTGGGATTAAAGGCGTGCGCCACCACTGCCCGGCTCAATGTAGATGATCTTTTTAAAGCAAGACATGTTTAGAGTAGTTGTTCACATAATAAATATGAATTTTTTAAAAAATATTTTTAGCCGGGCAGTAGTGGTGCACGCCTTTAATCCCAGCACTCGGGAGGCAGAGCCAGGCGGATCTCTGTGAGTTCGAGGCCAGCCTGGGCTGCCAAGTGAGTTCCAGGAGAGGCGCAAAGCTACACAGAGAAACCCTGTCTCGAAAAACCAAAAAAAAAAAAAATATTTTTACTTTTGTTTTATGTCTTGAGTATATGGCATGTGATTGCAGTGCTCAAGGTAGCTGGGGAAGTGTCAGATTCCCTACAGCTAGCATTATTGGCAGTTATCAGCTGCCTGATATGGGTGTTGAGGACCAAACTCAGGTCTTCTGGAAAAGTAACAAATGCTTTTTATCATTGAGAATCTTTTAGGCCTTCAAACATGTATTAAGGCCAAGTTCAATTTGAGTCATTTTAGAAATAGGAAAAAGTCAGTTTCTTTGCTTTAAATCATCTCTCAAGTGACTTCATTACATGTCATTAATGATTGCTTTTAGGGTATAAATATCTATGTAACCCAAGGGTGCTTTTGTTGCTACCAATGCTTGTGGCAGGGTTACATTACTAATTTGCTGTAATCTTACATTGTTTACACTGGAGGTTTTAAGTCTTTTATGCTTCTTTCCTGTGCACTCTAATATCTGCAGCCAGATAAAGCAGAAAGTTCCGATTTAAGTATAGAAAACAAAGATGACAGGCTGACCTGCACTGTGGCCAATGTAAGGTGACGGCTGAGGTGACAGAACTGGACTAATGTGAAGGTGATGTGTGAGTGTCGAGTGTCACGAAGGAAATGTAAACCCTACTGACAGAAGGATGGTGGCAATTATCCAAAGGAGTGACTCTCCTGGGGTTGACAAGATAACTCTGGAAGGAAGATCCTCTGTCATAGAATAAATAGTACAAGCAGGACCCTTCCTAATACCCACACACAAGAACAGGAAGTGGTGTGGGAAGGTGAACCATGAAGACTACATGTGTATATGACTGTTTTTAAAGGAGGGTTGCACAATCTAGCACTCTGCACTCTACCTAGAAAATCTCATTGATAGTGAATAGCTTGTGCTAATAAAAATTATAAATTTTCACTAATGCCAAATATGTATATGTAATATGTTATCTGAACATATGTACATTTACGCAAATATAAACCTATTAACATTTTTGTATTCAGGGCTGGGAAGATGGCTCAGTTAGTAAGGAGCCTGCTGCATAAGACAAAGGCCTGAGTTCAGATCTCCAGCACCCATGTGAAAGGCTGACATAAAAATGAACATCTTGTATCCTCAGTAGGGACAGAAGAAATAGGTAGATCTCAGAGGTCATTGGTAAGCCAGCTCAGCCAGATCAATATGATCTTGTCTCAATAATGCTGAGGAATAATAAAGACATCAATGTTGACCCCTGCCCTGAGAGAGAAAGAGAAAGGAGTATCTGCGTACCTATCACATGTGTGCACATATGCCTATGAACCTATACATAAAACACACACATACACACAAACACACATACATCTAAATTGTTTACGTTCAAACACAGCATAGAATGGATTCCCATACATTTTTTTATTCTTAGTATTGAACTCCTTTTCAAATGAAATGCTTCATTTGGACTCAGCATCGTAAATATGTAAATATCAGTGTCTCTCACAATCTCTCACTGTGGTGAAAGGCTGCACAATTGGGACACAATACCCAAGTAAAGGGACACAAGCCCTAAGGTTACACCCTCTGACAGTTTCTCCTCATCTCCTGGAGAGCCATGCCCAAATTTAAATAAATAAAAATAAAAACTCACCACCCTGCTCTCGATGCAGACAAAGGTAAATACTAATCTGAGGGTTCTTTGCCTGAACATTGAGTTTGTTTTCAGATGAAACTTGGGTCTTGTTTTTATAGAGGATTTTAAAATTGATAGACTCCTATAAAGCACTTGGCAGTTTGAGTTGTCATCGAAATGTCTAAGTTAAGACTGAAGGCTAAACTTCACACACAAGTATTAGGGCTGTCGTCTGCAGTGTCTGCCAAGGAATGGCCTTTTAGGTAATCATTGGACACTGAGGATGCTAACCTCATCAGTGCCCATCAATGGATTAATCTGCTGATGAGCTCATAGCTGAATGGACTGTGACGACAAAGCAACAATTACTTAAGTCACTGGGGGAGTGTCTTTCAATAGTACATCTTGTCTCTGGTCATTCACGTTCTCCTCCTACTCCTCCTTTCCCTCTCTTCCTCCTCTACCTTCTCCCACACTTCTTCTGTTTTTGGATACAATTTGGTGTGCACTGGCTCTCCATCATGCCCTTCCCCCACTATTCTCTTGCCCTGCTACAGGATTAAGCACATTGCATCCAGACATCTCTAAAAACATGATCCCAGATTACTCTTTCCTCTCTTCAGTTACCCTACACCTTCTGTACTGGCAAATGAGCACAATAAGCAAAGCTCATATTTTCTCAGATGTCAGCTTTCCCTTAGGTTTACTCCTGCAAATGATTCCTCCCATCCAGAAGCATCCTCAGTATCTTCTACATGAATTACATTTTGCTCTTCATATCTGAACTGATGATCAAGTTGGCAATGGCTCTTGCACATTATCACTCTCTTTGTTACTTTTGTTATTTTTCAGAAAACAAATGCATAGGGGACATTGCTATCTCATATTTGATAAGTTTGGCAATGCTTTCCATTTTAGATTTTTCAAGATATTCATTTACTTTCCATGAGTATGTGTGTGGTGTACATGAATGTGTATGCACTTGCTTGTGGAGTCCTGAGGTCGATGCCACACATCTTCCTCTGTGACTGTCCAATTTATTTATTGAGGCAGAGTCTCTTGGTAAACCTACAGCTTAGTAATTCTGATTGGTCTATTTAGCCATAGCCAGCAGACCACTGTGTCTACTAGTATTTTACTTGGGCATTGGAGACCTGAACTCAAGTCCCCACGCCTTCAAGGTTAGTGTTTTATCTACTACGCCATCTCCCCAGCCCTAAATTAGTTGATTAACATTAAGTAATTGTGCAGTGGTCCTGATATATGTATAAACCAGTCATAATAAAGGACAGCACCTGGTCACTAGCCTAACTAATTCTTTTTACTTCTCTCTGCCTCTACTTTTCCCTTCTTCCTTTCTTTTTTTTTTTCAAGACAGGGTTTCTCTGTGTAACTTTGTGCCTTTCCTGGATCTCTCTCTCTAGACCAGGCTGGCCTCGAACTCACAGAGACCTGCCTGGCTCTGCCTCCCGAGTGAGTGCTGGGATTAAAGGCGTGCGCCACCACCGCCTGGCTACTTTCCCCTTCTTAACATCCCACCTCAGTCATGTTTCCCAGAGTTCACACTGGAACAAGAGAACTGATTGAGAAACATTTTTATGACAAGAAACCACCCTCAAAGAATGGTGACTTTTCAGGATAGAGCATCCCAAGAAAGGGTCATTATTGGTGACGGCAAGCTTATGCTAGAAGCAGGCATCATCACCTTGAATCACACTGTTCTCTCCAGGAGAGATCTATGAGGACAAGACCTTTACAGTTCCTTGCAGAAGCTGTACTGGGATAAGCACTCCAACCTCACTCTGACCGTGGCCTCTTGCCCTGCTTATACCTCCATTGAACCACAAAGCTTAAGCCAGGCCTCTGAAGATAGACTTGAGAGCTCCCTGGAGTCTTTTATCTCTTCACTCGCTGATCCGGCCATATAGATTAAATGTCTCTTCAACCTTTCACCATTATTCACAACAAGTGGACCATTGGGGCAAAGAGACAGGTCTGGTCTGTTGGTATGCCAAAACTAGCAAGGGCTTTGCTCTAAAACTTTAGTTCCACAAAACTCTGCATTTTCCATAAAGATAGTGATAGATTCCTACAAATGCATGATAGCTAAGATGTATTTACAAACATTTATATAGACTCATTCTTAGAAAAAAAATCACTAAAATCACTTGACTGTATGTGGTTGCAATTGTAGGGAACTTTCTTTCTTCTTTTTTTTTTTGAGAATGAGCAAGGCAGTGATCTGCATTTTATTTTTTATTATTAAGAAATTTTCAAACAGCCAACTCATGCACTGAGCACAGGACCCGGTCCCACTGCCTGGATGCCTCCCAAACAGATCAAGCCAATCAACTGTCTCACCTATTCAGAGGGCATGATCCAGTTGGGGGCCCCTCAGCCATTGGTTCATAGTTCATGTGTTTCCATTCGTTTGGCTATTTGTCCCTGTGCTTTATCCAACCTTGGTCTCAACAATGCTCGCTCATATAAACCCTCCTCTTTCTCGCTAATTGGACTCCCGGAGCTCCACCCGGGGCCTAGCGGTAGATCTCTGCATCCAGTTCCCTCAGTCATTGGATGGGGTTTCTAGCATGACAATTAGGGTGTTTGGCCATCCTATCACCACAGTAGGTCAGTTCAGGCTGTGTCTTGACCATTGCCAGCAGTCTATTGTGGCATCCAGGCAGTGGGACCCGGTCCTGTGCTTAGTGCATGAGTTGGCTGTTTGAAACCTGGGGCTTATGCAGGGACACTTGGCTCAGCCTAGGAGGAGGGGACTGGACCTGCCTGGACTGAGTCTACCAGGTTGATCTCAATCCTTGGGGGAGGCTTTGCCCTGGAGGAAGTGGGAATAGGGAGTGCTGGGGGGAAGGGGAGGGGGGCGGGAGGGGGAGAACAAGGGAATCCGTGGCTGATATGTAGAACTGAATTATATTGTAAAATAAAATAAAATTAAATTCAAAAACAAAAACAAAAAAAGGAAATTTTCTATTCACTTTACATACCAACCACAGATCCCCCCCCCCCAAACTTTCTTATAAAATTCAGTTACTGATCTCCTTTGGCAAGCTCTGCAGAACATTTACACCCATGAAACACACCAAACTTTAGAACACTTACTATCTATGCGGATACACACTTATCACAAAGGTGGATATATACTTATCACAAACATCCTTTGAATGTGTTCACTTATGGGTAAGGAGCAGCTTACTGTTCCAACTCTCTCCTTGTCACCCCTTCCCAAACTTTTATACCCAAGGGAGGTGTCCTCTCCAACACACTCTAGTCCCCTGGAAAGACTAGATCTACATAGAAGTTGCACAGTTGCCTTTAACCCTGTGCCTAAGTTGAGCACTTGTTAAACTGGTAAAAATGTATACTGCTTGAGCATTTAGAACAAAGATAGAGATAATGTGCCCTTTTTTGTACATGCATCCCTTTGACATGATATAGAGGAAACTGTAGACAGAAGCTTTGAAAATGCAATGTAATCTCTCTCTCTGTCTCTGTCTCTCTCTCTTTGTCTCTCTGTCTCTGTCTCTGTCTCTCCCTCTCTCTCTCTCTCTCTCTCTCTCTCTCTCTCTCTCTCTCTCTCTCTCTCTCTCTCTCTCTCTCTCCCCTCTGAAGGTAACTGACTACATTCTGTACACACCAGTGAAAATACTGAGTAAAATCTGCATAATGAATTATACCCATTTTTCTTGGTTCACTGATTTTTTTCCCCCTGTAATTGCTGCTTCAAATATCACCTCCTTTGCTTCAGGTGAAGATGCTATTTAACATCTGAATCTGAAGTATTATTTTTTGAGATGTACGTTGTTCTAGGTTTCTCTGATGCATTCCTCTAATTCTAGTCATCACTCTCTTACTAATCACTATTTGCTCACAGATTACTCTGGTAAAAGATTTACCTTTGCTACTACAACTGCAGTTGTTACTAGAATTAGGTACAACTCTCTTGCTTCAAATGTCAATGTCAGTAAAGGAGACTTAGTGGGAAAGACCCAGGTTTAGGTCTGCAAAACTTATGAGGGTCAAAGATCTAGATGTACAACTATATCTGTAAATCAATGACTTTTCCACAGAGGGAAGGAGATGTGGGGCTCGAAGGTTATTTGCTGAGTAGAAACTACCTCTCCCTTTTCTTCTAAGCATCATGGCGATTGACCTGACCTTGTAGGTTTTTAGCACTTTTTAATTTAACATGCTTTGTGGTAGTTGGGGCACAGAACCAGGTATAAAAGCCTCTGTTGCAAAGTCATGAGCTATTCTGGATCTGTAATTCTAGAGAAAGATTTGGCAGTTGACATTTTCATTTTAACCATGTCCTTGAATTATTTTCTGAGTTCACAATGCTAAGCCAGAGAAGAAGCCAGAAGAAAGGAACAGATAGGAACAACACCAAAGGAGTTGTAGACTAAACCAGAGAGTTTAACTGAGTGTCCGGGGTATCATAACTAACAAGGAAGAGTGATTGCACTCTAAAATTGCTACTAATGGTAGCAAATAGCATTTTAAGATTTAAAGAATGATTCATAAAAGATCTGGTGTGTTGATAATGTTGCAGTGGGAACTGATACTAAAATGCAGATAAAACCATGGGGAAGAAATAACTGAAGTACAGGATAAACAACTGAATTCATACCCCATGACTATGCTCTGGGGGAGAGCCTGTGTTTTGGATTCAATGGAGTGACTGTTGGAATAGCAGTCTGAGATGAATTTCACCCAATGATACATAAAATTAGAGCATTACATAGTTCAAAGTATGAAGTATGGGTACAAGCATCTTTAAAAATGGTGTCAGGGTTTTGTCCTAGGCTCAATGTTTGTGAGCATGTGTAATTGCTCTTTTGTCACCATAAGTAAGACTGGCAGCTATCCATTATGGATTTGAAACCTTGATACCAACAGGCAACCCATTTCAAAAGAGACATTGTGTTCATCTATTTATCGTGCTTTAAGCATAATATTTGCATATATCTACATCTAATTAGACTTGATACATATTCAGTTCAGCTAACAGGACAGAGAATATGTACTCTCCTTTTTTGAAAAAAAATAAAGTATTACCAATTCCTGGAGTGGATGGCATGTGCATGTATTCTTACCACCCTGGAAGTGGAGAGATGAGGATTATAAAGATGAGGTTAGCCTGAATTGCTATGTAAAACCTGTGGGTACACCCTGCCTAATTAAATAATAAAACATCATCGAAGAACAAATTCCTTATTTTATTTCATATTTCCTATTCTTAAGTTAGCATCAATTTACTATCCTTAGAAATTTATTGTCTAGCTGGGCAGTGGTGGTACACACCTTTAATCCCAGAACTTGGGAGGCAGAGTCAGGCAGATGCTCTGTGGGTTTGAGGCCAGCCTGGTCTACAGCACGAGATCCAGGGCAGGCATCAAAACTACACAGGGAAACCCGGTCTCGAAAAACAAAACAAAATAAAAATTTATTGTCTAAATTATCTGTACTTTCTTCTATTCTCTAACACTCTAAACCTTATTTTAGGCTACAAACTTGACTCTAATTATCTTGACAATTATCTGATTTTCTATTTATAGTTGTGATTTTGGTATAATGTAGATATTTTAAAACTGAAAAAAATAGACATGCTGTTTTGTATAATGTATTATCTCAGGTGTGGTATTTGTTTCTATTTGGCAATTTCTATTGAAGTCATTTAAATGAATTTCACATTGATATCATTTTAATAATTTTCTAATATATAATTTAGATAACCAATGCATAATAAAAATCCATTAAATATGATAAAATATAGAATTTTTATTTTGCAGCATACAGAGATAATATATGCAATGAGTAAAAAAAAAATGACCCATGGTTCACATTAAAAAAAAAAGCTGTCTCTCCTCAAACATGAAACAGAGCACCCTTACTTGCTACAACCAAAGTCTTGTGAGGACATTTTATTTTCTAAGATTAATTTTAATTTTAATCCTGAATATATGTGTGGGCACACATGAGTGCAGTTGCCTTACATGGACAGAGGAGGACATCAGAGTTTCTGGATCTAGAGTTACAGGCGACTGCAAGTCATCCTATTTTGGTGCTGGGAATTAAACTCAGGTCTTCTATAAATGCGACACACCATCATTCCATCATATCACTTAAAATGAGATCATTTTAAATATGTCTGGCTTTGTTTTGATCTTATGGGGTCTTGCTCTGCAGCTCAGACTGGTCTTAAACCCCTGATCCTTCCCGCAGAACTTATAGGGCTGTGGCTTCCCCAGTAAGAAGACAGCCAAGAATCACTATTTTCGGGTCTAGGAAGCTGTTCCTAAGCATCAAAAATTTAAAATTAAATAAGCTCAAATCATAATACAGATGAATTCAGGTGATAAGGACAAAGGTAGATTTAATTTCTTAAATATGGAACATAGAAGTGATTTATTTAAATGCATCCAATGAAAACTCTAAACACATTCTAACTCCCTCCTAATGTTTCCAGCAATATCACTCCTAATTACTGGTGACCGGTCACAATCCTTTCTCCTTAGTGGCCTACCTGCCCTTGTGCTTGCAGGATCATGGAAACTTAGTGGACAAAGTTCCTCACCATGTGAGTGGTTTAAAGATGTACTTACAAATTCAGATGAGGAGTAGATTGTTCTTGACTACAAATAACTGATATTACTATCTGGTGACACCAAGACAGCATAAGACAAACCAACCCCACAGATTAGAGATGTCTCTTCAAGGTAGTGCTTACATTTTTAACAAATAAGGAGGATTTGTAGTTCCTTTGCAATGAGCTAAATGTAAGCAATAGCTCCCATATCCACTCATTATGCTCCAGTGCTCCAAATAGCTGCCAAATGTATCAATCTGATTTGTTTGTTTGTTTGTTCCCATATTATTTTTCCCAACCACTTTCACTCACAGACCATATCCTCTTTGCCACAAAGATACTCAGAAAAAGTTGTTGAATAAGCCAATATGCATTAATTTTACCGGAGGGATTTTTTTTTTTAACAAAGAGTCAAAATCCCTGTACTTATGCACATTACATTCGTCCTCTTCCCTTCTCACCTACAACTGAGGTATTAGCTACAACGAAGACACACACTTCGAAGGTGAAGACGTGAATCATATTGGGGAGATCCAAACCAACCAGAGCAGTCTAAGTATATCTCACTCTAAGACACCATGACTGTGCCAAGTGGCACAGCTTCAGAAGGAATTCAGGAATATTTATAGCAACTCTGTGGATTCAGTAAGTGTTGACACTGCTTCACTGGGGTTAAGGAGTGTTCTGTGTAGGTAGAAGAGAGAGGAAATGCATTTCCAAAGAGGAAGAGATTTACCCATCATGATCTGACCACAGCTGGAATTCAGGTTCACCACTTTGAAACATTTGTGGAATTTGCCAGTGCTTTGGTGAAATCCTAACAAACTGTGGTGTGATCGGGTTTGTTAAAAATTATGGAGAGAGGACAAAAAATTGAGTCTAAACAAAATCCATCAGAAATCTGTTTTCTTGGAATTATTCATCAGTAACCTACAATTAAGTGCACAATGCTTATTATGGCAGTTGGTTATTAAAAAGTGTTCATTTAAATACCCCTTCACAGTGAGATTCGTCTAGCCGTGCCTTGAGCCCTCCTTGTTACTTAGCTTCTCTGGGTCTGTGGGTTGAAGCATGTTTCTCCTATGCTTTAAGGCTAATATCCACTTATGAGTGAGTAGACACCATGTTCCATGTTTGTCTTTCTGGTTCTGGATTACCTGAATGGTAATCTAGATTATCATTTAGGATAATGTTGGCCTACTAGATTGCCTCATCCAGTCTTAACAGAAGAAGAGAAGCCTACTCTCATTACAGCTTGATATACTTTGGCCGGTTGATATTCATGGGAGGTCTGCCTGTATCTGAAGGGAAACAGTGGAGAAGAACTGAATGGCAGGGTAGAGGGGAGGTGTAGGAGAGGAATTAGGAAGCAGGGAGGGGGGAACTCTGGATGGAAAAACAAAAATATTAATAAAAATATTCAAAAAGTGCCCTCCCCATTCCTAGCAAATCCATTTAATAAATTCCATTTTAAAATACTTATTAACTGGAAATGTAATTATACTATTGGTAATATTTAACATATATTAGGAATTGTTAGAGAGAATGGCATTTGTAATGGTATTTATTATATCAACCAATTATGAAGTCCCTTGAGATAGACATCACTATCCCTATTTATAGGTGTAGATCAGACTCCATCAGCTTGGAAAATTCAATCCTGAATAAAAGGTGATTGTTTCTGGGGAGATTCTAGAGAGAATGAGCTAATGTGTTGGAGCTGGATAATGCTTGTGGTTATGTAAGACAATGAATGGACACAGTACTATAGAAAACAGTATAAAATATTGACATTGTAGAGGATGAGAACTGACCCCAAAAGTTGTACTCTGAATCTGTGTGCTCTGGCATGTGTGTGCATGGGAGGGATGAGAGAGAGAGAGAGAGAGAGAGAGAGAGAGAGAGAGAGAGAGAGAGAGAGAGATAGAAAAAATACATCTAACTTTTTAACATGATAAAATTTATGCTATGCAAATTTTACCAGAATCAAGGAGAGAAAAGGAAAGGGACTGTCAAGCAGTTCTTTCAAATAGCCTTGCTCTTTCTGAACAGAAGGATAGTTCAGTTCTGTGTCAAGGTTGAAATGGTATGGATTGACTGAGTGTGAAAGGCTTGTTTCCAAGAAGAAATTTTTGAAAAGATCTTCTATAAACAGGTCACAAGATAATGAACATGGTGCACAGTGTCCTATGGCTGTGCAACAAATAAATCAGTTGGAGCAAAGCTCAGCAAAGTGTGTGTCCTGCAAACAAACCAAGTGTTCTCAAAATAACTGGGCAAGAACAGGAACAATAAGCCAGGGTCACTGTTGATGAATTTTATTTCTCCCCCTGAACCCATGTCAGTAATAGAATAGAAGTCTAGTGATTTTCCTGCTAAATTCTATTATAACATCAGCAGGTCATGTCAACATAATTCTTAGTCATAATGTAATTGAAGGAAGGTTATTAATGCCAGCTGGTGTTGATCAGCTGGGTTAATTTCAGAAAAGAAATGATATTTACTTTGGCTAAATTGAATTTCTTTCAGGATGAGTTGGACTGTTGATGCAAAGGTGAGTTTACTGAGCCTTCTACGTGGCTCAACTCCTTCTTAACCTCTCTCCAAGTCCTGTGGAAAGTTAGAGAACAAAACCGATAGAAAGTGCTCCAATGTTCAGAAAGCAGAAATGCAAACAGACAGACATTTCTGGAAGGTCAAGGACTGAAGAGGTGGGAGAAGGCGCCTAGAAAGTGGAGCAGAACAGAGAATCATGAAGACCAGATTTAAACAGAGCCTTAGGACATGCTCTGGGTATCAAACAGCACTGTCCCTAGAAACTAGATTGAGCCCATAATTGCATATATTAGATTATTCTTTGTTCTATAAATTAGCAATTTCATATCCCTCAACCTAATAAAATGATGTCTAATACAAGGGTCAATTAGTCCTATGCCATTGGGAAATATTAGCATCTGCATACAGCTTGTGAATACTAATAAGTTTTAGGAAATGAAATGATGCAAGGGCTCTCAGTAAATAGGGACAGATTCTTGACATGTACATGCATGCATCTGCACGTTGCACATCTGAGCACATGTATCTGCCTGAGTGCATACATCTACACCCAAGACAGAGTACATGCATGCACTTATATGTGTGACAGGGTCTGTAGTCATGAGAACAGTATGTTTACATTTAGTTATAATAATGGAGGGCTTCTTTTTACTTCCCCACTCCTCTAAAGCAGAGCAGGCTGTATTTAAATATTAACTACAGTTTGTTTCAAGATGTCCTTAGTTCTTGGGAGCATCTGATGTAAAGAATCAGGCAAGATTCAAATGTGAGTGCAGGAGAGGTTCTTTTTTATTGTCCTCTAGGACAGTTCTCAGGCGTTTGTTAGGTGGGTAGGAGGAAACCTGGCAGAACTTCCGGTCCTTTGTTCCTATGCAGCGCTGTTACAAAAGGGACCCCTGAAAATACCTGTTCCCCTTCTCTGCCGGAAGGAAGTCATCAGGGACCATACAGAGGAGAGTTGGCCTTGAGTACTCTAGAGGGACACATTGTGGCTTTCTATTAAGTTAGGTAATTAAACACAAAGTACCTCTCCAGCACGAAACACAGCCAAAGCCCTTCAGCACACATGATGGAGAAAAGAAAGTCAAAGACTGTTGTGGAAAGATGTAACTTCATGAAATATTGCATTATCTATCCCTGGCTTGTACCTCTCCTTTTTCTGTTGAATTTTCTCACTAAACAACTCTGAAAATGTAAAATAAATCTACATTCAGATTGTTTAGTAGAAGTTACCTTTTTAGTATCATCTCGAGATCAAAGGCTAATGACAGCATTCATAGACATCAAGTTGGTGCTACAATCATCTCCATGTTTAGAGGTGCTACAGTCTAGAATGTTCCTCAAAGCCATGCCACTCAGCCTATGCTACTATTGCAAGATGGTGGAACATTAGAGGTGAGGATCAGAGGGAGAAGTTAGATTACTGGGAAAAGCCCTTGTGGGAATATCGGGAACCCATCCCCACCTTGTTGTTTTTACTGTCAAGTCACCATGCAGTTAGCAACTTCTATATACTCCTGACATAAGGCATACCTCACCTCAGGCCCAAACCAACAGGGACAGTGTCCAGGGATCAAAGTCCCTGCAACAAGCCAACATGAACATTTTACCAACTGATTATTCTTCTTCCTTCATGTAAGTTCATAAATTGATTTCTGTTTGATACCCATCAAGCAAAGGTAGGGCCCATATCTAACTCTAGGATAAAGCAAAGTATGGTCATCAGGATGATTCTTCATGTTGGTCACGAGATCTTAGTAAGTTTACATCAATGTGTTTGGGCTCTTTCTGGGAAGTTGGGACATATCTCATCCTGATGCTCTGTTTGAAACTTTGGTGTGATGATTGGAGTCCTGAAAATATCACTACCCACTTCTACATTTCAGGAAGGGATACCAAAGTCAGAAGAGAGGCAACAAGGGTAACACCAGTGTAATACTATCAGAGGCCAAACCAATTGCCCTCAAAACCTAACTATGCTCTCATGTTACTATAGACTAAGTTATTTTGCTGTCTACAGATTTATCTCAGGTCTTTATTTATTTAAGAAGGAGTATCTTAAATTTTGAAGAAGCATTTTAGATGCCAAATTTTAATATTTGGAAGTTTCCCAGGTACAGGCACCATCATCTAACTACCAAGATACTTCAGTGTTAATGTTCAATGCACCAAAATGACAAATACTGTGCTCTAAAGGGATAATAAATATCCCGATAGCCAAGAACTTTGCTTTGGAACTGCTTTAAAATAATGAAAACTGATCTTATAATTTCTAATAGAAAAAGCAAACTATACTCAATCAAAGCAAAAACAGCAACAGACAAGCCAAAAGAAACAAAAAAAAATAATTAATGTACTTCGGCCATGTAAAAATTTGTGCTGTGAGGGTAAAGTATGCAGAAAGGTAAAGAAAATATAGAACATAAAATTCAGTTAGTTATAGCACACAAGAGCATCAAATAAACATATTGAGCCATCAGTGGCATTTCTCACAGATATATGACATTTCCTAACTGGCCTTCTCCCTATCCCATCTTCATGGCTTCCCTTTTCCATTATTGAAACATAGTCACTGGGTTTTAGCTTCTTGTGACGCAGTACTGGATTTAACAGAAAATCTACAGTGAATAAGCTCATCCATTGGTAGAAAAAAAGAAGGAAGCAAGAATGAGGCAAGTGAATCCAGAAACAAGTAATATGTTTTCTTTTTGATTATGAGAAATTAAAATATGGTGTCTGTTCTAAAAAAAGCAAATTATTTTTAAATGAACATTGATTTAAAGTGAATTGAAATTGACATAACTTAAGGTAACTGCAGCATCAATGACCTAAAATTGTACCTACATATCACTTTTAGTGCAATTCTAGTTTTGTTAGATTTATTAGTCCAATGTCTCAGGTAAAAATCAATCAATACAACTGAGGGGAAAAGAGATTAAACAGAAATTGCTAAAATGACAAAAACACGGTACTGACATATGTAACACTATTACTAGAAAACACAGATGAAAGAAAATGTGTTACAAAGCTGTCAAGTTGGGAAATTCCATTTGATTGTCTTGTTCTTACATTTATAATTCCCATAACACTGTGTATTCTAAGATGTAGCCCAGAAATTCCACCCACACTTCAGGCTTCTCCTCCCCCCATGTAAGGACATAACTCATCAATGATAAGGTTTCCATGAGGAAACGGTCATTAAAAACCTATGGTCTCCAGGACATTAGCCTGTCTTGTTAAAATAATGGGTATCAAAGCACCAGCTCCAGAATTCAGGAGGTACTGACTGTGAGATGATGAGATTGTAAGACCATCCTTGACCTTGGCCTAAGGGTGGGAAGGGCATGGGGAGAAGGACAAAGATTGCATGGACATTCATAGTTTTGTAGAATAAATAATAAACTCTGTTAATATTTTAGAAAGTATGTAAGTTGCATTAAACTTTAGACTACTGCAAGGCTAATGAAACAACTCTACATTTTCAGGATTTTTATGATTATAAAGTAGGTCAGAAGGAATGCTGAGTCATTCTGCTTTATAGCTGTATTTTTTTAAAGTTCTGATTATAATTTTTAAAAAGAAAAGTCATCCTTATTGTTTCCATTATACCCTGAATTGAAAGATTTCATAAAATATGGCACAATACCCATGGAATTCAAGTCTAAATGATTTTTATTAGTGAACAACTAAACAATTTTTTTTTCAGCCCATATGGTGTGTCTTAGGAAATTTGTCATTTGCATTTATTTTGGATTTATTTTCTTCCCTGGGAGAAGTGAAGTTATATCCATGCAAATAATGGTGAATACATTTATATACGCACATATATTTAGCTTTTAATGCACAGATAAAAGCCATATATCTTGAACACTTTTGTTTTATAAACAGTACCCAACATAATACTGTCCTGTTTTGTTTTCTGTTGTCATAATAAAACACTGACCAACAACCACTCGGGGTTTGGAAGGGATTATTTGGTTTACAAGTCAGAGTCCAGAAGAGAGGTAAGTCAAGGCAGGAACTTGGAGGCAAGAACGAAGCCCAGAGCATAGAGGAGTCCTATTCACTGGCTTGCTTTCCCTGGCTTGCTCAGCTATCTTTCTTATATAACATAAGCCACCTGCCTAGAGATGGCACCACCCAGAGTGGACTGGATCTTCCTGTATCAATTAGCAATTAAGAAATGCCCTTTTCTTCAGTTGAAGGGCACCTAAGTTGTTTCCATGTTCTGGCTATTACCAATAACGCTGCTATGAACATAGCTGAGCATGTGCCCTTGTGGTATGATTGAGCATTCCTTGGGAATATGCCCAAGAGTGGTATAGCTGGGTCTTGGGGGAGATTGATTCCCAATTTTCTAAGAAAGTGCCATATTGATTTCCAAAGTGGCTGTACAAGCTTGCATTCCCACCAACAGTGGAGGAGTGTTCCCCTTGCTCTACATCCTCTCCAGCATAAGCTATCTTTAGTGTTTTTGATCTTAGCCATTCTGACAGGTGTAAGGTGGTATCTCAGAGTCATTTTGATTTGCATTTCCCTGATGATTAGGGATGTTGAGCAATTCCTTAAATGTCTTTCAGCCATTTGATCTTCCTCTGTTAAGAATTCTCTGTTTAACTCTATAGCCCATTTCTTAATTGGACTGTTGGGCATTTTGATGTCTAATTTCTTGAATTCTTTATATATTCTGTATATCAGCCCTTTGTCAGATGTGGGGTTGGTGAAGATCTTTTCCCATTCTGTAGGCTGTCACTTTGTCTTGTTGACCGTGTCCTTTGCACTACAAAAGCTTCTCAGTTTCAAAACGTCCCATTGATTGATTGCTTTTCTCAGTGTCTGTGCTACTGGTGTTCGATTTAGGAAGTGGTCTCCTATGCCAATGCGTTCAAGACTACTTCCTACTTTCTCTTCTATCAGGTTCAGAGTAACTGGATTTATGTTGAGGTCTTTGATCCACTTGGACTTAAGTTTTGTGCACGGTGATAGATATGGATCTATTTGCAGCCTTCTACATGTTGACATCCAGTTATGCTAGCACCATTTGTTGAAGATGCTTTCTTTTTTCCATTGTATAGTTTTGGCTTCTTTGTCAAAAATTATATGTTCATAGGTGTGCAAATTAATGTCAGGATCTTCAATTCGATTCCATTGGTCCACATGTCGGTCAATCCAATCCAGGGAGTTTTTCAATCGATGTTCCATCTTCTGGGTTTGTTAAGATAACCACAAAACTAACCATAATAAATACCCTTAAAGAATTAAAACTAGATTTAAAAAGGATAAAATCTGGATGAAGGAAGAAAAGTGAATTCTATGCAGCACTATCATTTTTGAGGCTCCTCTTCACAATTTTAAAATATAAACAATGGAATTATATTAATTAATCCAAGAAAATCTGTCTGCATACTTTGTTCCTTTTATAAGGCATTTTGGGTATTTCCAACTCAAAAAATAATTTAATGTCATAAGAGGTTAAGGAAGTATTACAGACTTGGTTATTTACACAGGTGTGAAAAGAACTTGAAGTATTATACCTGACATCTAATCCCAAGCCAATTAAATATGCCTGGGAAGGTACTAGGCACAGTCTCAATAAGCTGGTGTTTTTGTTACCATTTCAGGTAATCAAAATATTCCTGAAATTTTAATTTCCTGTTAGTCAACAACCTTGGGATTGACATGTAAATTCTAATGAAATTAAATATAGTTTGTATCCATTAGCCAATTCTATTTGTTCCCACTGCAATTTTCCTCATAATGATCACTTAATTGATTAAAGATGTTGAAACTGAGAGCCAAAGTAATTCAACTCCCAAATTTGTAAGTTCTAGGTAACCATAAAACTCAGCTTAAATATAAGGACACAAAAATTACTTGGTAAATATGCAATTGTGTAGGTTCCCTAAGCAAAAGTGTAATATACACTAAACTCTGAAATAGCATCTTTTGTTTCATTGTTCAATGGAATAGGGCCCTCCATTAAACAAGCTCTGGCTGATACAACCTTATGTCTTGTTTGAGCTCCTAAACCAGATAGGCCAAAGTCACGTTACCAGTCAAGTGCTGCTGTGGTGTGGCTTACAGGGAGCCTTGTTGTTTCTGAGTCACACTCTCCCAGCTCCCCCATCTCAGTGCACAGTGTCAACGACACCCTTCAAACTGCTCCTTGTCCTCCAGGAAGCAAAAACAACTCATTGTATGCATCAGTTACCAGGGCTGTTTCCTTCTGCAGAGAATTTTCTTTTATTTGTCTTTCTCATCCAGTTTCCTGCATTGAGATGTAGGATATTGTGTGCTTTAATAACTATCTATGGATGGATAACAATAAGACTCATGGTTTTCTTCATTGTTTATAGAAAAAAACTATTCATTATGTAAAAAAATATTATGTAGTATAAGACATTTTAAATTAGTTGTGATTTGTTTAGGATGACCCCATCAAACTCTCTCCTCTGATCACTGGACAGAGGGGACACAGAGAGGTTAAAACATTTGTTCTGTCACCTCTGAAGAGTGACAGGAAAATATTTCTCTGTCTAATTCAGGTCCTCATCTTTAATCACCACCTCACACAACAGGATTGCCCTCACTTTAGTTTTATGATAGTAAGAATCTAAGCACCATATTTAATGGAGCCCATATGTACATGCATAACTGCTTTAAGGTGTGTTTTCTGATACTGGCAGAGCTGAAGCAGATATCAGTCCCCACACTACAGCTTATTGTTTGGGTTTCCAGGTTTCTGGTAGTCCTTTCTGAACATCACCAGCTGTCATTTATTGTGATTTTTTTTGATAATATGAATGTAATCCATCAGAATAATTTCTAAGGCAAGGTCTCCCCTGAGGATTCAGCTCAGCCTGGTAGATTCAGTTGAGGCAGGACCAGTCCCCTCCTCCCTACACCAAGGCTGAGCAAAATGTCTCAGCATAGGCCCTAGGTTCCAAAAAGCCAGCCCATGCACCAAAGACAGGTCCCAGCTCCACTGCCTGGGTGCCTCCCAAACAGTTCAAGCTAATCGACTGTCTCACCTATCCAGAGGGCCTGATCCAGTTCTATGGGGGCTCCTCAGATATTGGTTCACAGTTCACATGTTTCCACTAGTTTGGGGGGTAGATTGGGGGGGAAGGCTGGGAGGTAGCAGGAGGGAGGACAGGGGAATCCATGGCTGATATGTAAAATTAAATTAATTATAAAATAAAATAAAAAAGAATAATTTCTAAATTTTATTTTGTCTGTCTTTCATTCTTTTACTTTCTTCTTGAGTAGATTGTTTTTGTCTGATGTCATCTTGATGCTGCTCTTTCATTATTTCATAGTTTTTTGTGCATGTGCTTATAACTTAATATTTTAGTTGATACTTTGTACTTTATCATCACCTGATTCTACCTGAGACAACCTGGCCATCAATACTATGAGATTTACTTGTTTTCTTGTGGGATGTGATATTTCTTGGAGGTGATGCATTTATTCATAGTCTAGAATCTGAATATTGTTTTTATTAGGATTTAGGTATCACCCTCTATTTTTCTCTTTACACTTTATCCAGGATTCTGTGTTTTCTTCCTTTAGAGTCCTTGTTGCATGTAGAAAGAACTTGAAGCCATTTCCTCTCTGTCTCTAGAATTAGGCAGGCATCAGCTTTGGAAATGTCTACCCACATAAAAATCTGACAAGCCAAATGGAGGCTGATGGATTCAGCAGGAAAGTTTGTTGCTTAGATCAAACTCCAAAAGTGAGGATTTAGAGTTTGTTGTTACTTATCATGCAGAATTTATATTGGTCATTCTCAATGTGCATTGACATCAACCCCATTTTTCACCTTTCCAAGTGCCTGGGAGACCTTATGCTCTCATGTCCTACAGGTGAAGTCAGGTTGCTTGTTCTTGCTACTCCCCCATTCATGAATTCTTTCATTATGCTAAATAATTCACAACTACTCCATCTACTTCCTGTAATTGAAAAATGGATTAATTATAGTGCTATTGTTACATTTTCTGTCCCATAAGTAATAGCTGGTACTATATTTGGATAGTCATTTGATTGAAAATGCATACATCTTTGTGAACAGATCCTATTCCAAAAGCAGGAAAAATGTTGTCAATGATAATAATCCTCACATAGTGAGTTGTACAGGATACTGGATCAGGATTGACCCAGTGTCAGGGCATATCAGAAAAAAAAAAAAAGAAAGAAAAAAGAAAATAGTAGTGAAAAATTAATCAGGTAGGAGAACTCACACTGCAAAGTGAAAGATGGTAACTTGAATAATTCGATGACAGTACATTCTTAGGGAAATGCTATCTTGAGAGGTATTGCTTAATACTAACTCAAACTTGCCAACCTAAAGGCTCATACGTCCAATGATAGAAAAAGTATTCTAGAAGTGAGCACGCATGTCGCTTCCATAGGAAATGGACTAAATCAAAATTACAGATCCATGGCATAGCAACTTAGTGTATGATCTCTTACATTTTACTGTGATTATATAGATTCTTCTATTTGCATATTCACTCAAATCCCCAAGATACAGAAGTCTTCTTTTTTTTCTTTTTAATTCTGTTTTGGACACACCTCTGTGAGTGTACCCAGAAGATGAGGATATAAAGACCCAGCATGGATAGAGGTGGCACCATCCCATGGGGTGAGGCCTCAAACTAAATAAAAAGGAGAAGCAAATAGAATGGCAGGATTCATCTCCCTCTGTTTCTGACTGTTGGCATAATGTGATCATCTACTCACATTCCTGCCACTGTGCGCCCCCACCAGGAAGGACTGCTCTTCCAAACTCTGAGTTAAAATATGGCCTTTTTTTCTGAATGTAGATTTTTGTCAGGTTTTCTGTTACAGTGATATGAAAAAATTACTAATACAAACGTTAACACATTTCTGCAAAGCAGTGGAGAAATAGTCCATATGCCTTACCTCAAACATCATATGTGATTTTACAGGGATCACAAAATAAACTTTGAAAAAATGTTTCTACAATGACAAACTTTTTTATATAAAGTATCTTAGGTAAACAAAATAGGAAAATGATCTGTTTATATTTAATTTGAAACAAGGGGTCAAAAATAGACCATTTCCTTGACTATTCATTATGAAAACTCTCTTGAGAAAGATGCCAATACAGTATTCAGCAAATATACCCATACAGTGTTATTTACATGCCATTTTCCAAACTTACCTGAGTTGGAAATACTTCTTTCTAAAACTTTTTATTTATTTATTTATAATTATTTTAACTCTTATTGATTCTTTGTGGATTTCACATTAGGTATCACTATCCAACTCATCTCTTGTCCCCTTGCATCTGCCTTCTGCCCTTACAACCCCCCACAAACAAAAGAAACCTTCTTTTTAAAAAAAATGTATTTTGTTTTAGTGATATATGTGCCTGCATTTATGTCTATGCCAAGCGTGTGGGTATGAGCAGAAGTCAGCAGAGGGCATCAGGTCCCTTGAAGCTGGAATAGCAGGTGCTTACCTGAGGTGAGTAATGGGAACTGAACTCAGGTCTTCTGGAACAGTTGCAAGTGCTCTTAATTGCTGAGCCATTTTTCTTAGTTACTTTTCTATTGTTGTGAAGAGATACCATGACCAAAGCATCTTATACAAGAAAACATTTAACAGGGGTCTTGCTTCCAATTTCAGAGAGTGAGTGTATGACCATCATGGCAGGGAGAATGGCAGCAGGCAGGCAGTCATGGTGCTGGAGCAGTAGCTGAGAGCTCACATCTGTTCCACAGACAGCAGGTAGAGAGAGGCAACTGGTATGGGATTTTAACCCACCAGTTAAATCCACCCCCCAGGGACACCCTCCTCCAACAAGGCCATACTTTCTAGTCCTTCCTTAAACAACTACATCAACAAGGAAACTAAACATTCAAAAATATGAGATGCTGTTGAATAATCTTTTTGTACACTTTGAAGATGTGCTTCTCTCATTGTTAATAAAGAGTTGACTGGGCAATAGCTAGGCAGGAAGAAGTAAGGCAGGAGAGCCAAACTAAGAGAATGATAAGGAGAAGGGCAAAGTTGCCAGTGAGATGCAGAGCAAGCAAGAGATGAACTTGCCATGCAGAAAAAGGCACCACCATGTGGTAGTGCATAGATAAGAAACATGGGTTAATTTAAGTTGAAAGAGCTAGTTAGTAACAAGCCTAATCTATCAACTGAGCATTTATAATTAATAATAAATCTCTGTGTGGCTATTGGGGAGCCAGCAGTCACAATGAAAAACTCCTACCGGAAGCATTCTCTTTCAAATCACCGCACCATCTTTTCTTTCCCTTTACAAATGAAACATTACACTTCACAGTTATTGATGCACAGTACTAAATAGAAGTCTGCATTTATAAAGTACAGTCTCAGCACATGTGGAGCAAGATGCCTGAACATGTGGACCATTCTGTGTTTCCCATCAAAATGTTCCCCTAGTGGCCCATGTATCAAGGTCCGGGGTCCCAGCTAGTAAAACTGGGAGGTGGTGGAAAAATTAATTTGTGGTGCAAAGGTCCCAGTCATTGGAGGCATGCCTTGAGCTACTGCCTCCTTCTCTCTTTCTGCGGGTAGAGTTGTTTTGTGCCACCCTTTTGGCTTTCCCACTTTCATTTCCAACTGACCAAACTTGGACACAAAAGTTGCAGGACTTTGCAACTGTGAACTGAACCCTATAAACCCACAAGAACAAATGAACATTTTCTCTTCCTATGTTGATTCTCCTACATAGTCTCTTAAAGGAACAAAGCCATGGTGCTTTCCCAAAGTAGAAATTGATGGCTCATCTGCTTAGTTATCTAGGTAAGCAGTCATTATTCTCAATTTGAAAAGCATAAAGGAAAATGAATGAATCCACTCAAAATTACTTACAGATTTTTAAAACTCTCTTTCAAGGACCACATACTGCTGTTTGTGAGTGGATTTTATTAAAATTAGGCAGTACATAGGATACGTTTACATTGCCATTATTGCCTGTTAGAAACTCTGAAATGTTTATGTTCCAACCCGTTGCCATTTTATTCAGTTGTTTAAGGCTTGTGGCAAAATTCAAAAACTCTCTCCATACTTTTAGTGTTACAGTGGATTAGTCTCCAGTCAGGTGAATGACAAATGATTACATCTGAATGTTAAATAGGAAGGAAAAGGCACCCCCTCAGGGTAACTGCTGTTTTAGTTCCTTGTGATAATTTCAGAAAGAGCATTAGGTAGTTCCAGTTGCCTGCTCCAAACTATTACAGCAATTCAAAGATTCCTGAATAAAAATGTAAAAGCAACAACAAAAATAAAAGACAATCCGGTTCCTAGCAGTAATCATCTGTGACATAGCAGAGCTTTATACTAACCTTCCTAAGTTCCAGTATTTTGCATTTTAAGAGCTAGGGAACATGATTTGAGCAAAAGCAATGCCTTATGCTGAATGCATGCTCACTATGAAAGATAATTTCTGTATTTGTCTTCCAGCCAACAGTGTTGACCATTCTCTACAAATGCTAATTAATTCTACAAAAGCATTACTATCAAAACATGCTCGAAACCTGTCTTATACAATGGTAATGTGATATAACAATAATACAAAGATGAATGTACATTATTATTCTACTTATCGAATATATATATATATCGATACATAAGGAGTAGTTCTTTTCTCAGCATTTCAATTGGAGGTCATTGAAAAAATAATAAAAGAGCTAGCTAGGCATATGCATTGTAAATAATCAAATATTTTTATTTTGCTAATGTCAAGAAAGCATACACAGAAGAAGACATTGAAACTGAAGATTATCCTGACCTTCCTAATATTAAGTCCATGTAAACAGTCATGCATAAAGTCATGGCCCAGATTGAAAGATGGAAGCTCAGAGGTTGGGTTTTCCAGTCCCAGGTCTTATGCTTCCTGCCACTTACCAGTACTAGAGTCTTATAGTTACCATCCTTTAATCATCTAGAATAGAGATTGTGCTTCATACACGTTAACCTCCCCAACATGTCTACTGAAGATAAATGGCAGAAGTAAAAGTGTGACTTGCTTAATGTCACATGATTTATTACTAGAACGGAGAATAAAAACTACATTAGTTAATGATGTTACAATGCAATGTGATACTCCATTCCAACTGATTCGAGTTCAGGAAAAACCAAACACAGTATCCTCATTCTGAAGGTGTTTTGAACATGCATGTACAATATTGAATGATTACCCTTCCAGGCATTTACATATTCTTGGGAAAAGGCAATCACTCCTCATTTGGACCTACAAAATTATAAAAAGCAGGATTGTAACCAGAAGTTTTCCTGTGTCCTGCAGCAGCTCGGTTCCAAATGAACACACAGAGGCTTATATCAATTACAAACTGTTTGGTCTATGGGTCAGGCTTCCTGCTAGCAAGGTCTTACATCTTAAATTAACCCATTTCTATTAATCTATGTATTGCCTCATGTCTTATTGCATAACCTGGGTTCCATTATATCTTGTTCCTCTTGAGGCCTGCAGCATCTGCTCTGACTTTGCCTTCCGTCTCCCTGTATCTTCACTTGGATTTCCCATAGGCCAAGGCAACTTCTTCTTTTTTTAAAAAAAAATTTTATTTTATTTATTTATTTTTTATTTTATTTTCTTTATTAAGAAATTTTCTACTCACTCCTCATGCTATCCACAGACCCCCCCTCCTCTCTCCTCCCACCCCCCAGTCCTCTTTCCCAAGCCACCTTACATCCCCACATCCCCCAAATCAAGGTCTCCCATGGGGAGTCAGCAAAGCCCAGCTCACTGAGCTAGGCAGGTCTAAGCCCCTTCCCACTGCACCAAGACTTTGCAAGGTGTCACACCACAGGCACCAGATTCCTAGAACAAGGCAGCTTCTTTATTAACCAATGGTAGTAACACATATTCCATTCCACAGAACAGGATAATGCCTAAAAATTCTGCCTTTATCTTGTGGCTGTCTCTTTTATTTTGGGTGACCTGCTCACCTTTGTACGTAGGCGTATTGCCTACTAATGGAGGATCTACGCAACAACATCTGATGGTACTCAACCTCTCTAAAACCTCCCTCCTGGTCTAAAAGACAATAAAAGTAAGTAATAGTCTTTCTTACTGATTGCTTTTTACATTGTTCTGTTTCAGATCTCCAGAAGACATCAAAATGTATCTGGGAATAGTCTTAAAACTGTAATGACCATGAATTCTGGGAACAGAAAAAGCAGAATGGTGTCCAAGGATTGACGCCCCAACAGAAACTAATTGCCTATGACGGAAAGACCTTGAAGCAGCAGGACGTATCCCATGAGGATAGATCATCCCTTCTAGAAATAAAGTTTTCTTCAAGTCAATGGGAGAACCATAACTGAGACAGTGACCGATCCAAGCACTTGGCCAAGATGGCTCCCTTAAGCAGAACTTTTGCCTCCTGCACAATTAATGCTCTAATTTAATATGACATCTGTGATTATGCTCAAATATGGATCCTTTCATACCTCTCAGTATGCCTCCCTCCTTGATGAAATCTTGCCCTGTTGCTTTTCACTGTTTATCATCTTTTTAATTGGTGATTTAGGAATGAGCACGACTGAGCCCCCACTGGGGCCTGCTGGAGCTCAGACTTCTGTCCTAAAACTCAGATAACATATTTATCACTTAAAATTATGACTTCTAATGGAAACAAAGCTAGTATGTTTTACAATATGCCTCAGCTTCTAATATGATTTTTATATTAATTCCTCAAAAAATTAAAATGCTTAATACACATCTTTCTCTGGTTGTAATTATTAATTCATTTGCATTTATCTGATACAAAGTAAACTTTGGAATTCAGTTTGTGATCTCATTGTCTTGAACAAAAAATGTATATATATATATATATATGTGTGTATATATATACATATATATATATTTTAATTCTTGTACTACCTCTTTCTGAGAAGTTCATCCTTTCTTAAAAATCTTTTACCATTAGTCTGTGCCTGATTAACATGGAAGACTTCTCTATAATTAAGAGTAAGTCCAATTCGGCCATCAGGATTGGTCAAAATGTGAACAGGTGATTCAAGTATGTGGTAGGTGTGATGTATCTTGGAAGCCAAGGTTGCAGGGATGAACATGTCATTCCCAATCACTATCCAGAAACTGGTATTTAGGCATGAGTACAGAGAGTGTCTACTCCTGAGGTTTCCAGGGCATGTGGCCTGATATTCCATCAGTGAATCCCTCTTATATATGGGAAGTCTATGGACAGAGGTAAGACCAAAAATTTGATGAGCATGTGTATCAGCAGACAGAATTTCCTTAGCTCTGAGGTCTCTGGTTTGCATACTTGTTAGACCTGCTATGTCACTGCCACTGGAGAATGTTCAGTTGCTCTATATATCCATCACAAAATGCATCTGTCTCCACTTGTACACATGGGGAGCTCTTTCCTTTCTACAACAACTTACAATGGGCTGCTTTTACTCTAAACCATAGGCTTTACACACTAATGTTAGTCCTTTATCTACAGCACAGCTAGGGGACCAGCTTCACTGTGGTTTCCGCATCAGCATCCACTGGTATTTTTCCTATTGTCATATTAGTTTTTCACACCCAGGAGCTGCTGAAGCTCCGCTGATTTTCCTGAACTCTATATGTTTCCGAGATATTTGTTTATTTTCCCTTCTAAAAATCCTCTAACCATTTCAGTCACGACTCTCCTACACAGTCTAACCCAGATTCAAGACAGTTGGAGGGAGTCAAGACAGTCTTCAGAAAGATGCATTCAAGCCTTAATCTAGCAAGACAGGAGAGAAAACAGGGATTCTACTTTTAAAGCAAAGGAGAATTTTTCAGTGTTACTAAAAATTTATAAGTTGTTTTGGAAAGGAATGTTACTCCTCTATCTTGATGGAGTGTGAAGAAGGATGGAGCAGGCAAGAAGAGAACTTATTGCAAGAAAAAAATCAAGAATTAATGTATGCTGAAGAAAGAAACACTTCTGTGTTTAAGGGCAAGGTATCTAAGAAGACATGTAAGTTGAAATGCTAATATTTTAATTTTTCTTGTCTTTTTGTATTTAGATTTTTTTAAAAAAGCAAAGCAAGTCTTTCCAATTTTAACTGTTTTATAACATATTTTTAGAAATACCACAAATCAAAAGATGAAAGTCACATAAAATTGTATGTTCATAGAGTTAAACCACTGGACACTAAACCATCATTTCTATGAAAATCAATACTTACTTTTTTTTAGTTATAAGCAAGTAAATATATTTGTTTATAATTTGTTATGTAATTGATATTGATAATACATGTTTACTTGAAATTTTTTTTCAAGTACTAAATGAAGGGGTGTAGCAGTAATCTGAGTGGCATATGCAGTTCTCATGTTAGAATAAAAGGAAGTAAATACATGTAAATATGATTGTAATATATGTCAAGAAGTAGGATTTAGTGCATCATTACTTACCTACTGTCTGAAAAGAAATAAACATGGTGTTTAAAAGAATGCACAGGGCAGACCCTTCGACAACAGAAAATATCATAACGAAGAACTCACACTTAAATTGAGATTTGGGCTGGGAAAAAAATTGTTCAGGATGATGTTCATATCAATCGCTGCCACAAGATGGGCAAACACATGGAAGTATCCAAGGAAAGCAAGCGAGGCCTTGATCAAAGGAGCCAGAAGGTATGAGGAGGAATGGGATAGACATACACGTCCACAATAAAGAGTGGAGGAGCTGAAGCAGAGAAATCACATGATCTCATTTTCAATGTTACATATGTTTGCTGCTCTTGGAAGAACTCCCCACAAATCATCAAAAGCAGAAGTGGGAATATAAGAAATTCCACACTGCTGTGGCTGTGTTCTAAGACAGACAAAGCTGCTCTGTGAAATATGGAAACAATGGAGTTAAAAACTATCAGATATTTTTGGCTGTTGTCCTAGCTTTTAATCCTGAGCCATCTAAGGAGCCCGTGTGGGACCATCCTAGGCCCTCTACATATGTGTGACAGTTGTAGAGCTTGGTCTACTTGTGGGACTTGTAGCAGCAGGAGTGGAGCCTGTCCGTGTGGCTTTGGCAGGCTTTGGGGAACCTATTCCTTAAACTGGGTTGCCTTACTGACCCTGAATACGAGAGGAGGAGCTTAGTCCTACCTCAACTTGATATGCCAGGCTTTGTTGATACCCATAGGAGGCCTCTTACCCCTTTCTGAACAGAAACAGATGAGTGGATTGGTGTGGGAGTGAGCATGGGGGAGGGGAATGGGAAGAGGAGGAGAGAAAAGTGCAGTCAGGATGCTGGGCAGTGGTGGCTCACTCCTTTAATCCCAGCACTTGGGAGGCAGAGGCAGGAAGATCTCTGTGAGTTCTAAGTCAGCCTGGTCTACAGAGGGAGTTCAAGGGTTGAAGAAACAATGGATATAATGAGAGGGTGAGAGAAAGATAGAATAGTTCATAAAAACGTTAACAACAAATAGGGAATTTAAGTTAGGTGAGCAAATTACTGATGCTTACTAAATTAAAATCAAATATGTTAAATACAAAGTCAAAAGATGAGAGTTTCTCTTTGACAGGCCAGGCCAGTGATAAGTATAGGTAACACGAGAGTTGGAATTTTCATGCCAACCTTCAACATGGAGCTACCAGTCAGAGAAAACCTGTCATTCTGTGTTCCTGGAGAGTGACTTCATATTCTGCCCACAGCTCGAGAAAGCATCATGGTATCACTCCTGTAGGAATAGCGGGATTCTATCTGTTAAAAAGTCAATAGCTTATTCTCATGAACATCTCAGGGTCTGACATATGGACAACCCTGGAAAAAATGACCCTGGGCTTTTGAGCGAAGTTCCAACAAGGATAGCATAGCACAGAGAAGATGATCGCTGCCAGGAAGGAAGAAGTAGGCTTGAGACTCCGAATCCCAGATCCAAGTACTTGATGGAATGTGGTTGGGTGTGAGGGGGGATAAGGGGGAAGAGATACAGAAAAAGAGAAAGGAGAGGGGAAAGGGGAGAGAAGAATGGGGGAGGAAGGAGAAATGGGAAGAGGGAGGAGAAAGGGGAGGGGAAGAAGAAAAAACTAGAAGGGTGAAGAATGAGGTGGGAGAGAGAGAGAAGTGTTGGGGGACAGGCAGAGGAAAGGGGAGGGGAAGGGGAGATAACTAAAGGTAGAAGGAGACAGGGGAGAGGGATCCAGGAGCAAAGGGGAATGGGAAGAGGAGGAGGAAGAGGAAGAAAAGAGGAAGGAAGAGAAAGGTAGGGAGAGGTGAGGAGGAAGAGTGGAGAAGACATGGGGAAGGGAGAGAGGAGAGACTAGAAGAGGAGGTGAGAGGATAGAGGGACAGCAGAAGAGAAAGGGAGGGAGAGAAAGCTGGGAGGAAGTTGTAAAGGGAACTGTCAAACAATAATGAGAAAATCTTTATTAACAATACCCTAATGATGCTGGAGAACTTCTCTCCAGGTCCCACCAAGCCCTCACAGTCCCACAACCCATGTATAAAATAATCACTTAGACACTTATATTACTTATAAACTGTATGGCCATGGCAGGCTTCTTGTTATCTACTTCTTCTATCTTAAATTAACCCATTTTTATTAATCTATAAGTTGCCACGTGGCTCGTGGCTTACCGGTACCTTACATATCGCTTGTCATGGCAGCGGCTGTCAGGTCTCTCCGTCTCAGACTTCCACTTCCCCCAGTTTTCTTCTCTTTGTCCCACCTATACTTCCTGCCTGGCTACTGGCCAATCAGTGTTTTATTTATTACCCAATCAGAGCAACACACGTAACATACAGAAACTCCCACAGCACCCTAACTTATTGTTTCTACAGTAAACTTTATTTTAAGGTCATGAAAAATAATCACACTGTACCCAACAGGTTTTAAAAGTTCAGAACTTAGAAAATGTTTCTTGCCTGTATTTATTCTTAAAATGACAGTGCTCCTCAAAGTCGTTTGTACCTGAAATCTAACCAGGGTTAGGTGCTTGAATTTTCTATTAATAAAATTTATATTTACTTCAAAAAGAATCTCAGATGACACCAAATCCCCAAGTGAATCCACAGACACTGAATTTTCAAAATTATAAAAGATGTAGGTATTAAAAAAAAACAGTTTTCTTTTTCTCATAAGAATATTTTGTTACCACCACCTGATTTTTCCCTTACTCCTTACCATTCATGGCATCATTATATACACAAAAAAATTATTTTCTAAAGGCAAATTCATGAAAGACAACTATTGCTCTATCATTTTGAAATGTAACATTGGCTTTAGATATAAAAAAACAGCCTCCAACAGTCTCCAGAGAAGTTGCATAATATAAAGAATTTTTAAGAGATGGATGCTCTTCTATACTAATATTTGAAACAATAAAAAGGATAAGATATAAATATTTTTACATTACCTATGAATATATTAATACTGATCTCTGAATCTTAGAACTTTAAAAATTTAGAATTTATATTACCCCAAGTATTACCATGACCAGACTTACCATTTTCCAGGAAACAAAAAAAGTATTTAAAAAGTCATGTGTTGTTTGCTATAAAGAATTTAATATATACATACAATATAAAATCACATTTTACAATCTATGAGATAGACACACAAATATATAGCTATTTCATTTTGTTTTGGGTGATTTTTCTTCTGAGATAAGTTCTTGCTGTGTATCCCAAGACAAACAGAACCTCAGTTTCCTTAGTGTTCAGATTGTAAATGTGCACAGTTAAGCATGTCTGGTATGTTTTTGTATAAAGAAAAATAGGCTAGGTTGAAACCATTAAACGGGATTTAGTTGTCTGGATTTCTCTACCTCATTTGCTATATTTCCTTTCTACAGACCAGTTGACATGGTTGGCAATTTGATGTGTTATGAGACTATCTAATCATTTAGAGGAAAAGTAAATGTGTAAATTATATTGAGTTTGCATAGTCTTTCCATGATGTAAGACGATTTACAACTGAGTAGCTCTTTAATGATCAAACATTTAAAGGTATAAACACGCTGACAGTAAACAACAGGTTTTATTATTATTGCATAGTATATATATCTTAATTTAGGATACGCTAAAATCTTTGTAAAGGCTTTAGGATACTTTGCTCTGACATATTGTATGTGTCTAATGGTTCAGCAAAGGTCACTCAGTCCATAAATTTTGCAATATTGTGTTTGCTAAGTGGCATCAACTATAATTTGCATTTTCTTACTGTGCTTGTAATAACAATAAACTTGACATGGGAATATAGAGATGAGTGCATTTTTTTTAATAAATGAGGTAATGTTTTACCCAGGCAATCTCTAATGTTCAAGTGTGCTGATGTTCACAAAGTATGTGATGCATTTTAAAACCCATTGAGTCAAAGAAATGCTTGTAATTTCAGACCACAACAAAACAATGGGAAAGTCAAGTTTAGATCGTTGTTTAGGCTCCACTAACAACAGTGATAGAATGTCTGGACAGAATTATATTCCTATCCAGAATTGTCTGATATAACTCAACAGAAACCCTATTATAACCTAAATTCCCTCAACTGAATATTTCCACAGGCTCCAAACTCAATCAATTATTTCAAGTCATAATAAGGTAAAATTAAATATGCTTAGTAGATAATAGAAAATAATGTTGCATTTGCGTGAGGGAGACACTTCTGAGAGTGTTTGCCTTGAAAGACTGAGGATTTGGGCTCAATCTCCAGAATCCATGTACACAGATACATGATGGCTTGTAGTGGGACAACTTTGCTTCCTATGCACAGTGCCCTTTAAACTGACAAACCAATCTTGTTTAATAGGTTAAACCAACTCTTTATACTATGCACAAGAGTTGTAAAATTTTATTATGCAAAAGAGAGGAAGAAATGACCGTATTATTTGGAGGACATGAAACTCTCTATTCCATGTTGCTGTTCCTATCATTTTAGCCAACCATCACAGGAGCCTTTGAGTGTAAGGGTTATGTGTTGAATGTCATTACACTGAATTGTTAAACAGGTTATTCCATGTTGAGTGCCTGCCTAAAGGTCATTACATGTTGACTCCATCCTAAAGGAGTAAGGTGAAAATCCCTATGGGAAAAGACTCACATGAACTCAAAATAAGGGGGTATTCTCCTATTCTAATGAAAACAATATGGAAATAAATAAGGGCTAGCAAGATGTGTCAGCAAGTAAATAGGCTTCTTAACTAGCCTGAAACCTATGTTTGATTCCCAGAACATACATACAATGAAAAAGAACTCTCACGAGTTCTTTTCCGACCTCTGCATGTGTGTTGTGAAATGAGAATGAATGCACACATATAATAAGTACTGTAATGAAACATAAACAAGTGGATACTGTCCAGCATAAAATTAAAGAGAAAACTACACTATAACATGAGAGCCTTAACTGTATATATGAAATATGAATTTTCTTCAGGCATTTTTGGAAACCGTAACTGACATTTTAGAATTCATCTGGGTCCACAGTCGGTATCTCTAACTTCCAACAGAGAAGAATGTAAGTGATCATCACTCACCAGGTTTCCTTAATATTACAACATGCAGTGTCCCTTGAACAAACACTTATCATGGATTTGAAAGTCTAAATGCCCACTCATTTTAAATAATATTGAACTTCAAAATGACTTAGGCTGCAAACATTGAAGACTCAAGTTCATTATTCTACCTAAGAACTAAAAAACGTGGGTCTGGTTATTCTGTTTCATTCCAAATCACTATGTCAGTGAGTCATTTAGTAATAACTTTCAGCCTCTTCCTAATGTTTAGCTCTCCAAGCAGATGCTGTAAAAGGTTCATTACCTGTGACAGTAGGAGGGATTTGGATGAAGTCTTTGGAGCAATTGCATCAGGTACTGAGAAGGTTCGCAGGACTGTGCTGCTGGCCTCTGTAATCTCTATAGTAATGATTTGATAAACTGTTGAATAATTTTGATGTTCTTCCTGCCACTTATACACCCCTTTTACTAATATGATCACACCTAGTATTTGTATGGATCTTAAAGAGATAGCATGTATTGATGAAAAGTATACTTAATAAAATATGCTAAAAAGCAGAGCTGTGGGAAACTTTTTGACAAATAAGTCTGAAGACATTTCTAACTGTGATGTTTATGAATCTTACCTCCCTGGTAAATAAAGTGTATATGAAGGAACTTCAATATCTTCAGGATTCTACATACTATAAATAACCCATGGTTGAAGATTGAGAAAAATCTTTTTGTTTTGTTTTATATTTATTAGTTGAATCATGCTTTATAGTTCAAGCTAGCCTTGAATCTCTATGTGGCCTAGGGTATCCTTGATTCTTAGGATGGTAAACACAGGTATAGATATGGACCAACATATCATGCTTGATGGTGAAAATACCTTAAGGCGGAGAAGTGATTGTAAGGTATTTGACCTTTTACGTCAATGCTTTTACACAATAACAGAAAGCAATGTGAGAGAATCTGAGAAATACTAGAGAGCCATAACCTTGAGGGGACATATAGGGCACAGGATATGATAGAAAACAAGAAAAGACAGACATCTAGTAAACGATGGGACTTATACTGAGTGTAGGGTGAGGGTTCAAGGCACATTAACTTACAAGAGAGGAGTGACGAGATCCTGAGCCACTGTATGTGAAAAACACACTAAAACAAGCAGCACTCAAAACTTGGGTGAGAAATCAGTGTTTTTACTTCCACAGTGCCCAAATAACACTGAGCATTCCAGGCTGGTACTACCCACAGGAAAATCCATTTGCACAAACTGCATCTCAGGAACTGTTTCCCTTGGCTTGAAGTGTTCCTAGAACTGGCTTGTGACAGTCCCATCGGCCTCACCGATTTATGTAAAGTGTCTGTCCTTCAGCAGTCCCTCTTCTGGTAGGAACTCCATTGAGTCTGACAAGTCTCTTCTTCCCTGGCTATCTATAGTCACACCTGTTGGTTACACTTGTGTTGGTAGACAAGATGTTGTCATAAAAATACTATACATTCATTTACAAACTCAGACATGCATCCTTCACCCTATCCTATTGTGATACATATGGTTTTCTAGAATGTGAGAAATTAATGGGGCTGGATTTTAACTGATTTTAAAAGCAAACACATGTATTTTTCATGACAAAAAGTCTATTTTGTCAGGTACTATTATGAGATTATAATTTAGCTAAGTATAATCACCTCTCTGCTGTGTAGAGCCACGTAGTTCACAATTATTTTCTACTTCATGATAATTGACTCAGCTACAATGCACCCGGTAGCCTACTGTGCTTAAAAGCAATACTTTCACCAAAGTCATTGAATCAAATGACTCCTGTAGCTGAAGTCAACGGGGCCTTACAATAGTGTAGCCTCAAGTGCCAGCTAGCCCTTTTCAGAGCCAAGCACCTGTTCCTCCTGCATCACCCCACTTTGCTCTCATTCACCCATGTCTTTTAATGCATTGCTGTGACCTTTGGTCCTTGGAAGATTCATCCAGCTCTATCAACCATCAAACTGTGATGTGTCTCAGGACATCACTGTATCCTTCCCTTCGTGATTCTTCCCATTGGTAGGTAGCACCTTTTAGGCTTTTGTTGCAATTTCTGAAATTACCAATATAACTTACTTTTTATTGAACATCCTTAAGCATCTGTCAAAATGATTTCAAAACTGGTATTTTTCAATCAAGCCCCAACATTCCACTCTCAGGAATTTCAATCTTCGTTCCTTGGAGCTTGGGATGCGATGCATTTGTTTCCTCTATGCAAAGAAAAGACCAACTCTGGTCTCTGAATCTTTATTCAGTTGATCCCCAATCCAATTTTGGTTTCAATCTTAGCTATATCTCCCTAATCAATTTGTGATTCCCATCAGCATTTTTATTCTGGAAGCAGCCTTTCATACCAACAAATTTTGAAAATGTAAATTTGGATATGATATTCCAACTGGTTATCATCCCAGGCAGTGGGTTCTATGTTTCCCTGCCCTGCCCTGGCCTCATTTGATGTTAGAGCACTGTCTCTATGTCTTAATTCAGAAAGTTTCTGGAACATTCCATTTCACCTTCATCTTTAGCCAACTGCAGAACTCATGCAGTGACCAAACATACACAATTTCAACGTCCCCTGTAATGTGCTTTTAAACATATCCATAATTTATGCCTAAAGGGATTACGGGTGCTTAATTAAATGTTGGCATCATTATTTAACAAACATAAATCTTCTGCATTAAATGGCAAGGTCCCTGAAAATAGGTTTATGTTTGCCAGCTTTTATCTGTACCTAGTAACACAGATCTCATAGTCTCTGGTGCATGATCTATCAATGTTCTATTAATGTATAAGAAGTTGGAGAAAGAAAACCATATGTTTAATTCTGAATCAGAGTTACAATAACCACCTGGAGTCCAAAAATTTATGCCATTTTAAAATTAAGATAGTATCTTTTTTTTCCTGTTATAAAATCGATCTCACCTTTCAAATTTCTTTCGAATTCTTTTCCTAATTTCAATATTTTGATTTGGGAGTAAATATTTATAAGTCAAATTTGCTTCAGCAAAATATAAAAGTAAAATGGAATGAAGATCACCATTAAAATGTACTTATCAAAATTTTCTAAATTAGAAAGTAATTCTCTGTGTTAAAAGTAACAATGCCCCACCCCTAAACTGAGGCAATATTTGCAGTAGATGCTGAAGGGGATGGCCCCATACTCATTTGCACATTGGCATCACAAATTAGACTCAATGCTTTAAAAAAGAGTGTGTGGATTTTAGAGGGGTATGTGGGGTGGCAGGAGGAGTTGGAGAAGACAGTGAGATTGAACATGACCAAAACACATTGTGTACAATGTAGGACATTTTCAAGAATAAATAAAATATTACATATATATATTTTTTTCAATGAAGGTCTTGTAATAATGTTCCTTCCAACGGAAGACAATATCTTGGGGTGACATATCTTACTAGTATTACAACTTAAATAATAATAGCACATACTGCAACTTGCTTAAAATAGGAAGTAATTCCTGTTGTAGAGGTACCAAGCAAGCCTGAAATGTATTGTCCCAGGTTTGCAAGCAGTGACCTCACTGGAATATCTTCACAGGCACAGCCCCCCTCCCCACAGCACCCTGGGTTTCTCATCTTACTGAAGCAGAGAAACACTGAATCATGATGTAAATGACATTCCAGCTCTTCCTTACAAACTCTGTAACAAAAGTGTTCATAAACCAAACCAGGGATCAATTCTTCATGAAATTATTCTATTAGAGAGCAGCATTTTTCTACAGTGACAAAGGGAAAATGTCACGGAAGGAATGCCCTTGTTTTAGGTGTAAAATTGTGTTCTTTTGCTGCTAAGTATGTAGTCTTGTCTTTTGCAATATAACAAAGGAATCCTCACACTGATTGTGATGAACAAAAATTATTTCCTCTAAACATTCTGATTAGATACCATACCAAACAGCAGCTCATAGTTCTTTACCATGTTTAATAACTCTGCAACCACATAAATATATTTGTAATTGAAATTAGACCTCCAAGGCCTATATCACAAAAAAAAAAAAAAACATTTTCTATTATAGGAAATGCTTTTAACTATTATGCCTCCCCGTCCTTGGTTCTGCACAGTGGGGCTGAGGTTTATTTTCAAGTTAATATCTTCACTCCTTTCATGGACAGTAGACTCTGGAAAGAATGCTGTGTCTTTCATCTCTCTCCTACTTCAGGGACTTGCTCATCCTCAGTGCCAAGCACTGTTATATCCTTTATTCATTATAGAGACACAGAGCCTCACAAATAGACATCATTTAAAAAAAACAACTGGTCTAGTGCATCCAGTAACATATTGGCAGGTGAATTTGAGTGCTACATATTTCTCAGTATAATACAGTCCAGTCAAAAGTGGGGAAATTTGGAGCAACTGCTGGGTGTTTGAAAACTTTAGATCACAATGACAACCCTGTTGACGGAGTGGCTGTCCTGCAGGGGGCTGGCTGAGAGCAGATGGTACACTGCAGATGGGCATGGTGTCCCATCCTACATTTTCTTAGATTTTTAGCTCTCTTGTGAGGGATGATTCTATACATACCACCAGCCACTTTACTTCTGTGCTTGAAGATTCATTTTTCTGAAGCCACAGAAAGTCTATCATGGTCAAAACTACTCAGAAGAGCAGGAGGGTTCATCAGAAGTGCAAGGTGAGGGGAAGTTGGGTGGGACTTTGTGGATAAGTACCCAGGCTTTCCATTCTACAGAGACATGCTCAGTTCCCCAGAAGGCCACAGCTCTGGTTGCCCATAACTTTAATAAACTCAGCAACATACCATCTGTTGATTATTTCCACTCCTTTGTGGTGGTATTTTACTTGTACTGAAATGTGATTTTAATTGTATGTTAATAAATAAAGTTGCCCAGGGGTCAGAGCTATTAGAGCCATAGCAAGAGCATGGCGGTGGTGGCGCACGCCTTTAATCCCAGCACTTGGTAGACAGAGCTAGGTAGATCTCTGTGTGTAAAAAGATACAGCCAGCATTGGAGACACACGCCTTTAATCTCAATCCCAACCTTAGAAGACCTGGAAGTCTCTACAGAGGCAGTCATGTGTTTGGGTTTACAACCAATGAGAAGGCAGAACAGAAAGGCTATAAAGACAAACACACAAGAAGTAGCCCCTTTTCAGAGAACTGTCTTGGCTGAAGCAGGAAGGGTAAGGCTCTTAGTTCCGACCTCTTGGCCTTCTTCTCTGAATCGGCTCTGTGTTTCTTATTTAATAAGACGGTTGGTTACATCTACATTTGGCACCCAACATGGGGCAAGAGTTTCCACCTAAAACCTGAGAAAAGATTCTAAAATGGAGCTAAAAACAGCTTCCTAATTGTCTCTCTCAAATGAGCGGCAGCCTGCCAGTTTGAGCTACTGGTGGGTTCCTAGCATGCACGCTCGACCTGCAGTATGGCGGGAATGAGGCCTCTGCAAGTGGTACATTAAGCTGTGTGGTGGATTTAGCCTTTGCTAGTACAAAACAAAAAAAAGAGGTTTCTGGGCTACATGCTGCTTGAATAAAAGCACAGACCCACGATAGCTCCCAGAGCTGGCAGTAAACCTACTACCGCCATGTTGGGAAGCTGAGGTGGGCGGAGCCAGTAGCCAAAGCGCCAAGTCTTACAAATGCTGCAGTTTAAAGCAATAGATTCACAATAAGACAGATTCAGATGTAATAGTTTACAATGTGTGTAAAATACACGTAGGCTTGAAAGAGACAAAAAAGGTGATCTATACAGTTATATAAACAAATACATAGTTTTAAAAAATAAAGTCTTTAAAGATACAGTAAAATTAATATAAAAAATAAGCCACGTGCTGGGTGGTGGTGGCGCACACCTTTAATCCCAGCACTTGGGAGGCAGAGCCAGGCGGATCTCTGTGAGTTTGAGGCCAGCCTGGGCTACCAAGTGAGTTCCAGGAAAGGCGCAAAGCTACACAGAGAAACCTTGTCTTAAAAAACCAAAAAAAAAAAAAAAAAGCCACGTAAAGATGAATTTTACACAGAGAATCTGGATTGTGTTGTCTTTGCGGTTTTTAACTGCAGAAAAACATTTGATCATAAAAGATGTTAAGTTAAACCAATATTTATATTTTAAAGATACCTTGACTTCAAAATTTGGATCTAAGGATATGTTGCTTTGGAAAACAGGCTCTGCTTTTGTTTCCACACAAAGCAAGAGGCTATGGATTTGTTCCAGGTTAAGATACATCAGGTTTGACCAGCCAAGACCCCCTGAAAGGTCTCCAATGACACCATGGCCCAAATGATCCAAAATCCAGAATGGTTTGAAGGCAACTGGCTCAGACGATACAGACTCATGGACTATTCCATAATCCTAAAATTTTCTTTGTGTCCCCATAAGATACAGCACCCCCCTCCAGCAGGAAGTAGTAAGAGAAGCTACGCCCAAATTCCCAAATTATATGTAATTGTACTTTGTTAAGGTTAAAAACCTTCCTTTTTGAAAAAAAAAAAAGGGGGAAGTGCTGTGGAATGTTCTGTATGGCAAATGTGTTGCTCTGATTGGTTAGTAAATAAAACACTGATTGGCCAGTAGTCAGGCAGGAGGAAGTATAGGCAGGACAAGGAGGAGAAGAATTCTGGGAAGTGGAAGGCTGAGTTAGAGAGACACTGCCAGCTGCCACCATGACAAACAGCATGTGAAGATGCCGGTAAGCCATGAGCCACGTGGTAAGGTATAGATTTATAGAAATGGATTAATTTAAGATATAAGAACAGTTAGCAAGAAGCCTGCCACGGCCATACAGTTTGTAAGCAATATAAGTCTCTGTTTACTTGGTTGGGTCTGAGTGGCTATGGGACTGGCAGGTGAGAGAGATTTGTCTTGACTATAGGCCAGGTAAGAAAACTCTAGCTACAAATGGCGCCCAACAAAGGACTACTGATTCTTGCCAAAACAAGTGTGGTTATGGCTTTATCAAAAGGCATCTTCTGAGGCCAGGACAATATGGCACCATCCCTGAAGTGGCCTTCGCAATTCAGAAAAGGTACAGTGCCCTTTTCTTCTAAGGCAGCTGAACAGGCAGTGGGCCGATGGCTTCTGATGTGCAATGGAACAGCAGCTGAAACAGTTATTCTTGAAGAGTAATTAAGCTCGCACCTCTCAATAGTAGACTGGCTTTTGATAGAGGGATGTGGAGAAGAATGGGATGCTGAGATGAAGCCATATATACACAGCCAAGAAGAATGGACAGCTGAATTCAAAAAAACATCAACAATTTCCAGAATTTAAAATCCTGAATCATGACATGACACTAGTGGAATTCAGTTGTTTCTGGTACATGGACTGCCCTCACCCAATGTGAGTTTGAACTGTTGACCTTGTGTACATCCTACTTCACAAATGAGTCTGTCAGATACGCTAAGCCTATAGGCTGAAGATGATGCCCCAGCACTGTGGAGAAACCTCAGGTGACTGTCCAGGCAGCTGGCTGTTTCTGTCAACTCACAATTTTTTTGGAAGTTGCTTGTATGCACTTCCTGTTTTTATTTTTGTTAGCTAATACTATTTCCTTCTTGGGCCTCTGAGGGAGTTGAAGATTAATTAGTTATAGTTGAAGGTTAGTTAGTTATACTTGAAGATTAATTAGGATAGAAAGTGAATTAGATACATTTTGGACTTACCAAAATAGGATAGATAATGAAATTATTTTCTCTGAATTTGTCAAGTACAAATGGACTAGACATTGTTTAGATATTCATTACTTGTATATATTGTATATAGTTATTGTACTTTTGTATATAGTTTTTCCTTTGTTAGTTATAACCTTTTTCTTCTTTTTCTTTTTATTAAAATAGAAAAGGGGAAATGTGGTGGTATTTTACTTGTACTGAAATGTGATTTTAATTGTATGTTAATAAATAAAGTTGCCCGGGGGTCAGAGCTATTAGAGCCATAGCAAGAGCATGGCGTTGGTGGTGCATGCCTTTAATCCCAGCACTTGGTAGACAGAGCTAGGTAGATCTCTGTGTGTAAAAAGATACAGCCAGCATTGGAGACACACGCCTTTAATCTCAATCCCAACCATAGAAGACCTGGAAGTCTCTACAGCGGCAGTCATGTGTTTGGGTTTACAACCAATGAGAAGGCAGAACAGAAAGGCTATAAAGACAAACACACAAGAAGTAGCCCCTTTTCAGAGAACTATCTTGGCTGAAGCAGGAAGGGTAAGGCTCTTAGTTCCGACCTCTTGGCTTTCTTCTCTGAATCGGCTCTGTGTTTCTTATTTAATAAGACGGTTGGTTACATCTACACTCCTTTGTCTTAAGGATCTAGTATAACTAATGCCTAAGTAAAATATTAGTATTCTAGACCCTATCCAGCTTTCCCATGTTAAAAAAATGAAATTAACATATGCCCTTAGGCTTCGAGTATTAAGACAAAGGACTGTGCAGAAAGAGCCCCAACACTGTCAGGGGAGGTTTCAACTCCTGTATGCCATCAAGAAGGGAACCAGATATCATGGCCTCTTTTTCTTCTTCTTCTCCTGACGGCTATTGTCCTCTGTTGACCAAATCAACTAGATTCTAAAAGAGGGTCCATGTGAGCTATGCCTGGCTGAGGTCAGGAGAGCACAAAGAGGAAACCGAGGTTCTAGTCATTTCATTTATTCTCTCCTCCAGCCCTGTTTTCCTTAGCACGGCTAGAAATAAAAATAAATAAATAACCTAAAACATCACCATATTTTACAGGGGGCCTTACGTAAGAGCAATAATGAATGTAGAGTGTGTGTGAAGTACAACCTGAAAAGAGCAGGAGTCCTCCATCCTATCATAAGCATCTTATTCCAGCTTTAGAATGGACTAACTATAGTAGTTCCTAGAGATTGAATAAAAGAATGTATTTGGAATTAATACAGCCACAAGAAACCAACAGTTGTGCCATAAAAAATCCTTTGTTGTCTGTCAGTGTGATATGTGGTGTGGTATTGTGTTCCCCAAAATATTGTGCACCCTAATAAATTTTTCTGGGGTCAGAGAACAGAACAGCCACTAGATACAGAGGCTAGAAAATGGTGGCACTCATGCCTTTAATCCTAGCATTCCAGAGACAGAAATCCCTCTGGACCTCTGTGTGTTCAAGGCCACATTGGAAACAGCCAGGCATGGTGACACATGCCTTTAATCCCAAGAAGAGAGCCTTTAATCCCAGGGAGTGATGGCAGAAAGGCAGAAAGATATATAAGGCGTGAAGACCAGGAACTAGAAGCATTTGGCTGGTTAAGCATTTGGCTGGTTAAGCTTTTAGGCTTCTAGCAGCACAGTTCAGCTGAGAGCCATTCGGATATGAGGACACAGAGGCTTCCAGTCTGAGGAAACAAGACCAGCTAAGAAGTTGGCCAGGTGAGGTTAGCTGTGGCTTGTTCTATCTCTCTGATCTACCAGCATTGACCCCAATAACTGGCCTCGGGTTTGATTTTATTATTAAGAACTTTTAAGATTCATGCTACAATGTGGGTATTTGAAAAAAGTATATATGCATGTAATGTGAATCCTAATTGGCCTTAATAATAAAAACCCAGAGCCAGATATCAGAGTAAGTGCTGAAAGATGAGAGAGACAAAGGAGCAAGCCACAGCCACCTCTTACCTCACCAACTCCTCAGCCTGTCAGGGGAGAGCTCCTCTCTCCACCCCGCCTTATCACTTCCTCTCTCTGCCCAGCCATATCACTTTTTTCCCTCCTCCCAAGTGCTGTGAATAAATGTGTGTGCCACCACTGCTTGGGCTCTATGGTTAACTAGTGGCTAGCTCTGCCCTCTGATCTCTAGGCAAGCTTTATTTGTTAGAGTACAAACAAAATATTACTATACATGCAACTTATATGCATTATTGAACCTGCATATAAACAGCAAAACATTCCAGATTATGGGTCCAAGTAGTTATCTAATACATCCCTGGAGTACTAAATAACCAATGGTTTGTCAGAAGTCACAACATAACACTTTTTTGCTTCCAAAATAATAACAATACAAAAATAACCTTTAAGGGCCATGTTGAAATCTGCTAATGAAGTGAACGGGAATTCATTGTTCTTGACATTAAGAGGTTGGTGGTTTGGTAGGGGGATGAAGAAGAAAAACTTAATACAATGATCAAATTTTACTTAGGTACCTGTTGTAATATAGCACTCTTCATTCTAAATTTATTGTCATAATAAAGCTTTTCCTAGCCAACACTTTATGCATAAAGACAAAAAGAAAACATCAGTATAAAATCCTAATATCCAAAACCAATGGTGCACAAGAGTAAATGGGAAATGGAAAATTACCCTGAAATAAACTTGATAGAAGAGTAAAGAAATTGTGAACATTAAAAGATAAAACCTCATGCTTGGCATTCCAAAAAGATGGACAGTTAAGCCTGTAGAGTATGTCATGGCAAGTCTGCAAGACTAGAGGCTTAGGTTACACCAGACATCACTGGGGGCCAAGCGCACTTTACAGCATCCCTAGCCATGGGTTGTAAGTGAGATCACCATGCAAAGCCAATGTGGAATAGACAGGGAACTCCCACCTGGTGTCTGGAAGCCCAGGGGAGAACCTGGTGTCTGGAAGCATCAGAATGCTACTTTAAGGTGCACTCTGAGAAATGACACAGCTAACAGTTCTCACTTAAATACATTTAAAAAAAAACTGGAGCTAGAATAAGATGTTACATTACAGTTCTCTAAGAACCCTAAGTATATTTTGTTGATAAGGATGCTAGATTTCATGGAATTCTTAAATTATTTCATCTCAATGATAAAATGAAGTTCTCATATTGAATGAAACATTATGTATTCCTCAAAAGGTACTTAAGGACACAATAGATGGAATAATATTCCTTATTAGACAGAAAATACCCATTAACAAGTATCATAATAAAAGCTACAATGTTGTCAATTTGCATGAACCCACTAGTACTGTGTTCTAATTTAAAAGACCTATTTTAACTGGGTTTGGTGGTGCATGCCTGTAATCTCAGCATTCAGGAGGCTGAGACAGGAGGGTTTTTCCTTCAAGACTAGCCTAGGCTACCTACAGAAACCATGGATGAAAAATAAAAATAAATAAATAAATAAATAAATAAATAAATAAATAAATAAATAACCTAAAACATCAACATATTTTTCAGGCATTTGCCATCTATTAATTGATGTGTTAAATCTTTTTTAAGTCATTCAACAATGCAAAATCACTACATTTTAAAATCATGTATGACTTACATATGACTCTGTATTACCAAACTTCTTCCTAGGTTCACTTGTTTACACAGAATTTGCAAATAGATATTTAACTATCTCTCTTCAAATATGACACAAAATTTAAAGTAATATTTTTTGTTATAAACATGGTGTTTTTATTTTATATATCACTTCTCAATGAGGACTTACAACCCTCTTCTCCTCCGTCAATCTTTCAGGCTACCTTGCAGAGAGACCAGGTAGAAAGAGATAAATAATAGCTTACTTTGTCACAATGGTGTCATGAATGTCCACCACAGTACTGTTACCTGCCTCAGGAGCAAAGGACAGGATTAACAAGTATCCAGGTTATGGATTGGGTTCTATGAAGGTTCTAGGGAGGATGAAGTGGGAACATCATGAGCTTGAGGGCAGCCTAGATTACTTAATGATTTTCAGGCCACCTTGGGTACATAGTATGAGACCATATATCAAAGTAACTGAGTAATGCACTTGTGTTCTCAGAGCTGTGGTTTTCTGTATTGAAGTTCACTATATGTGCCTCACCCTGCCCTCTGCTTGCCATCTTTTGAAAACTGTAAATTGGAGTCAACATGAAAGTATTCATGCTGCCCTTGCTGTTGTCCTCAGTAATACTCAGACCTTTGCCTCTGACTCAGAAACCTTGGGTTTGTTACTGGTATCTGTTATTACTGGCTCACTAACCCATTGGTTTGAAAACAGGGCACACCTTATTTCTCTAAATTAATCCAGCCTGAAAAGATTGAAAATATAATCAGGTGTGTGATAACAGGAATTCAATGCAATGTCCATAGAATAGCAAAGAAATAACCAGGATACACATGGTAAACAACAAACTAGAAGAGACAGAAGGGTTTTTTGTTTTTTTTTTTTACAAACTTGGATTCAACCATCAAAGAAAAACATATGTTTTATGTTCTACAGTGTATTCTGTGTGATAGCGTAAGTCTATACTATATTTTCTAAAAGCTTGATGAGGTTAATTCATTGGCACCTTCTTGTAGACACCAACTCTCCTTGGGGTCGAGAAACCATTTATCTGCTAACTATATAGGAAAATGCTGTCCATCTAGTGTAGATAGGAACCTACTTCTAATAGATCAAAATATTATCCTATTCCAGCTACAGGATGGGCTCGATATATTTTAATGAACTATTTCAAGATAGGAACATTTGGGGAAGAAATAAAAAATTGCAACACAAGACACTTGAATACCTCACTAATTAACTGAAACAGGAAAGTAAAGTCCAGTCAAGAATTGGGAACCCATACCAATTTCAGAAGAGTAACAACTGCAGAAAATCCATCAAAATACTCCCCATGTAAGTTAGGAAAATGTCCCTCAAGTGAAAGGGTTTATTCAAAATACTCCAGGACCAAGAGAGCTTGAAGTTATCAGCATTAAAGAAATATTCTGGATCAGTTATTCCACTCTCCTACCTTTTATGACTATTCAACTATAACCTTTCCTTTATATTTCATCCCTAGTATCTCATGTTAATATCACAATACAAAGTACAACCCAATTTTAAGAGTCTCATGGTCTTTTAAAATTCCACTACCTAAAATTCTACATTTTCTTTAACAACTCAAAGTCTTTTAACTGTGGACTATGACAATTTTTTAAGTTATATTTTTCTTGTTCCAGGAGGGAAGAATCAGGGCATAGGGATAATCAGATCATACAAAACCCAAACCCAACAGCATAAATATCTCAGTATCCAAAGTCTAGGACTCACTCATGATCTTCTGGGCCTCAAAGGGCTTGGGAAGTCCAACTTCTCTGGAACTGACTTGTATAATACATACACAGCTTATCAGGTAGACTCAGGCTGGTTGCACTCCACATCTCCTGCTGTCCTTGGTGGTCATTCCACAGACCTGACATCTCCAGTACCCAGGTTTCTGTTGTAACTGAGCCAGAGATTTCACCAGTAGTCTCTCCTGGGCTCTATTCATAGACTGTGGCCCTGCCACATGGCCCTGCCAACTCTCAGCTTCTCTCCATGGTCCCTTCAATCCCAGGGCCTTTACTGTAACTGAAACTGTACCTTCACCAATTGTACTGGCTGGTTTTGTGTGTCAACTTGACACAAACTATAGTCATCAGAGAGGAAGGCACATCAGTTGAGGAAAGACCTTCATGAGATCCAGCTGTAAAGCAATTTCTCAACTAGAGATCAATAGGGAAGGGGCTAGCCCATGGTGCATGGTGCCATCCCTTGGCTGGTGATCCTGGGTTCTATAAGAAAGCAGACTGAGCAAGCCAGGGAAAGCAAGCCAGTAAGCAGCACTTCCTCATGGCCTTTGTATCAGCTCCTGTCTCTAGGATCCTGCCCTGTTTGAGTTCCTGTCCTGATTTCCTTCAGTGATCAAGAGCAATGTGGAAGTGTAAACTGAATAAACTCTTCCCTCCCCAATTTGCTTTATGGTCATGGCATTTGTTGCAGCAATATAAACCCTAACTAAGACAACAATGGTTTCCTGGCATGTCTTCAGAAACTACATTCCTACTACATGGTGTCCAGCCTCAGCTTCTCTTCTTTGTGTCTTTGAAAATAGCACCATGTGGGAGACTTATACATTACCAAGTTTGGCTGCCCGCTTGGTGCGGCCTTGTCTACCATGAACCACAGCTTCTGGTGTGAACTTCAAGGAACTTCTTCTCTGTCACTATTCCTTCTCTGTCACAATGGACTGTGTACTCTTAAACAATGAATTTAACAATATATCCTCCTTCCTTAAGTTGCTTCTACCAAGTATCGTGTCATACCCACAAGAAAAGTCACTAAAACACTTGCCATTGATTTAGATCCCCAAACTGGAGGCATCTTGAAATTTCAGGCTAGTAAATATTTACATCGTTACATAGAAAAATATAAACCACTTCAATGTTTTCAGTAGCATTTACATTATAATAAAACAGATGAGCTCTCAGAATACTGTACAAATTACAAAATTATGGAGGTAGTTGGCTATTACTCTGTAATGGGAATGTTAGGCAACAATGTTTATCCTATGGTTATTTCCATTCTATACGGTATACCAGAAGGTAAAGTATGATTATATACATACATATGTATATGTATATATACATTTATATATGTGTGTGTGGTGTATATATGTATGTATATATTATGTATAATTTCTATTTAGTGATTTTGTTAACAAATATTTATTGAGTCCATTTCTCTGCATTCAAATTAATTAAAAGGGATGAAAAATAAAATATTAATCTGATTATAAATATGACTCCTTCACTTGACCTCAATTGCTTCAGCTCATAACAGTATCCTTTCAAAGTGCAATTTTGCTCATTCCTGATCACAGGCATGGTAAAATGTTTCCAGCTAAAGGTTCTGTCTGCTCCCTCATGAGTTCCCTCCTAACCTGATGAAGCTTTACCTCTCTCCTTTCCTCATTTTGCACAGGATAGAAGCAATTTGAAGTGGTTAACTAAATTGCTAAAGACAATATCGCTAAAAATAGTACCACCAGTTTGAACCAAATTCTATGAAAGTTCAGAATTGGTATATTTTGTTAGATTAGGTTCTCAAAAAGAAAAAAAAAACAGAGAAGAAAATTTAAAGAGTGTCAGAAAGGTGAATGAATCCAAATGAGGTAGTATAGAGCTCATGGATGTCTTTAAAACTAAAAGAAAATAACGTTGGGAAAAGCATTTCTATGCACCAAAACAACCCCAGAGTATGTAATAATACTCTAGGCAAAAGTTAAACAAGGGGAATAAAAATTACCCCCATAACTGTATGGAAACAGCTACATTTAATTTTGAATAAAAAAGAAAAAAAGTGTGAAACAACTAATCTAGTCAGGATCCTAACGTATCTATGTTTTTGTTATTTTATTTCCTCGAAAATGTGATAATTGAAGGTTTTACTTGGGAGAAATAGGAGGGGAGGAAAGGAAGGAATAAAAGCCAAGGAGTGTGTCACAACTGCACACACCCACAGCCATGGCGCTTGGGGCTGAATGAAAGACCACATCAACCCAGTACCAAATGGTCAGTCTTGAAAACATACATATGTCTAAAATTTTCCAGACTGATCAGATTATACTTAGGAATATATGAGTACACATATATGCATATAATAACAATTTATGAAAAAAAAAGCCACCAACTCGAAAGAGGGCAAGGGGGAGTATGTGGGGGGATTTGGAGGGAGGAAAGTGAAGGGAGAATTGTTGTGATTATATTATAGTCTCAAAAATAAAAGTAGTAATACATTTTTAAAAAGACTACCCCAGACGTCTAATTTGTTTGTTCCTTACAAAAGCGAGGAGAAGACATCTGAAAATGTTGGGTGGCTAAAGTTGTAATTCTGGGCTACTTAAGATTTCATATTGTAGTCACAGGAATTGTCTCCTAAGAAACTAGCCATGTGCAGGCAGCTGGCACAAACTGGAAGCAGAAAGGAGCCATCGCTCCCATTTAGAGGCTGTGCTGCACACGAACACCACAGATCAGCACACACTGTCCTGCAGCAGCCCCCAGGGGGGACAGCCATCACACACACCAACAGTCATGCAGTTGAGGGCTGTCTTCTGGAGTGCACCTAGAGTTCAAAACTTGTCATAGTTTAAAATAAGCCACCAGGGATAATTGAATAAATACAGGGCTAGTAATTGACCCCAGGAAAGCAGTTTGGACTCTGCAATCAAAAAAAAGGAACTAGAATAGATTGGAAAACAGCTTCATTTCAGTCCAACAAAATCTTAATCATTTAGGAAAAGTTAGATCAGTCAGGAAATACATTCCAGTTTTTAAATTTAAAATAAGAAATTATGTTAGCCAAAGTTTATGAGGGAAAAGCCCATGAGGCCTCTATCCTACACACACACACACACACACACACACACACACACACACACACACACACACAAAAAAAAAAAAAAAAAAAAAAAAAAAAATGACAAGCAACCACGTAATGCTGAGGGTTGGAGTCTTCCCCAGGGGAGACTACTGGTTGTCCAATGCCAAGTGGTCAGCTCTGAAAACGTACATACTAGTAACATTATAAAGACTAAACAGCTTATATTTAGGAATATATACATAAATACACATACATATATTCAAGGAACAACAATTAATAAAAAAGAGGCTTTGACTTTTGAAGAAAACAAGGAGGGGTCTATGAGTAGGTTTAGAAGCAGGAAGGGAAAGGGAGAAATGATATAATTATGCCATTATCTCAAAAATAAAAATGGATTAAAATAAATTGCTAAAAATTCTGCTATTTGATATAAATAATTATATTTAAAATAAATATATTAGGTATGCTACCGTGTGCTTTGTTTACATGTGATAATGTAATAAATACTGTAATCTTTTAAGTATTTATTTATTTGCATAATCTTGTGTATGTGTGTGTATCCCACATAAATGCAGGAGCACTGGGGTTCAGCAGAAGCTATCAGATCCTCTGGTGTTACAGTTCCAGGGAGTTGTGAGTCCACACACAGACAGATATGGTTCAGGGTAACTGAACTCAGTTCCTTCTCAAGAGCAGCAACTGCTCTTAACTATTGATCATCTCTTCAGTCCAGAGGAATCTTTGGTTTTTTGTTTGTTTGTTTGTTTACCTTTTACTTAGTATCTTTGAAAGCAACCTTCCTTCCTTCCTTCCTTTCTTTCTTTTGGAACAGGGTCTCTATGTAGCCCTGTCTGACCTGAACCCTGCTATGCAGAAGACGCTTTCCTCAAACTGATACACATGTCTATCTGCCTTCAGACTAGTGGGACTAAAGTTTGTGCCACTACTCCCTTCAAGTTATTTAATTTTATGTCTTATTGTTGTGCATTTGTGTGTGTGTGTGTGAGTACAAGCACCAGAGGAGTCTACTCCATAGAGTAGAGTCTGGGGATCAGACTCTGATGCTCAGGCCTGGGCCCAAGTGCCTCCACCTGCTGAACTGTCTTGCCAGCCCTATGCCGTGTGCTTTTGAACTCTACAATGTTACAAAATACACAGCATTCGAAATAAATCCATAATTCCTAAGTGGCACTAAAGAAAATCCTTTCAAAGGAGTAGAACAGCTTCATTAGCTGGAATGGACAGCAGAGTGAAAAAAGCCCAGAGTAGGAGTAAAAATTGGAAGGAATATTCAAATTTGTTCAGAAGGCAAATGTTCAAAAAGTGATACATTATAATTTAAAACTATACAAATGTATACTTCATACAACTGAGCACTTAGGTAATGAAGATATCAAAAGACATCATCTCAGATTGGATCTATAAGATAACTGTAGGGTTTTTAATCCACTTGGCGCAGTCTAAGCTTTCACACAGAACCTTACCTTGCAGAAAACCTGCATCGTCAGTGAGCTCAAGATATTCTCAGAATTGTCTGTACTTGTTCTCTGTAGTTTGATGCTTAAAGACAGGTTCAGCTGAAGCCCGTCTCTCGCTCCCCCCTTTCTCTGTGCTCTTTTATTTACACACTGAATTCTGAATGGAAACATTTGCCACGATCTGCCTTATGAAATAATGCTTTAATACCAGATTCACATTTACAACCCTGTATAACATAAGAACTTAGTGCACTGTACTTTACAAGTGCTCTCTTGGGTACAATTCTCCTGCATGAAATAAAGAGAATCACAAAATGTGGAGTCTGGACACCTGCCTATAACCTAGCAGAGAAGGCAAGACGACTATATATGATTTTGTAGCTGGCTAGAGTTGCATGGAGAGAACTTGTCTTAAGAAAATAAAACAAGCTGGGGGGTGATGAGAAGGAGAAAGAAGGGGAAGCAAAAAAATAGAAGGAGGAGAAGGAAGAGGGAGAGGAGGAAGAGAAGAGAAAAAAATTTAAAAATCACACCCAAAATTAGTTCAATAGCTAAAGAAACTAATTTCACAGTGAGACATTAAATGGACTTTAGGATTGGTTTTGCTAGATTGTTTTACAGTCTCATCAAAAGTCTGTGTGTCAAATCCGGAGAGGTGGTATCCAGAGAAGGAGATATACTATCTTTTCTATAACACTCCCCTGCAAAAAAAAAAAAAAAAAAAAAAAAAAAAGGCTTAACCAATGACCTAAGAGACAAATGGCATACATAAAAATAAAAATATATCTCTGATCAAATATTTCTGATTAACAGAGATGAATGCTCCCACTGGAAATGGGAGATTGTTTGTGCTGTGTGATTCAATGCTGACCTGTCAATTTACAAACGGGAAGGGTGGAGTCAAGAAAATGAAGGATGTACAAGTCTCCTTGGGTCACTTCCACGTGTTTCTTCTTGGTCCTTAAGCTCCTGTTCGTAGGAACTTTCATCAGTTTTCCCACGTGTACCCACCAGAAAAATTTCTCTTTATGTACAAGTTCATGTAGACACTGCACATAGGCTAGAGGAGGACAGTTTCTGTTTTCAGTGTTTGGTAGTTGAAGAGTGTCCTGTTAAGCTAACAAAAGAAACCCATAGATTTTATCTTGAGAGTGGTGTCAAGAGAGCTGGTAAGGAAAATAACCTTAGATATATTTACAGACAAAAAGACAAAATAATATCTATTTAGAAGTGTAATCTCTCACATGGGTAATCTTAATGCAGTGGTCAAGACCTGTCATCTATGAAAGTATCTTTTGAAATCTAATTTCAAAATACCAGGGAATTGCTAATTGTTAATGGAAACAGTGGTTGAATGAATTGCTCATAACATTTTCTCTGCCTGTAAACAGCATCACATAATCACAATGTCCATCACACTGCTCTTCCCACTGCCTGTCTCACTTCTGCTGCTGCAGAAGAAATTTGATAGACATTAGACATTTTTCTTTCCTTATCTGACCCATTTGTTAGACTGTTCTTTCCACTCATTTTAATCCTGTGAGTTCCTATTGATGCAAGACCCAAGTCATATTACCTTCTTTGTAAAGACTTATGGTGGATTCCATACAAAATTGGCTATTCCTTCTGGTCTGTTCTTTAGTTTCTTTATTATATTTTGAAAGGGAAGGATACTTGTAGAGATCAGAGGGCAGCCTGAAGGAGCTTGTTCTTTCCATACTCCATGCGAGTTCTGGGGATCAAATTCAAGTCATTAGACTTGGCAGTAAGCCTGTTGAGCCATCTAGTCAGTTTCCTCACATATTCTTAATATTCTGGAAAGAACTAGAATGTCCCTCCCCACTTGGCCCTGTGCTATAAAGGGTCTTTGTATTAGGGAGAGCTCTTAAACAGGGTACAGCTTTAATGCTGTATTTTACAAGTGTAACACTTGTATTTTCCAACTAACATCATGTATAAGTAACTACAAGCAATAAGCTAAAAGCTCAACATAAGTTCATTAATGATTTTAAATGAAACATTATGATTTAGTATTTTAAGTGAAGTCAATAAAATTCACATTGTATGATAAAAGTTAATGGATGATTAATTACATGTGCTTATCTCAGTATGAGGAGGATCAAAAAGTGAGGGCAAGTTTGGATTCTAGTTGTTTTCAGAAACTAAATATGCATTGACATACTTCTCCAGGTTGTGAATCAGGTGTCTAATTGTCAGAAACAAGGAAAACTGAAAATTTGCCTGTCACCCCTGAGGAGAAATAATCAGTTAAAATTTTCTCCCTTTCACAGAACCAAAAAAACATAATGTGGCTCCCCACAGAGTTGAGAGGTAAAATTGAGGGTAGAAATTATTGCTCCTTCTAAAAAGAAAGAAGAAAAACACAGTAAAGAATCCAGGCTTTTCACTTTATAGTATATCAATCATTGGACTCAATGTTCAAAAATTACCCAATATCATTGAAAGCCATATAAAATCCTTTTAGATATGGATATTTGAGACTATCACTATGAAATTAAGGATGGCCAGTTTAACAGTGAAGGAATTTTGGAATTACAAAATACCTTATGATTTGTCACAATTTCATTAGTTATTTCTGACTCATTTTATTACTATATCCATTTGGCAGAATATGAACAGATCTTTCCCTAGGCCCTGGCCTAGCCAGTGTCAGATTCTTGGCCACTTTAGCACTGTCCGGTCTGGGTTCTACCTCATGGCAGGAGCCTTATACCCAATCAAAAAGTGGTTGGTTGCCCCCATAACATTTGTGCCACTCTCGCACCAGTGTCACTTGCATTCACATTACTGTTTTATGATGCAAGGTTATATAGCTGGGAGATACTGATGGTTACTGTTGTTCCCTTGTAGTTACAGAATAATTTCCCGTACCATGAACATTGCTCATTGGGGATGAGGCTTTTTGTCAGGCTATTTTTATCACAACAACAGAAAATCAATGAAAACAATGGCTCACTGCGAAACTATGCTCTGCCAGTCAGTTGTGGGAGAATGTTCTGGAGTAACTATCCCTTACTGGGTAGTCCATACATGCACCTGGATGATACATGCATCTTCCACTTTTGAAAACACAGGACTTGGAAGAATCAATACCATCATCATGTTACAAGCTTGAAAGTGATACTCATGCTCATCTAAATAGCAGAGCCTATAAATATGGAAGCTGTCTGATCTTAGATGAATAGCTCCAGATGCCTTCTTACCTACCTTAACCATTATGTAGGCTTGTTGCTGTGATTTCTATCTTCATTCCAAAATGTATTAAGGGCTCAGTTCCAAATCTTATTAGTAAGTCTGGGTGTCATTAAATCCCTCTAATTCATAAGCCCAGGCCTTTCATATTCCACTGTTCTGCCTCTCTGGTGTTCCCCACTTTCTCCCTCCCTTCCTCTCTCCCCCATTTCCTTCTCTTCCTCCTCTGTCCATCTACATCTCTACCTCTCTCCCTATGGCCATATTTAGTCGTCTTCTTCTTCTTCTTCTTCTTCTTCTTCTTCTTCTTCTTCTTCTTCTTCTTCTTCTTCTTCTTCTTCTTATTCTTATTATTATTATTATTATTATTATTATTATTATTATTGTTTTGTTTTTTTTCAAGACAGGGTTTCTCTGTGTAGTTTTGGTGCCTGTCCTGGATCTCATTCTGTAGACCAGGCTGGCCTCGAATTCACAGAGATCTGACTGGCTCTGCCTCCCAAGTGCTAGGATTAAAGGCATATGCCACTGCTTCCCAACCATATTTAAATTTCTAATGATGCTATTCTTTCACGATACCTAAAGTGTTCCATACTCCATGTCACCCCACCAATGGTAGTACTGACCAGATTTCTCCATTGAAATATAAATTATTGTTAGGAATCTTGCAGTCTTGTTAATCTCTAAGAAATATATCTTACTCTTAGATAAAACTAAAAATCCATGGAGATGGGGGAGAGGAAGAAGAAGAAGATGAAGAGGAGGAAGGGAAGGGGAAGAGAGGAGAAATGAAGAAAAGTTATCATTGTTTACTCCAGGCAGACCTCAAAAAATGATCTATTCCTGCTTAGGTATCCCAAGCATTGGGATTTCAGGTGTGTGTCATCATTACTCCAACACTTTTTAGCCTGTAAAATATTCTAAGTGAGTAATTACAGATGTCACACACACACACACACACACACACACACACACACACACACACACACACACACATATAAGAAATCTGCTGGATTTATTTGCTTTTCTTGTTTGTAGTTGATTAAGGTTGAATTTCCCAATGGAATGGATGTTCCATTTTAAGGACTGAAATATTTTCTTTTAAAAGAATTGGTTCTGGGTTTCTTAGTCAATGTCATATTTAATTTTGCTCAAACTAGTTCCATTATGAAGAATCGGCTATAACATTCAACTAAGATAATAGGTTCAGAAAAGGCCCATTTTCAAAGGTCAACTGACACTATCAAAGGAAAATAAGAGTTGGAGAGTAGATATCATCATCATCCTAACCCCAGGAGAGAAAAATAATCTACATCAAAAGGAAGATGTCACATGAAATTACATGCACTACCTTCCTATTTTTCAGAATGTTTATAAGGAGAAGAAAAAACAACAGAAAACAAGCAAAGATTAAAAATGTGATCTGGATGATACCCAAATAGTGAGAAGGGAAATACATTAGTGAATAGAAAGAAATAAATAAACAAAAGGGAGGGTTGTATTCTAAAAGAGCAGGTTCAGATTTCAAAGTCATCACCAAGAAGTTTATTAGAAATAACAGTAGGACTGCTTTCTAGAAAACAGAAAACCCTATAAGAGATAACAAGGAGTGAGGAGAACTTAAGAACATATTTAATGATAAATTGGACTTGTGTAAAAAGATTAAATCTAATGATACAGGAGTGGGCACCATGGGAGAATGTCCTACTGATGAAGAAGGGTTGAATCTTTAAATGGATCAACTGCTTTAAGGATAGAGGCAGGTCTAAGGATTTTTTCACCTCTTTCTTTTTTTTTTTTTTTTTTTTTTTTGGTTTTTCGAGACAGGGTTTCTCTGTGTAGCTTTGCGCCTCTCCTGGAACTCACTTGGTAGCCCAGGCTGGCCTCGAACTCACAGAGATCCGCCTGGTTCTGCCTCCCGAGTGCTGGGATTAAAGGCGTGCGCCACCACCGCCCGGCTTTCACCTCTTTCTAAAAGATATTTATTTTTAAAATATTTGCGCACATGTGTGTCTATGTGTATGTATGTGCATATATGAATTCAGGCCCCAACAGAATTCAGAAGGGGATAAAGGGCATTGTGAGTAACCATGTGTTTTTGGCAACTCAACTCTGGTCATCTGCAAGAGAAGCAAGTGCTCTTAACTGCTGAACCAGGCATGCCTCCAATTCCTGGCTTTTACTTTCTTTCTTTTTTTTTTTTTAATTTGTATTTTTATTTTGCAATACAGTTCAGTTCTACATATCAGCCATGGATTCCCTTGTTCTCCCCACTATGGCCCCCCTCACCTTCCCCCCAGCCCACCCCCCATTCCCACCTCCTCCAGGGCAAAGCCTCTCCTGCGGACTGAGATCAACCTGGTAGACCCAGTCCAGGTAGGTCCAGTCCCCTCTTCCCAGATCAATATGGCTTTTACTTTCTTAATGTGGAGTCATAGGAGAAAAATCAGAGGCTGTCTGTGCTTCTAGCAAAGTTGCTAATTTTCTACTAACAGCCCAGAAGCTGTGATGAAGATAAAGCCCCAAGAGGTTCACTAATAGCAGATGTTCCTCAATTTTAACAGAAGTTGTATGAAAAAAAAATGTTTTCTGATTTTTTTTAGCAGCAAGACCTCAGAAAGAAGGAAAAGCAAGTCTCCTATGGAGGAGGCAGTTTTTGTAAGTGATATTGGAGTGTCAATCGTGATCAAGAAAATCAAATAGAGTCTTTGATTAGAACAAAATGACTTCAAACTGAATTATGAGCTAAAAGAAGAGAATACAATGAATTGTCAAGATCAACCCAGTGTCACCTACAGATGGAAAGTGGCAAATCCTAAAATCCTACCATCAGACCTCAAGTATCCATTGTGGTAGGAAGGCTGCCCTGAAGCATTCCCCCCTACTCTTGTACAATAAAGGCCTCTAAATAGCACTGTCCAAATTTAGCATAACCAAAAATTAAGATATCTTGCAAGTATGTTAAATACTCAAAATAATGCAACAAAATTCTATGAGTGAATATATCATAAGACTGATAAACTCACTTAATTCTTGAAGAAGACATCAGAAATTAAAACTTCCTGCAAATGTTATGTACTCTAGAACTTAACCAGACATTTAATCAACAAAGATATTGGAGAAAATCAGTGATGCATGTCGAAAATTTTAGGATTGTGGAAGAAAACATAAGATTGACCAAAGAAATAATAATTATATTTCAAGTAGAATAGGCATAGAAAAATACATTTTTTGCATTCAAAGAAGGAATTTTATGGCAAATATAAACTTAAATGTAGCGTATAATACATGAAGCCTTGGGTTCCATTCCCAGAAGCAACAGAAAAGAGTAATATGGAGAAATAAAAACTGGAATATGGAATTTAGTGACAAAATACAAACTAGATAGTGTTGTTGAGAAATACAAGTATTGTGAGGCAAAATAAATGGATATTAAGGTCTTTTCTGAGCTCTCAGACATTTTGTGAAATATCTGAAGGTTAGGACAGCAACAGGTTCATCAGTACAATTTCATGTTCAGTGGCTTAGGTATGTTGTTGTCCTGAATGTAGGAAATCTTAAGAATAAAGAAAGCATTCTCAGGGCTGAAGATAAGGCTCAGCAGTTAAGAGCACTGTCGGCACCTGCCTGGGTTTGGTTCCCAGCACCCATACAGAAGCTCACACCTGTCTGTAACCCCTGTTCTAGAGGACCGAATGCCTTCTTCTGAACTCTGTGTATGAGCACTGCTTCATTCAGGTGGTGTACAGAGAAACCTACAGGCAAGCACTCATACACATAAAGTAAAAATAAAGAAATATTGAAAATGGAAAAGAGTCTCCAAGTATTTGGATTCAAAGAAAAAAAATCTTCAAGAGGACAACTCGGGCTACTCTCTGGATCTCAACAGTAGCTTTCAACAACAAAAATCCATGAGTATCCACAAGTACTTAAGATGATAACTTACAACAAGTGTTATTTATTATTAACTTACACATCTGTGCTGAATGAGGACACCAAAGGAACACAGCCCACAGAATCAACTAAGCAGAGCTTATAGGGAATTACAGAGACAATCAGGGAGCCTGTATGGGTCTAAGCTAGGTCCTCTGTACATATGGTGGTTGTGTAGCTTGGTGTTCTTATGGGATGTCTTGTGGTTGTTGTCTCTGATTCTTTTGCCTACTCTTGGGACCCTTCCCATCCTACTAGGTTGCCTCATTCAGCCTTGATATGAGAGTATGTGCCTAATCTTATTGTAACTTGTTATGATATGTGTAGTTGATAGCCTTCTTCATGAACCTAAGATCTACTTATAGTAATAATTTCTCAGATGGACAGATATGCAGTTTGGGCCAGTACAACAAAGGAAATTGCATTCTGAATACAGAAGAAAAACAAACGAAATTATAATGCATATTTTACCATAATTATTCATTTTCTTGGGAATTTCATTATTCATTAAGTTTACTTGTATTCTCACAGTAAATGAAAACCATATACTTTATCAATACACACAATAAAATAAGATATTCAGCTAACTAGATGTTTTAAAACTTCAATTATGTTTTTCAATAAATTTGGCTAATAAATCTTTTCTATGCTACTTAAGAAATATTAAACAGTAGATTTTTTTAGTTAAAATGGAAATTTGAATGCAGGAACTTGATTATCTGATATTGTAAATTTAAATAATTAAGTAGATGTAAATAAACTGGTAACCGTTAAAAAAAATCCATGAGTGTCTTCCTCAGTGTTGCACAGAGTAAAGACCATAACCTGTGATGGGCTCAGTATCAGCTCTTGACATGTCCATGTTCTCATCTCAAAAACTGTGACTGTCATACACGCCAAGGTTAAAAAGCACTTTTGTAGATGGGGTTGAGTCAATGGTTTTGAAATATAGAGTATTTGGGCAGGCCTGATTACATTTATGTGAGCTTTTCACAGAAGTAGGAAGTGATGAAGTATGTCAGAGATGACTCTTTTTTAGTCCCTAGCTGCAGGGTGTCATGTGCAAGGATCACAGGTTAGTCCTGAGGGCAAGGTGCGCATAGGGACAGGCAGCAAGCAGGCAAAGGTCATTAATAATACTGTAGCTGACAGACTTGAATTGTACTGACAGGAAACTGAACAAGGAGAGGATAGAAGTGCTTGCTGGCTGCTCATACCCAGATTTTTTTGTTCACTGAAACAGTCTATCTGATTTAGCACACTGCAAGACCATTAATTTGTATTCTTCGAAACTACTACTTTACAGTAATTTTTAAAGGCAGCAATAGATGGTTAATGTGTAACCACAAAATATAACATGCAGCCATGTCATTGTGACCAAATACCAAGAAAGGAGATGGGCAGCCCTGTGACTGGCATAATTGTAGGCATGCTTTCTTGGTGGCTCTAAAGAGGAAGTTGAGTTAGTTTTGTTACCCCAAGGGTCCTTCATCCATTTCTAAATACCCAAGTAATAGTAGAATTAGCACAGTCCTTTTACTTCCCCTCCCGTCCCAGGCAAGGGTCCTGGTCAGATTGTGCACATTTGAAAATGATGCTTTATTTATATTTATGTGTGCCTACACAAACATGACTTTAAGAAAAGTGTTTCCCCTTCAAAATTAAAATAGCTCATTTAGATAATGAAACCGCGAGACGGATGTCACTAACAATTAAGATATAGTTCTATTGTGACTTTTTATTCTATAAACTGAAAATTATATTTCTTCATTCTTTGGTTTAAGTGATTTTCTTTCTTATTTCTAATGTCCCATTTGTAACTCCCCAGAGAGATGCCCACGTTTTACACAATCGCCGTGAATTTTGTTTCAAATGAATTTATAAGATATAAGAAGACAGCAAATCTCCCTGAGATTTTTTTTTTAACCACGTACTTTGCGTATCTCATTTTCTGAGAGGTTCCCTAGAGAAGCACAAACTCACGTCCCCAGGTGTGTCTCTAGCATTTCTTAGCATCTCTCTCACAGGCCTCAAGTTTGAAATCTATATTAAAGAACCGATATATAACAGTTTAAACGATGCTGAAGGAAAAATATTATTGTCATGCGTGGTGGCCAGTACCTATGATCCTGATCCCTTGGAGACCGAGGCAAGAGGATGGTAAGGATAAGGGCAGCTTGACTATATAGCAAATTTCAAGTAAGTTTGAAAACAAATTAGAAAACAAACAAACAGAAAACAGAAGAAAAACTTCTTGAATTGGTTCTGTTGGGAAATGAGGTACAGGACTGTAGTTGTGAGTATTCTGACCCGCCCTTTGGGGCTGCCCTGCATCCTGATATAGAAGCCTTTTCTTAAGGAAAAACTCTGCCCCTTTTCTCTCTCTCCCTCCACTCCCATGAGATGTGCACCCCTCGTCCTCTCTCTCCCTTTTACCCCTTGACCCCTCTCCCTCTCTTTCCCTTTCTCTTTCTCTTTTCTTTCCTATCTTCTCTTTGTCTATTATAATAAACCATTTGTGCACAGATGTAGCGTCAGGGCTGTGAATGTCCACCCGCCGTCCCACCGCCATGCCTACATGGAGTGGGGCACCAGTCAGCCCACGACTGCATCTGTCTAGCATGCCAGCATGGTTTCCTGCACACGCAGGATACACGCCCCACTAAGCCCCACGACCACGCATAATAATTCATAACAGTAGTTAGATGGCTAAATCCAACCCTGAGAAATTTTACAGAAAGAATTTATAATTTTAAATTTCCTTTGCTTTTATTGAAAATAGATTTTTTTTTTTTTGCAAGCAGTATCTTCTGATTGCAATTTCCCTTTCCCCTATTTCTCTCCCCTTCCCTCCCATGTGGATCCGCACCCTTCCTGTCTATGTTTAGAAAACAGATACCCATTTCCATTTGAAGGGATTCATTGGCGCTGGACCTGGAATAAAAGCTGAGACTCCTTCTGTTCATGTATCAGGGTTTTACTTCAGTCAAGTTACAGAATAAATCAACACACATTAGTGATAATGGTAGTTGTTTGACCCAAACAAATCAAAGAGATAATTTATTAAATTTAAAGTCACTCCAAGTTAGGTCTCTGGCTGACTCCATGCACAAACATCCTTTACATGAGGAACAGGATTACCCAGCCAAGGCAGGGACAGTCAAGGACAACTACATTTAATGTAACTGCACAGAACCCACATGTGTGCATGATTTCTGCTGTAGCTGTTCTCAGGGAAGAACCCACCACTGAACCTATACATAACTTACATGAAAAATAGGCTTGTGTCGGTGTATATGTGAAAACTAAAATTATCTTATTTATCTTGTGCAGAATGTCAGGTCTCAATTTTCCATTTCTCTTGAGAACTCAAGGCTTTGCTCATCAGTTCTTTGGTGATTATCTGAAATACACTATGTGTTGCCCCTGACTTACCAACTTTGGAATGTATTTGTAGGTGAAGTTCTTTTCTAGGTATAATACAACATGAATATGAATACACTTTCCTCAACTTTCTTCTCAATTTTATACTCTTTCTTCATTAAATAGAATTTTAAATTTTCCACAGGGCCTGTGTCTTGCAGTCATCTGTGTATTTCATTTGATTTTTTTTGCTTTTCTGAAAATGAGCTGCTGAATTCTATAAGGAATTGTTACTCTATATGTTGATGGCAATTTCAATTCTCTCCTCTCTCACTTAATCCCCCTAAGGGTTTTCTCTGTCTGCACAGAAACAGCAGAAAGAAAGAGACCTATTCTCTGAAATCAAGTCAGAAAGTACCCAGTTGGTTCCTCACAGCCAGGTGTTCTGCTAATGGGGGGAAATGTGAAGTGGAAAAGAGAGTTTTGAAAGGAGTTAGGAATTTATAGAGACGATATGTGCCAAAGAATGAAGGGGATGAAAGGACACCTGATACAAAGACCAGAAATGTGAGTGAGAAAGACTCAGAAGGCAGGCCCTGCAGTGAGGATTTCCTGCTCCACAAACCCTTATCAGCAGCTTTGTGATTGAAAGGCCCCTGAGCAGACTCTAGGGTTCCAATACCTTGGCAGAGATAGAGAGAGCATTGAAATCATCCTACCATAACTGGTAACAATGGAAATAGCATCAGGCCATCTCCCATTGGCCAGATCAGCTACAGGAAGATCTTATTGTCTGTAGACTTCATTCTGCCTGATTTATGCTCAACTTCACCTTTCTTTTCTATTCATGTTGGAATGTTACAGAAATAAACACATCTTTCCTTTTTCTTTCTTCTTTGAGCACTGTCCAGTAACCTTGAGTATTGGAAGAAAGTCTGATGTATCATGACACTCAGGTTTCTCTAAACCATCATTTCAATTTTTTCTCATAGCTCACAAAATGGATCAATTCATTTTAGCCTAATATTTTATCTCAAATCCCTGTCACGTTCTATTTTATGTATCTACCTAATGTCAATTTATTCAAAGGCCTGTTTTCCTTTCTTTAAAGTTTGATGTGCTATTTTAAAACCCTCAATTTCATAAGATCTTCACCAAATGTACTTATAGCACCCCTATGATATTTAGAACTTAACAGTGTCCCGTGTTTGACTCCCTGTTCTCATATATGTCTGTCTACACTTAGATGCAACCACAATATATTTTCTTTAATTTCATATTATAAATTTTCAAGTATTTTATCTAGTTCATCACTAACCAAATATCCTCAAGATCTTGCTTTTTGACAATCATTATGCAGTGTAGTAAAAATATGAGGAACTGGACATTTGCAATGCCTCCTCCCTTGGGGACATGGTACATACTGCACACATTTCTCTGCCACACTTAACATCAAACTGCTGAAAGTTGCTTGAGAAATCACAAAGCACTAGCCATTTAACGTACTGTTCTTTGCGTTTTCATGTGAAAGTTTAGAATACATATTTTAAACACTTCTGTTATGGTATAAAGAGGAAATGTCCACTATAGCCTCATGTATTTAAATAGGTATTCACTAGCTAGTTCCACCACTACCAGAGGTGATGGAAGCTGTTGGTCATGGGTCCTAATTTCTGGACACAGGTGACCAGGTGTGAGATTTTAAAGGTTCTATCCTGGCCATGTTTCTAGCTTGAGCCCTCTGCTGATTCCTGTCTGTATCAGAGATACTTCCAACATCTTGGGGAGAAATATAGTATTAGGAAACTATAACATCTCAACCTCTGACTGATCTTAATATGCATTTGGTTGAAATTCTGACCTGATGTTTCAACTTTACCTTTCCCACATAGGTAACATGTGCATTATGTTATACAACTCTGGTTAACAACAGCAGTATCGTATCACCTACATGTTTTGGACATTCTGACTTGCGCTTTCGCATATCCTCACATCTTTATCCAAGTGTGCCTCATTCTCTGTATTTTTTTAAAGATTTATTTTATGTTTAATTATATGTGTGTTACGAGGGCAGAGTTGTGATCCTGAGTAAAGGCGCAGATCCCCAAGAAGGAGTTATAGGAGGTTGTGAGCTGCACAACCTGGGTGCTGGGAACAAAACTGGATCCTCTGCAAGAACAGTGAGTCCACTTAAATTGGAGGTCATCTCACCAATTGTTCATAGTATGCATATTTATTGTGACAGCCCATAGAGTCATTCCTTTTACACATCCAGTATAGTATTCATTAAGTCCCATGGTATACTCATCACTATAAAGTACATTTTATGTTAGATTACTGGGCTACCTGTAGGCTATGCAAATGTGCTGAATGTCTTTAAGAAGGGCTTGCTCAGCTCTTCCATTGCTTAGGCATATTAAATGCATTTTCAACTTATGATACTTCCAATTTAACAGTGTTTTTTGGGGATGTAAAATCATAAGTGGAGTTGTTTCTATTTTTAACATTTGTAGGATACTTTTGTGAAACCTATGCCAGAAATCCTACCAGCCATCATTTAATCTGGATGTGGGGGGGGGGGGATAGATGTATTCATTATGACTATCTCAAATTTAGAAAAGGAGTTTTTATGGTTCTTAATTTAGATAATCATTCCTGTTCATGCCTCTAGGCTCTGACAAGGTAGAGGCAGATTTCCTTAGAAATATACACCTGTTCTTTAGGGAAACCTTCCAGTAGAGCCACAAAGGGAAAATTTGAAAAATAAAAGGAAATTCACAGGCATTTATTTCACAAGGCCCTTGTGAGGATCTGACTCTCTTCACATAGTATTATTGCATAGAAAGATAATGTGAGAATTCCTTTTTAAATGACCTCTAAGACTCCGAGGAACAGAAATAAAAACTTTGTTATGTTTTCTAAGAACGGAAAACATTGGGGTTAATCTAAAGAAGATGTCAGCTCTAATCCGGCCAGCACATAATGAAATAAAAAAAGAACATTATGTAAAGGCAAAAAAAAAATGTTTACATTAAGTGAGCTAGATCTAAAAAAAAATTTCCAGACTAGTGAGTGCATTAGAGCTGCAGGCTCAGCAAAATTTTGTAAGTAGCTCTCCAGGACACAATTGAGTCTCTTTACAAAAGGCAGATGAGGGATTGGAAACCACTTCGGAATTGACATTTTTGTTGAAATTTAATTGAAAAAGTTACGGAAGTGGAGATAATGTGAGGAAGCAGGGCGTAAAGTCATCTCTTTCCACAGTTTTATCACATGCCCTCATCACCTTCCAGATAGCACATCGCCACAATGCCCCAATACCCATACCACTGGGCCTGATGTGGATCCCATCTCAGTACATTATTAATTTAGAGTAATGAGGTTGAAAGCAAGAGAAATAACTCTCTCAGCATCACAGATTCATCTACAGTCAGTGGTGCCCTTGTTAGGAAAACATGACAGCTTGTTCTATTGTTTTCTCCTCCCTTTATTTTCCTAACTCCCAGGCTTCAGTGGAATATTTAAGATTAATTAGACATGGTTTAGCAAATTACATGAAGGAGCAAAATGTTCGATGAGAAAATTTCGCCAAATGTCAAGCTTCATTTTATTTAAACTGGGATAAACTGGAATAGTCATAGTGTAGTAAGTACTTACAAACTCATCATCTTATCAATACATAAAAAAACACTAGCTCGTGTATTATAAAATTAAAGGGACAAAAGCTTAAATAAATATAATGATAAAACATCATTCAGATGATCCCAGTGCTAAATTATCACAGATACACCAGAACACATGAATTGAATTCATTCTTACTAAAAAATATTGACCAGTTCATAATATTTGCACCTTAAGATTACAGTCTGAATAGACTCTTAGATTATATCTTAAAGTCAAATATTATTGCTGTACTTTATATATCATATTCTCTGAAATTCATTTGTTTTGAACAACTCAGAGACAAGGAAGAAAAGGAGCAAATAAATAACCCACTAAAATCAGTCTACTGGAAAAACTAGGATGCCTAGCTAATGTTTTAGGAATAAAGACCAGGGCAGTGTGGACATCAGAGTCTGGGGGAGACTCAAGGATGCCACAGATGTTTGGCAAGACAAATATTTACAGAGATGAGAAGGAAAGATAATTAAAACAGGTATAATACTTAGCATTTAATACCTCCCATATTCCACAATAAAAGCTAAAACCCAAAATGCCTTTTCATTTGATCAGAATCTATTTCAAATCCGTATTTTCCTCAGTTCTAGAGACTTGTATATTAGTATTACACCATAATTCCAGATACTTATGACTTACAGGAATCTTATGTTCCTTCCCTGGAGAGTAGAAACTCCTATTTAGGTAAGCTTTAATGTTTAAAAGGCATCACTTGATCCTTGACGTGCATGAATTCTGAGATGTCGGGGAGGAAATTTCATATTTTCATGAACTTGGAGGTGGACATTTTCAACCTTATATGACAACCTCACAGGTTGGTGATGATGAAAAAAACAAACTATGCTTACAGGAGAAAGCCTTTTGAAAGCACAAAACAGTAACTGAAGCATGATCACATGCTCCACAATGCTAAATGTTTGACCTAAGTTTTAGGAAACGTGCATCCAAGGTCAATAAGTAACGCACACTGCAATGATCCTAGAACAAATGAAAAATAGTACAATGACTGACAAAAGACAAATTGATCAACACAGATAAATAAAACATTAAAGTTACATCCAAACCCATGCTTTTTTGCAGAATGCTATTCATAGAAATTTTTGAATATTCTCTTAATTTTTCGTAAATGTGAAGACCGTAGATGAAATGAACCACATCAGATTTTGTCATAAGGACACACACAATATCTCTACTATAAGACTTTGTAACCTACAAAACACAGAGCCTCATTGCCTTGTATGAATTCTGTTCCAAACAGAAGGATATGCCATCTCAATAAACAAAATGATTTGTGTATGAGTGTAGGACCATGTACTAGAACATAGCTATTCCCTCAGCAGTTGCATCTCTAAAGAGAACTGACTTTCTTTCTCCTAGGAGCCATTAGTTCCCAATAGCTACTCAGCTAGAAATGCGGCTATATGAATCCCCCCTCTTCATCATCCATGCTAGGATTTTGGCTGGTCTTATGTGCATAGTCACAGTTACTGTGCAGTATTTGAGTTCCTGGATATACCAGCATGTCACTTCCAGCAAGTACTCTTTCAGTGCAGACTTCTACTACCTTTGACTTTTACAGTCTTTCTGCTTCCTCTTCAACAATGATCTGTGAGTCTGGGTGTGGGTGGGTCGGAGTTGGTGTATTATAGATGTCCCATTTAAACTCTTAAGAAATCTAAATTGAATTTCAGATACCAATGATTTGTAGAAAACATTAGCCATTGCAAAGCATACATTTACTCAGATACAAATTTGGATTGTTATTAATGTGGGTGATATGTTTTATTTTATTAGCATTGTATTTCCAGGCTCACTCCTCCAAACTAAGAACACACAACCACTTACCACATTAAGAGAGAAAAAATATCACAGCTAAACTAATTTAATTAGTTCCCTTAGGGCAACAGTGACATTAAACATTAAGACAAATTAAGTCATGGACTTTGACTGCAAAAAACAAGAAAGAAAGGATTATACTCTTTCAAGAATATCTAATGTATTTTAAGACATAAATATCCATGTTTCTGGGAAGAGTGTTCAGAAATATATCAAGTCCAAGTGTTTCTCCTCTTTGATAATGCAAATATTTACTAATAAAATTATGGACTATTCAAAATTTGTTCCAAGAACAACAGTAACATTAGTTCCCTGGGGGACGATGAACCATCTCTGCTCAATCAAGGTCAGGTTTGCTAGGTTTTGTGACTGTGAAGGTCTGTCTGCAGAAGACTCCTGATTCTATGGACAATTAAAAGCAAACAAGACATTTTGGTTAGATTGGGAGCTGGTTTATATATTCCAAATATATCTTTTCTTCTGTTATGAGATATAGTTTGTCTCAAATAGGGGCTTATCTTTCCAGTAGTATGAAGAGACAAATAGATGAAGCAATTCTGAACTCCAACAGACATGGACTATATAGTCTATAATAATGCTTCTTGTTCATGCCACATTGTCGCTATGTACAGATTTTAACTGTAGAACTTTGCCTAAGTTGGCATACTGATGAAATGTATGACATGAAGAAATATTTTTAATGTAAATTAAAGCAACGAGCTGGAAAGATGGCTCCACAGTTAAGAGTATACACATTGCTCTTAAGGAGGACCCAGATTTGGTTTCTAGTACCTGAGTAGGTATTTCACAATCCTCTGAACCTCCAGCTCCAGAGATCTGACATTCTGATCTGAACTGAGTACATGCTTTCATGTGCACACACCTCCCCCATACACAATTAAGGTGATAAAAGCAAATATTTAAACAAAAGAAGAAAAAATTTAAACAAAAGAAGAAAAAATAGTGTCTTAATTTCACATGTACAAACAAGTAATGATGTCATTGTGTTTGTGAGAAATGTCCTGTATTACCTAATTCTGAGAAGAAAAAAAAAAAACAAAACCTAAGTGGAGAAAACCTATATAAGAAAATCTACAATTTCTACTTAATTGGAATATATATATGTATATATAGTGTGTGTTTATGTTTATATATATATGATGTATGCAGACATATGTGCGTTTTTGTATATATGTGTGTATACCTGTGTGTATATGTATGTGTTTATATGTGTGTGTATATATATATATATATATATATATATATATATATATGTGTGTGTGTGTGTGTGTTTGTTTGCATGTTTGTACATATTTGCCTCTGTGTATGTGTGTAGTGTGTGTGTTTGCAATGTATACATGTATATAAGTTTGTATATTATGGGTGAATATGTATATATGTATGTATATGTATATTTATGTATGTGTGTCTGTATATGTGGGTATGTCTTTGTGTCTGTGGTGTATATGATATAGGGGTGTGTGTGTGTGTGTGTGTGCACTTGTGTCTGTGTGCTACAACAGCAGTATCAGCTGTATTTAAAAATATAGTAAGCAGTTGAAGAGCCTCAAATGACCTAAAGTGACACCATCCAAGGTAAAAAATGTGCTGGAGTGTGTAACAAAGGAGCAGTCACTGTCCTGCCTCAAAACCACCCAGAGGAAGAAACCTGCTCTGGTAGAACTAGGAATCATTCCAAGTATTTCTTAGGATGGTAAATTTGGAGAAATGTCACCAATGACATTGTTCTCACATTACTCAGCTAAGCAAAGTATGTCACTCACATTCTAGGAATCACCTTTTATTCATATTGTCTCAGTTTTGTAGTATAGAGCATATCTTGATATTTATTATTTATATTATTGTACTGGAATTCTGATACAGAAATTACTAAACTTTGAGATGATGTTTAATAGCTTGAAGCATCTTTTTATATCAATATTGTACAGCTTACCTTTTCTTCCCTTCCATAGAAGGTATTTTTATATAAAGTTAAAAGTTATATTGGTGATTATAAAGAAAAAAATTTAATTCCTCTGCATTATTCACAGACATTCTGACCCTCTTTTGCTATCCTGGAGCTTACAAATGATTCGAATCCTACTCCACTGTAAATCATATTTCCTCATTGCAGCAAAATAACGCACATCAGATCCTTGTACAGAATAGTACAAGTCAGACCCTTCCCCCCAATGGAGCTAGCTGTTCATTTCCTTTTGTTCTTAGTGAGAGTTGCTTGACAAAACAAAAGCAAATGATCAGAATGAATTTTCAAATGGAATCCACAGTCCTGTGGTCACAAACTGCTACATTTTTGATGCTGTTTATGGCTACAAAAAAATCCAAGCTGTTGTTCTGATCCTGCATTGAAAAATAAATTTTCACATAGCAGATGAATCATGACATTCATTGCATAGGAAGATAACATGAAAGCTATACTATATATTTTTATATGAAACACAAAAGCAATACTGTAGTTATCTGATGACTGTGAGCCTTGTGCTCATGATAAGATTAACTGAAGATTACAGTTATTCCTCTTATAATAAATTTGTGAAAAACAGTAAATTGTTGGGGAAAAAAGATGAATAAAGAGATCTTCAACCAACTAATACTTCACTCAGACACAAAACTGCACTGTGAACTATGAACTTACAACTTGATAGAAAAAGACATGATGTCTGCACAATTAGTTAACTTCTGGAACACTGTTCTCAGAATTTAAAATTTACTTGCCATAAAATAAAATAAAAGTTGTATAAAATAATTTTTAACAAAAATATTAACTTGTTTGTAACTTACATAAATACCAGTATATATTGCATAACCATTTTCCATCTAATAGAAGACCTATTTATTGGTTTACATCTCTGATGATTTATATATATATAAATCATGATTATTTTGCTTTGAAAAAAGTTGAGTGAAGCCTTGCTATTTCTCTACTGGAGTTTGAATTTAAACTTCAATGACCTTTCTGATGTGTGTCATTAATTATTGGACTTCTTCTAAGTATAGTTTCAAAACATAACCACTGGCATGGAGGGATGGGGGCAATAAATTGGAGGTTTTATTTATTGTAGCAATTTGTTATAATTGCAGTATACCACTGTATGAACAGTCAAGGATAATCATAAAAATTCCTGTCCAATGTGTGGGATAAGCATTAGACTCACATAGAAGAAGCAAGATAACTTTGGAGTTATTTGGAACACCTTTGACATTGTGAGCTTCATTCTCTCTCTTTTTTTTTAATTTTAATTTTTATTTTGCAATACAATTCAGTTCCACATATCAGCCATGGATTCCCTTGTTCTCCCCACTATGGCCCCCCTCACCTTCCCCCAGCTCACCCCCCATTCCCACCCCCTCCAGGGCATAGCCACTCATAAGACACCATGCTTTGTTCAACTTTCCCAATTGTTAAGGTTTCAGTCACCTTAAAAATAAATGAGACAGTGGTGGCACACATCTTTAATCCCAGCACTCGGGAGGCAGAGGCAGGCAGATCTCTGTGATTTCTAGGCCACCCTGGTCTACAGAATGAGTTCCAGAACAGCCAGGACTACACAGAGAAACCCTGTCTCAAAAGACAAACAAACAAACAAATACATATGAGAAACTATATCTAAATAGATGATTTTATGTGACAGCATTGTGTCTCACGTATCACATTTCCACTACACTTTGGTTATCACTTTAACATCCTTTCTGATCAATAGGTATAAAATGTGTCACAACCCAGGATAACCCTGGCCTGAGATGGAGCTCCCAGAATTTATCCTCACGATGCATTCTGTATCCTCTTCATTCGGTCAGATATTGCAATATTGTTTTCTTTTTTAAAGATTTATTCATTTTTTTATGTGTATGAATTTTGCCCAAATGCATGTCTGTGCTCTATACCACTTGTGTTCTCAGTGCATGTAAAATCCAGAAGATTCTGTCAGATCTCCTGGAGCTGGAGTTATAGGTGGTTGTAAGACACCATGAGGGTGCTGACAACCAAATCCTAGTCCTTTGCAAGAACATCCTGTGTTCTCAACCACTGAGCCACGTTCTAGCCCCTGCATTACTTATTTTTTGTGACTAAAGCACCTTGTCATTTCTTCTTTAAACATTGACAAATGTAATGTCTTGCACTCCCTCATTATAAAGATTTCAAAATCTTACCAAATGCAAAGTATAAGCAGGTTTAAGGGTGTTTCAAACACTCATTCATAAGAAAAGAATATCTCAATTTTCTGTCAGTCATTAATATCTGTATAATTCCTAATATTTAATGTATTCATTATCATCACTGTTTTCAATGACAATAGGGAAGGCTTCATTCATTAACTTTTTTCTATAATCTTCACTCCAAGTACAAACATATCATCACACCAGGTGATCTATGACTATGTACACAACCACATATTTGTTATGGTGACTGACCACACTTCCTATTTGGTTTAAATTATCTAGATTCAAAGCAATTTTGATTCATGCAATTTCACTTCCTAACATTGAGATTTGGATTGTGAACCCTTGGTCACCTTACTTTTGTTAGATGATGCAATAATTATAACGACCTAACATAATAATATTAACCAAATGGTTTTAGAAATAATTGCCTTCCTTGCAACTCAGCTGTATTGCAGCAGCACGTGACACTAAGTAGAGACCTGATTCTCACTTTGATAGGAGATAAAACCATAGGACTTAGGGCTATACCGATGTGGTAATAGTCACTGGTCCTGACAGGATTTTCCCTCAGAGAATGAGTTGTATGTCACAAAAATGGTAAATGCCTGGCCTGGGCCAGCTGCAAAACAGGTTAGGCTTCTGTGGAAAATATATTCATTTCCTGTCTTCACCTGAGACTGATCATTCTATTAGCCGGAAGAGAAATTTGAGCATCTGAACACAGCCTGAACACTTGGGTCTAGTGTTCATTTGATTTCTTATTATCTCTCTCACATTTGGGAGTTAGAAGTTGCCTCACTCATTTCGCTTTAGGGATCTAGACAGATAAATAGAGAGGATCAAATGGAAAAATCATGTGAGTTTCTGTCTGCAATGCAGAAGAAAAACTTATTGATAAAATAGTGGCTTTATCAAAATAATCAACTGAATTTAAGCCACATGTTGAAGAGGCTGAGGGATATCTCAGTCGGTAAAGTGCCTGTTGAGGAAGCATGGAGGCCTGATAGGATCCCAAGTACCTACTTAAAATGCCTGATATGTACCAGCATTATCAGTGCTGCAAATGTGGAGGCTGAAGCATCTCTATGCATCACTGGCCAGTCAGCCTAGCAGGATCAGTGAACTCCAGATTTAGCGAGGAAACTTATTTCAAGAAATAAGATAGAGGGTTATTCAAGAAGACTCTAGGCATACACTCACACATATGCATGCACACATGTACATGTACACACCCACATGATTATGTACTCATATACACAGAGGCATGTATGCTCCACATGAAAGCACACACAGTAGCACATACAGTATACATATGAACATGAATATGTGCACACTCACAGAGGCACATATTTATGCACACATACAAGAATATATATATACAACCTTCCTAACATGTATCCAAAAGTGACACTTTTAGTGGCTTATGACAGGCAATATTCATATCATTTAATTATGATACTCATACATCCCAAAAACAGCAGGACTCAATGCTGTCCAGAGCATGGCAGATTGTACATTCACCATCCAGCATGGACCAGAGTCTTTAAGTTGGCTCCATTGATAATGTGATTGACTGCTTGTGCAGGAGAGAGACTTCACTAAAAGATTTAGGTAGGGTTTGTATGTAAATATTAACATTGTTTAAGCATAAGCTCCCAGTGGTCGAAGTCAAGGAACTTTTTTCTGGCCATGGAAATGGCCAAACATTTTAGCAGCAACCACTAAGGGGCATGGTGGTTTTATTATAGGTTTCTGAGAAATTAAAAATGCTTCAGAGCCATCTAACCTACTTAAAGAATAAAAAATTCTTAACGTGATTTTTTATTCAAGAGCTCACCTTGACTGTCAGCCTAATTAGATCCCCCTACAGAAGCTCACCAGGTAGATATCCCAGTACAAAGCTGCGCGCTGAAGGTCTAGAGCAGTGCAAGTCTCAATTTCATAGCATTTCATTTCCAATTCCTCTTGTATAAAAGCATGCACACCCAGCACCGACAGAGCAGAGCTACATCAAGACAGGACATGAGTGAGATTCAAATAAACACTCTGACGGAAGACATCACCGTCTGGTTCAAAGGGTTTGTGGAAGGCACTTGACTTCAGCATTAACGTAAGGAAAAAGACACAAATGTCTTTGTTAGCAAAAAAAAAAAAAAAAAAAAGAAAGCCGGGATGGTATGCAGGTGCATTCGACATCTCAGGGCACCGGGTTCAACATGCCAACTTGGGAGGCTTGATCACATTGACTGTGCATTGTTTAAATTTGAATTCTGGCTCTGACTTTTACTAACTGTTTGATCATTTGGCAGGTTTTTAATTACTCAGAAATGCACTTCCTTTATGTGGGAAGCCAGGTGATTCAGCCCATTAAGATCAGGAGCAAAGCGTTCAGCACATGTTCCACAATTGAGGGAAGAAGCATTAATTTCTTCAGATACTCTGTGTCCTGATTTATTGAGTCCTGTTTTGTTCTCTTTCTGGTAGTTAAATAAAAGAATGAATTAAAAAACCGACAACACCATGAGTAGCAGCGGAGGAGGCGGGGTTTCTCATTGTTGGAGACACACACGCAGAAGTAGGAAATGAGGTGTTCAATCTATAACCGAGCTCTAGACACCACGGGTACCTGAACCACGCAGCAAGATTACACAGGAGCGCCCTTTTCTGTCTAAAAAGAGAACTACACCAGCTTTGCTGCATATCATCTGAATTAAAATAGACTATGCAGTTTACCTTGCACACAATGAGGGCAGCCAGAATTAAAGCATAAGCTAGTTAACAAGTTTGTTTGTTTGTTTTGATAAAACTGGGGGAACCATTTGTAATTAAAATTTAGGAAACTCATACTCTATGAAAATGTGTTTTTCATTCATAGCCAAATACATTTGATCAGGATGATATTAACATTTCCCATTTACCTAGACCAAGGCACCAACCCTACAAAATCCTCCTGAATTCCTCTACTCCAACTCATAGCTCGTTGGCAACCTAGATTCCACATAGAACAAAGCATTCATTTCAGTGTTAAGCTCTCCATGTGACCCCTCAGCCCCACTCGTTTCTACTGCAATCTGAAACACAATTCTCCATGTCACACTAATTTCAAAACTCTTATGTGGATCTGACCTTTCCTATTCACCTAATCTCCTATCATTTTACACGACCCTCTCAGATTGTTTTCTTTAAATAACATATTATGGTTATTGAAGTCCAGGGAATAAACTTTTCCATTCTTCATAGTAGCTTGAAACATGTCTTTTTTTCTTCCCTTCCCTTTTCCATAAAAATCTCCTCTCCCGGTTTCCTGTGATAAGCTTCTTCTCTTTGGAGTTTAACTAGACTCTCCACATAAAAGCCATTGTTAATGCCACAATCTATTTTCCATTAGCTTGCCCTCCAACAAGATTCTGTTTCCTTTCCCACTGTTTTTATTGCTATATAAAATTACTACATTCATACAGAGACTGATTGATCACTGTTTATCTTATCGCTCACCACAGCAATCAGATACGCAGATTTCAGATCATAGTCCTCTATGTGCCACCCTCAGACACTGGCTGGCTCTCTGAAGAGCTTCAATCAAACTCCAGACAATGTCTTGTCACCTCTTCCGGATGTGCGTGTAAGCTTCAGCCTTTCACTTGGCTTTTCTGACTGAACATCATTAATATTGTTTCCTGTCTAGTCCACAGAGTGGGCTACAGGTGAGAAATATCAAGCCCAGCTAAGTAATCTTTATATGCAGCAAAATAAAATCATTGTGTTTTTGTTCTTATGACGTGCTGGTATGAGGGGGAGCTTCAAACATTTTTGTCATTACCTATCTCCAACATATGCTATTGAACATTTTATATCTGTGACTATTTGCTTATGAAAAATGGAGAGTGTGAGCCCTCATACACTGCCAGCTTTTATTGAAATACCTTAAAACCTGACACAGACAATGGTAAAATTAAAACAGAGAACATGGTAGCAGGGTCTCATGAGTGAGGGCTCGTTGTGTTCTCTCAATGATCACCCATCCCAAGGTCTAATTTCCTGCTGTCTCTTGTGTCCCCCAGAGCAGAACCCATTGGTAAAAAGCCTCACCCACTGTCATATAAGGATTGGCTTTCTTTCTTCTTTCATCCATCTACTAGAATGAAGACTCCAAACAGAAGAACTGAAATTGCATGTACCAGAATTTCTACTTATTTTATTTTCAGTTCTGTATTTATCTTTAATTTTATTCCATTTGAAAAACGACCATTCATTTTTCACATTCGTATTATGATAAGTGTTTATAGTTCATGTTTAAAGCTTATTTTTTACCAACTTTTAACTGTTTGCTTTATTAACTTGGGCTTTGCCTCTCTTTCATCTTTACTATATCTTTTTTATAACTTGCATTATGTAGTTCATAACATTTTCTTCACTCAGATGTGTTAACCATTATAAAATCCATTTAGAATTATATGAGACTAGGATATATGTTGAATGCATGTGCATAAATTTTTCTTGTTAAAATACTCTATTTGTTGTATTTAATTTACAGTACATGTAATGTGAGCTGGCCTAGAATTCATGTTCTTCCTGCCTCAGCCTCCTGGGTCTCTTTTGATATTATAGGCGTGTCTTTCCCTCCTAAAAACTCTTGACCATCTATTTATTGTTCTGCCTTCCTTGTTCTACTGTTGGAATATACATTATAACACCTCCCTCTCTCTCTCTCTCTCTCTCTCTCTCTCTCTCTCTCTCACACACACACACACACACACACACACACACACACACACACACACAATTACTTCATAGCCTTCTGTGACCAAACTACCTACTCTTCCATAAGATTACTACTGACTTTATCACACAGAGTGGACGTTAAATTGAGGGATTGCATTTGACATAATTCATGTACATGCTCTAGAAAATTGAATAATTTTCATTTGGAATTGTCTTATCAATGTTCTCTGGTTTTCACAAATTCCTCACTCTTTCACTTGTTATTGCTTGGCCACCCTCATGGCAATTCCTGACCAAGGAACTGCCAATTTGGAGGTAAGAATTGCACCCTGGGTGAAGTCCTGAGTCACAGAAATACAGAGTGAGCAATACCCAGAAGTAATTAAACTTAGCCCTGAAATGCTGCTCTAGAGTTGGAGCCTATTATTACTTCTTGATATTGCTGCTGCAAAAGCTCACCTGGAGTACAGGGAAGAAGCCAGAGAAACCACTCAAAGACAGAAAGCCATTTATAGGGAGAGTCCGGGGGTCAGGCCTAATGACCCACGTGACTGGAGGCCATGGTCTTGTCAAACCACATACAGTTTTTAGAGAAGGCATTACGATAACATTTTCACTTATGTTTTAATGTGCATATTTTATTTCTGTTACCAACAGGTCCTACAATGATATTTATGCATATTTAAATTTTGTAGATGAACTAATTTTATGCAAAAGAACATAACAGATGCTAAATTATTATCCAATGAAACAAACATAGCACTCTATTATTTGAATTTCAATCCATTATAGCTGCCTACTTAGCATCAATTTTGTTAAATTAAGTATATGAGATTATGTGGAATTGTATAATCCACGTGCACAACAGATGAATCAGTTAAAATCTATACTTCCAAAACAGGAGAGTACAAATTACTCTAAAATAAGTCTCTTGCAGGCTGTGTTGGGGAATGCAGCATGTCTTGTTCAAAACCACACATTGCTTAGAATTCTAGGAACATGGACCTTAACCCACCTAATACAGCTGTCATGAAGGGTAAGAAGATATTATATCCAAAATATTATATCCAAAAATGCCTGGTTATGAACACATTAACACATAAATATTATTTAATGATTTTATTGATACACTTAATAAAATTATATATGGGTGGAAGTCATTTTTCAGAACAATTTATACTAAAATAAATAGAATAGGGAAATTAAATCCCAAAACTGCTGCTCCAAGTTTTTTTTAGAATGAATGTGACCTGTGTTAAAATTAGAAAAATAATTACTTGAGTTAAAGAGATTTGTTCCCTCTTTGACATTTTGGATCTTCTGCCATGTTGTATACTTCCTTACCACAGACTTTAATGAAAGAGCAAAAATACTAGAAAACACAAGAAGTAAAGTAGTAACAGTTTTATTTTATCAGGGAGCACATCCAGTTTCTTAGAAAATATCATTCAATTCCCTTGAATATTATTGCATTAAATAGACTCAATTAATTCACCTTTTCAAAGAATAACATAAGAAACCATATATATATATATATATATATATATATATATATATATATATATATATATATATATATATAACACTCTTTACCTCGTTCAAGATGTACAGTTATGTATTGCCTAGCTACTCACACAATGTTTGTCCTGCATAGACTTAGCTTATGAGGCTTGGTTGGGAAGATGACAGCATCTTCTCAATATTTCCCATTGGTCAATGCATAGTGTTGAGAAATGCTTTAGTTTCTGGATTTATGACTTGAATCTCAAGAAAAATGGCTGGATTTCCTCCAGGTCAAGTGATATTTAAATCAGTTACTTTCTCACATATATATAATGTACACCACCAAAGACTTTCTCTGTCTCTCTGTCTCTCTCTCATATTTATCTATCTATCTATCTATCTATCTATCTATCTATCTATCTATCTATCATCTATCTATCTATCAATCAATTTTTCTCTATCTTTTTCTCTCTGTGTGTCTGTGTGTATATGTTCATGTGCTGTGTGTGTGTGTGTGTGTGTGTGTGCGCCATGTGTGCATGTGCGCAGGCATGATTAGTTCTCAGTATGTAGCCACGACTATCCTGTAACTTGCTAGGTCGGCAAGACTGGCCTTCAACACAGTGATCCTCTTTCTACAACCTTGTGAGTGCTAGGATTACAGGTGTGAACTACCATAGCCAACTTGATTACTATAATCTTTTTTTTTTTTTTTTTTTTTTTTGGTTTTTCAAGACAGGGTTTCTCTGTGAAGCTTTGTGCCTTTCCTGGAACTCACTTGGTAGCCCAGACTGGCCTTGGACTCACAGAGATCCACCTGGCTCTGCCTCCCAAGTGCTGGGATTAAAGGCATGCGCTACCACCGCCTGGCTGATTACTATAATCTTAAGAAACGGTTAAGTTACACTTCTTTGGATTCCATATATATGCAGAAAACTGGTGAATAAATACTTTATAAGAAAAATGGTAGGTAAAAAAGTAAAAGAGAGTGATAAGAAAATAAGGAGTCAAGAATTATTTGCTAAAACCTGGGTATAGACAGAGACCATCTGGAGCCTGACATCTAAATACAATATAACATTAAAACTGTGAGTTTCCTAAAGACAACAAGAGATAATGTGGGTGATGGGTTGACAACAAGATTTTAAGATCTATCAGAAAATGTGTGATATGTAAAAAGAATACAAAAAGCAATAATAAGCTTCATTAATATTAAAACTTCCCACTTTGAAAAAGGCTAAATGGTACAAGAATTAAAAGAGGAGCCACAGGGGAAAAATGTTTCCCTCCTCCAAAAGATTTATTTGTGACAAGCAATTGTTATTCAAAACATTCTAATTATTTTAAAAAGAATAGACATCAACTTGATTAAAAAAAATTTAGCCCAGATCCTGACACATCATGAACCAAGTTAGATACATGAAGGTAAGTAGGCTCTTGCTGAGATGCCACCCGTCCTATTTTAACAGTGCATACAGAATAAAAAGCTCCAGAGACGTCCGTATACTGTGCTCAGAATGGTCAGAATCCAGAGCCTGACAATATAAAATGTTAGTAAGCAAAGGGTGCTGTGGGATGGTCTGTATGTCAAATATGTTGCTCTGATTGGTCAGTAAATAAAACACTGATTGGCCAGTGGCCAGGCAGGAAGTATAGGCGGGACTAACAGAGAGGAGAATTGAGAGAACAGGAAGGCAGAGGGAGACACTGCCAGTCATCGCCATGACAAGCAGCATGTGAAGATGCTGGTAAGCCACGAGCCACATGGCAAGGTATAGATTTATAGAAATGGGTTAATTTAAGCTATAAAAACAGTTAGCAAGGAGCCTGCCATGGCCATACAGTTTGTAAATAATATAAGCGTCTGTGTGTGTATTTTATAAGTGGGCTGTCGGACTGCCAGGGCTTGGCGGGACCCAGAGAGAAAACTCCAGCTACAAAAGGGGGAAGCTAGAATCGCTAGCAGGTGTGGGAATGTCATGATATTAAATAGCTTTGGCTATATGATGACACAACAGAAACCCTCCTGGTGTTTAGGCAAAAAAAAAAAAAAACACTTTGGATTTTACAGCCGCTTTAGTCATGATCACAAAATTTAGATGCCATAAATACACCTATATGTAAGTGAACGGTTAAATAAACCAAAATGTATTCAGATGGTGGGATGTTGCACAGCACTAGAAAGAAAGTGACTAATAAACTGTGATGGACTGAAGCTTGCCACACCCATACACTGGGCAAAAGCCTAACCCTAAGTATCAGGAATGAGGCCTTTGGAAGGGGTCAGGACTTGAACTGAAATACTGATCCTTATGCAAGATTTCAGAGATCCTCCTTCCCTTTCACCAGGGGAAGGTAAGAGTGAGAAGGTGTTGTCTCTGAGCTAGTGGCCTGATGTGCAGACTTCTCTGTCTCCAGTACTAAGAGGGCGCACGTGCGTGTACTGAGCAGAGGGGACTGCTGAGGCAGTGGGATGTCCCCTGCAGTTCTTCACCATGAATGAGATTCCTGTTGCTTTGTTTACCTTCTGCAATGGTGCATGTGCATATGTTTCTTTTGAACATGAAAGATTTCTTGTGGTATGGGAGTGTATTTGCAAGTTTCCTGTGAGGCAGACGTATGGGATGAATAAACATCCCAAGTCATCATAAAAGTGTTCTAGTCAACCTGTCTGCCTCTTCTCATAACCTTACTAGCCAGCCTCTCCATAAAGCCATCTAGATTATTTCTCACAGGGAGGTCCAACAGAAAAATCAAGTGTCCAGGACTTGAGCAATATTAGAATATTTACTCTAAAACATGTTGCTTTTTCACAAAAGCCTGCCGACTTAAATTTGTCACAGCTCACTTAGAACAACCATAATTAGTATTCTAACTTTCACACGTTTTGAAGGTTCAAGCCAGAGCTGAAGGAGCCCTTGTGATCTGGTCATGCTCCTATCAACTGAGCTGTGAGGCTCCGGGGAGAGAAGCAATTTTGAAATGCACCTGGGAAACATTAAAATGTGTACCACAAATATGTTATTATGGAAACAAAGTAACAAACATTCCGTCAGAAATCCGTTTTTAGCTCTTGCTAGGCTCCAGCACACAAATAAGGAACCAGGTGTTAACACCTAACAAACATTGCATAGACAGCTGCATTTACCATCAAAGGAACTCAGGGTGTGACTTTTGCAGAATTTATCCATCATCCAACAGCCTATAGCAAATCCCATGATCTACTATGCTCTATCTTTTTCACCTGTGACAGAGACATGTAAACCCACTTTCACAAGTTCTTGCATGCACCTTCAGGAAACGCCTGTGTACAAACGGTGACTGGAGCATACACTATTACAGCTTCAGAATAAGGTGAAGTACTTGGTTACAGAGCACTTAGTTTCCACATCTTCTGTTCCTAAAACAGAACCTTTTCCATTTAATGGGAATCCAGAAGTAATAGAGCCCGAAGCCTAGAGCTGTTAGGAGCACATTTTATTCTGCAAACCACTAACATCTAAAAGACCTGAACCATCAAACACAACTCAGACATAATGCATAATGTAGCGATGGGTTTTCATTTAATTTAGAGTCTCTCACCAACAATTTGTTATGATAAATTTCATTGGACCAGCTTATACTTGTGAAGGGAACAAAAGCCGAGGCCATTGAGCTGTGAGTGACCCCTGAATGGGAAGTGGAAGTGGCCGAGGTGCTTATTCTCTCTCAGGTGAGACTAAGTTATCATGAGCAGCTGCTCATTTCTGGATGAAGTTTTAACAGACTCCCCAATCACGGGCCCAATAAAGAGAAAACTTCATATTATCTTGGGGAAAATACATTTTTCTTTATTACCAGTCTTCACCAGGCTCACTGGAAAGGATAATCCAGCCACAGCGAGCTTGGCTACAAGATGCGTCTACGTGTCTGTAGACACCAGTGAGCAGTCAGATCAGTGAGAACCATGATTTTAAAACATGTCAGAACATTACCCTCTTGACTTCCCAGTGAATCTGAAATAAATTCAAAATCTCTGCTAGGCCTAAAATTCCCAGTCCCTGGCTTTGACCTTATCTCTCATATTCACTCCAATACCTGTTTATTAGTTTTTAGCCTCTTTTGGAACCTAGTACCTATGGTGGGACACTGTGTAGTCTTGGTGAAAGAAGGAGGGGCCTGGACCTGCCTCAACAGAATGTACCGGGCTCTGCTGAATCCCCATGGGAGACATTGCCTTGGAGGAGATGGGAATGGGGGGTGGGTTGGTGGGGGTAGGCGGGAGGAGGGAGGACAGGGGAATCTGTGGTTGGCATGTGAAATGAATAGAAAATCTCTTAATAAAAACAAAATTTAGAAAAAAATTTTTTTAGCCTCATTGGCCAACTCTAACATTGACCTTGTATTTACCAGACTCCCCACCCCCTGAAGCCACCGCAATTCAGCTCTTGCTAGGTTATCTTGAGTTGCTCCTCTAATTGTCAGCCCCCTTTTCTTCTTTCCTCTCACTAGAAGCCTTAGCTCACCCCCTTTCCCATGTTGTTAAAGTTGACTTTTCTGTCATGCTAAATGCCCTGCTCAAACAGGATGTATTGGATGCATTAACACAATGGTGACTAGAACACTATCCTGTCCCTCTTCTTCGTTTACAACTATGGGCTCCTTAACATTAATTACCATTGTGTCAAATATTCCTGTCTGCATCTGCTCACTTGTTTTTGTTTTGTTTTGTTTAGGCAAGGATTCTACAAAGCCCCCAAGCCTCAGTTGATCTCACTATGTAGCAAAAGATGACCTTCAAATTCTGATCCTCCTGCCTCATCTCTCAGATGCTGGAATTGCAGGCCTAAACCATCACCTCTACTTCATACGATGCTGGGGATCAATCCAGGGCTTGGTGCATGCTAAACAACTCTAAAATCTGAGCTATAACCAAGAACTGCTCATTTGTTTATTACGTGTTTTAAAAATCTGTTTTAAAATATTTTGTAGCCAGGACTTTGTTTATCTAGCTGGTCTCTCTGCATTGAGCTACTTTAAAAGTTCTTGATGCTTGTATGAGACACACACACACACACACACACACACACACACACACACACACACACACAACGTGTGTATATATATACTGTTCTTCACTTGCCACTAACAAAAATCAAGGATGGATTAGAATAGTTAGATAATTGTTAGATAATTGTCTTTAAAGCCATAGTATTACCTATATTTATATTAATTGCTTAGTTTCTCTTTCTTATATAACCTTACTAAAATGTATATTAAAAATCAGAGAGTGGTATTTTGATCAAATCAAGGGTAAAAAAAAATATTACTGTGATTCAATTGTGTTAATGTTATTGATTGATTTGAGGGATATGTCCACCTTAAGCATATGAGCCTTCCTAACTCAAGACACAATATTTAATTTTTATCCCTTTGAACTTTCATATTTCCATACAGATTTCTAGACTCATATTTATATAATTTCCTTGCCACAAAATCATCAAATAAAATATGTGGGACACTTTAAAACATTTTTCTCATTAACAATGCATCTCTCTTCTATTATCTCTCTCTTTGATCAGACTGGATAAATGCAACTTTATTATTATTTTTTTTTTACCAAGTACATCAGTACTGGAATGCTGCTATGTTATTCAATTCTATTTTCTCCTTTTACAATTCATTGATGTCCACTTTGAAATGTTAACTACTTTTACAATTTGAGATTTGCTGTTCCCCTGGTCAACATCACCAGTGGTGGCAGAGAACTAGAAGGAGTCAGCTATTGGTGTAGGGCATTTCCACTTGCAAAGAGTTAAGGATGTTTCCTTTGGTATTATGGATAGCAATAAATGTAGGCAATTATGGAAAATATTGATGAAGGTCTCCCTAAGCTGTGGCTTGCAGTGAGGTGTCAGGGGACTAATATCAAGCTGACCTAGGGACATAGAAGGAAAGAAAGCAGAGGGTCTCATCAATAAGAGTTAATCAAGGAAGAGTCCACATAAATGACAAATCGGTGGGTCTGGTAAGCATGCAAAGAGTTCCTGTAAACTGAGGAGGGAAGAGGGGGATCTGTGATTGGTATATAAAATGAATAAAAAAGTTTTTTCTTAATTAAAAAAAACTGCAAAAGACAAAAAAAAATAGAACAGAGTCCACCAAAACAGACTTTGAAAAGGAAGTAAAGACATCAACAAAGAAAAGACACACCTACAGAATGGAAGTGAACATTTGAAAACCAGATAGAAGGTTGATGAACAGGGTATTCAAGGAATTCAAGTAATACAATAGTAAAATAATCTTCACAAATAATCAAATTGAATAGACCTTTGTCAGTGGAAAACATGCTAACAACCTTCAGATATATTTTTAAAGATCCACCTTACTAATCATCAGAGGCACACAAATCAAAACCACCTTGAGACATCAGCTCTCTTTAGATGATGTTTTCAAAATGTGCGAGAGAATGAGTGTTGACCATAATACATTAAAAAAAGGGAAGTGTCTTACTCTAAGCAAATTGTATGAATCTAAGTTAGAGTATCCGTTATGGAAAAGTGTGGAAGTCCCTTGAAGAGTTAATATGTGTGGCAACTCATCAAATATGGGGTGTGTGAGTAAAGGATTTCAAGTCAGTAGGTTGGAGCGCCACCTGCAGACTGGTGTCCCTTACAGCACTATTCACAATAAAAAGGAAATAGGAATAGTGTGCATGCATCAACTGTATTGTCATTTGTTATAAATAGATGCAACTGAAGGTCTTAATGTTAAGAGAAACAAGCCAGACAAAAAGTCACGTACTGAATGACTTCACTGGTGTGATTCTAACATGCTGACATGACAGATCTGAATGGCAGGGTGTGGAGAAAATATAGGGATGAAGGGATGAGGAGACTCTGATAGACAGGTGCTAGGATACAGTTAGAAGGCAGTAAGAGGTCCTGTTGTGCTGGTCCTCAGCAGGGTGTCCATGATAGAGGTGGCGTATTGTGTACCTCAAAGGCTGCAAGAAATGATTCTAATGCTTCCTGATGAAGAAAGAAACATGTTTGAAGAAAGAAACATGATTAGCATGCTGAGTACCTGATGATACATGCATTGACATGCTACATGTTGCTCTCTAAATATGCATGATTTCAACATATCAGGTAAAGTAAAATTTTACAAAAGCACGACAGACCATCCCATAACAATTATAAGAGAATCTATTCCTTTTTGCTATTATTATTGATGAATAAAATAACAAAGAGATTGCAAGGATGATACCAACAAACTGAAGAGGTGCTTATGACCAAATTTCCTCTCCAATTGCTGAGCCCATGCTTGACATTTATAAAGTAGAAAAAAGAAAATCAATGCATTAATGGAAGACTGGAGTCTTAAATATGTGGGATTTTGTTTGTGTATCTATGCATGTTAGATTTAATTATCAAAAGATGGAACTTTCCTATCACTAAAATATACCAGAAATGTATAAGATCTCTTGTACATTTTCAATTGATGGGACAGGGTGATTGATCTAACCAGTATAGCAACAGATTCAGATGAAAGAAATCTATTGTTCTGGCTCACATAGTACTGAGATACATAAGTGGGTTGTCTGGTTATACTCAGAAAAGGAATATTATTTAGCATGAGATTATTTATCATTATGTATATTTACATATGAATGAAGATAAGCTACACAATAATACATGCATATGTCAAAGTTGGGCTCATATATGTAATTATATATATGCATATATATATTTATATTATTTGTCAGGAACTCCAAATGCTATGTATATTCACTAGTAATAGTAAAATACTGATCAATCACATAATTCACCAAAATAATTTTATGTGTATGTGTATATGTGTGTGTATACGTGTGTGTGTGTGTGTGTGTGTGTGTGTGTGTGTGTGTGTGTATGTTTAGTGTTTAAAGATGAAGATAGAATTCACTCTCCCAAGGTATCACTAGTGAAAACAAATTTTCTTATTTAACCTATTTGTCTAAGTAATATATCAAGGGTGAATCTCTCTGAGGAATGATTTTCCCACTGTACTTAGCTCATTGTAATTACCATCCTAACTTTAAGTGCTTTCAACTCATTTTGTATAAAACATTATTTCAAAAATATTTGTACAATATAATGAAAATATGTGCATATGGGGATCTGTTTATTTCACATTGCTTGCCTAGCCCTATGATGGGGTGAATTTGAGAATATACAGAACTATACTTGGTGACCCTCAGTCAAAAAGGGTGATCAGACAGCAAGGCCAGTTTCATTTTCTGTCTCATCCTGATGCAAAATTACAGCTATTCCTTGGTGGACAAATCTTATGGGCCAAACTGTGCTGGGTTCCAAACAACAATGTAGTGCTGCATCTACCCTTTCAAAGTCAAAGTCAGGGGTAAGACCACAGAGAGAAGTCACCAAGCAAGCCGGGCTGCAGAATACCTTCAGGATGGTTGTGCACGCCATGGTTCTGTGCTGACAGGAGAAACCTCTGCCAATGAACTAAACAACTAATCCCCTGTCCATGCCAATCACAGAGGTGCAGGAAGAGCACATGCTCATGTTAATGCAGAAACACAATTAAATACAAAACATCAAAAGCATGTGATGCTTAGATGTATGCAATATATCAATACTCATGTCTTGACTTTCTGGGTTTGGGTTACCTCATTCAGTATATTTCCCATTTACCTGGACATTTCATAATTTTATTTTTCTTCCCAAATGAATAGGATTTTGGTGGTTGGTTATGGGTCTATATAAAAATATACTGATTTATAGAAAATGGGCTCTGAAGTATTTTAGGGTAAGAGGTTTGAGTCTGTAACCTCTCAAATGTGTCAGTGATAAAAGTGTTCTTTGTAAATTGTGTGCTGACTTCAGATTATTCATAATGTTAAAATCTTTGCTGAAAAAAGGAAATTATTCTTGAATAAAAGGCTGCCTGGGACTGTATGTAATACACATGAGTAAATTATTTGACTGCTAATCCATTAAATAATGCTTATTAAATGAAAATGTGTGGTGGGGAGTTGGCTAAGATGTTCAAAGGCTTGTCATAGAAGTATGAGGACCAGAGTTCAGGTCTCTAGTATCCACACAAATGCTGGGGGCAGATGACAACCAGCCTGCAATTCTAGCATTTGGGAGGCGAGATGCCCAGGGCAAGCAGACCAGCTGGACCAAAACAGAGAACTCCAGGTTCAATGAGAAACCTCACCTCAATAAACAGCAGAGACTGGTTAAGGCAGACAGCAAATACCAATGTCTGGTCTCCACAAGCATGCATACACACATGCACAAGGCTCCCACACAGCTGTGCACTTACACATGTGAATTAACATATAAACAGAGATGCACGCTACACACAGAGATCTCTGTGCTAAACAAAAATAAAACAAATGGGCGTCAATTTTGGGTTCATACATGACTTTAAATGGATATCTTCTCTGGGTTCTAGTGTCTCGTTGCAAAACAGTAGAATATTTAGTCAATAATTATATCCCATGTGAAATTATGGCTTGCTTGTATCCTGAGTCTGTATGTGACAATAATCTAGACGTCTTTCACCACAGGGACAGAAATAGAAGTCAAGTATTTGGCTAAGTCCAAAAAATTCAGCTGAAATAGACCAAGTTTCCAGAGGTTGTTTTTGGAGGAACACAAGGGAAGAAAAAGTTGGAGAGGCACTCACTCCTTGTGCAGGGCTTAAGAGCATTAATAAGAAATTGTTTCCATAAGGGTATGCCATTTTTATCCTGCTGAGTGAAATATTCCTGGGATTATTGCTGACAGGGTTAAAATCAGACAGCAGTTAGATTGTTATGGTAACAGGTATTGTGGAGACCAAAGGGCTGGTAAAGGCTCAGAGGGGAAAGAAAGTGAATGTATCGATTGGGCTAGACACACACAGAACAGCACAGGGATTCTGAAGCCCTGGAGGCAGAACTCGGCATCTACTGTCCAGGGACACTCAAGAAGTGCATAAAAATGAACTAAAAGAATGGATAATTGCAGCTCGGGGGGAGGGTGGTGGCAGACACCTTTAATCCTGGCACTTGGGAGGCAGAGCCAGGCAGATCTCTGTGAGTTCAATGCCAGCCTGGTCTACAAAGCAAGATCCAGGACAGGCTCCAAAGCTACACAGAGAAACCTTGTCTTTAAAAAAAAAGGATAATTGAATATGTTAGGACTAATGTAAAAATGCAAATTGGAAAAAGAGAAATGTGGTTGGGAAGGAATGTTGGAGGATTGTTATTTGAATCTTAGATGGTCTTTTAATAATAATAATAAAAAAACCCAGAGCCAGATATCAGGGTGAAAGCTGAAAGATCAGAGAAGCAGGACAGCCAGCCACTAGTTCTTACCTCTATGAAATCCTCAGCCTAAAGAATGAGTTCCTGTTTTCTCACACCTTATATGCCTTTCTCTGCCCTGCCATATTACTTCCTGGGATTAAAGGCATGTGTGCTTCCCAAGCAAAAGTATGAGATGTCAAGTGATAGGATTGAAGGTGTGTGCCACCACTGCCTGACCTCTATGTCTAATCTAGTGGCTGGCTCTGTCCTCTGATCCTCAGGCAAGTTTAATGGGTTACACAATATATCACCACAGGGGATAGATAGGAGGAGTTGGAGGAGGAGAAGAAATGAATATGATTGAAATGCATTGTATTCATATGTGAAATTTTGAAGAATAAAAATATACTTCAAACTCAAACACACACACACACAGGAAAAAAATCATAACAAATGACATTTATAGGTCAAATAAACTTAGGAAATAATGCATTATTAACATTATGTGAAAGCAACTTACAGTATGTTACAATTTATAAGCAAGGCAAGGTAATTATCAATGTGTGTGTGTGTGTGTGTGTGTGTGTGTGTGTGTGTGTGTTAACAAAACTGGTGTTATTGCATCTATAACACATTGATTGCTTTATGTCCGTGTCAGGTATGAGACACTATCTTCTCTCACTCCAATCTTAAGATAATTTTTTGTAGTATTGGAAGCCTCCTGCATACCCTACATGAAAACATACAAAATTTAAAAGAGGCTTCTGTGCAGGCAATCATTCATTTGTTATATAAAGAACGTTAGCGGATTTATGTGTGCTACATGCACATAAGGTAAACACACATATGCAAAGAACAAACCCATAAATAGTAACATGTTAGACAGAAGGGCTCTCCAAAGAGAGTTTCATTCCATTCAGGAGTGAGAAAAAGAAAATCTTCACATCACTTTGTATTTTAAATATTTAAAGCACAAAACAAATATCTTTGAATTTGCATGTAGACATCAAAGCATCACTTTAGCTTGAGCTTTGAAGGAACGTACATAGTAAGGGAAATGAAAACTCCACAATTGAAAGAAAAATGCCATATATATCTCCTGGGAAAATATGAATGAAGAGGTTAAGAGCCTTGAGTAACATCAAAAATTTAATTTTCCCCAAGAATGTTGCATGTTGACAACTTCTTTAATCTTTCATAAAGTAAAAGAGTGTTGGATTCCATAAGCCTTGAATGTTGAAAATTAAATATATTATTTTGAAACTATTAATAGAATGATGTTTTGTACCTAGGTCAAAATTATTTGTGTATGGAATCAAATTAATTACCAGGTTATTTTTCATTAAGGGTAAGTTAAATAACACCACTAGTTGTAGTAAAAATGAGAGAAGAGACTGGGGAGTTGGCTCAGCGCTTAAGAGCACTTGCTGCTCTTGCTTTTTTTTTTTTTTTTTTGAATTATCTAGGAAATATTCCAATTAAACATATGAAGGAAAAAGTTTGGTGACTTGTGTCTTTAGGAGATTGTTTTTGCATTTCCCAGAACTGATGACTTTCATTAAGATACAGTTACTCCTGTGTGATAAGAAGGCTTTGTATACTTCCAAATAAAAATTACTGAGACTGTGGTTTCCACATTGACTTTCTGTGAGAATAAAGGAATATCTGGGAAATATCTTTGGCATACACAGGGTTAGTTCACTACTGTGTTTGCAGCATGAAGCTGTGGCCTAAACTTTGCTTAAACTACCACAGTTGAGCCCTTAGCCCATCAAGGAAGAAAACCACAAACCTTTCCAAGAGATCCATTTCCTGCACATATATTCAGTCAGAAAGTTAATGCTCTGATTGTTGCTGGTTATATAAACATAATAAAAACTGCTTTCCTTATATTACATCCTTGGGTGTAACTGTCAAGCTCATACCAGCGAGTTTAAACTCATATTTGTGGAAGGAGAGTGAAAATCTGCACTAAATAATGGAGACTGTAACTTTTATTACAGAGGAAAATCTTAAGGTTACATTTAAGTATTGGTAAAGGTGTAAAGAAACATTGAATATTTGTCAGGATCATAATATTTACCAGAAGTTAATTAGATAACCAACCGTGAAGCTCTGATAATCTGAATAGTGATTTAAATTAGTTTGCTAAATATTTTGGATAGGAAAAGTAAATATTATAGAGGAGCTATGCATTGGGTTTTATATAAAAGCTTCAATCTTTTAAATTAATTACCACTCACTATGATTTGAGGTATTCAACTTAGAAAATACAAAAGCAGTAAGTAGGATATTAATTTAAGACAAAGACCAGTTTGAAGGAAATTCAACTAAAAGCCAGTTATATATGGTTCTTATTTAACAAGAGGATAATATCTTATTTTCAAGCTTTCTCATGATCTTGCAGTGTCGAGGGCTGAGATCACACCTTCCCTCAGACCTTTCCCTAGGGCTAAAACTATATTTAACTCCAGAGTGGAATTGATATGCCCACAGGTGGCAGTACACAGGTACATATTAAAGAATGAGATGGTGTTTCCTGAAGCTGTAGGAACCTCGAACCGATCACCTGCACAGGGAGAACCTTCTGTTTCATGAGCTTCAGAGAAAACAAAACCTGCATCACGCCATGGCCACGTTCAGCCCTTTAACCTCACACACTTCTTCTGTACCTGTATCAACAAAGCACATTATGATTGCCAGAAAAATAAAACACACAGAATTTTGGAGGCAGCATTTTCCACATCGTTTCACTGTACATTGCAGGTACAATTTTCTACATTCATTTGAAAAATATGACATCCTGTATCTCCCTCAGTGATTCAAGCACTGGGATGCTTGAAGGAGCTAATGCATACTAGAGTGGAGATTTTTTTTTTTTAAACTACTTAAAACCTAATGCACTTTTCACCATAGTATTCTTTGGTAGTAAGATACTGTTAATATTCTGCAGCTCTATGTGCTATGGAAGAATACTAAATATCAAAGCTATTCCCCTTGTAACAAACATATACTTTCAGGTATTGATTCATAATTTTTAAATGGAATGGGCATTTTTTTTTTTAAAGATGCAGTCGTTTCGCAGTATTCTTTGAAGAAAGTTAAAGTGGACGGGATTTTTCAAACAGTGTTTTTCAAAATTCAGTGACGTTCCATTAGACTTCAGATAGATGGAAGAGCTCATGATTCTGTGCATTATTCTGATGGTTGGCTTAAGTTGTACTGGATAATAAATACCCTTTCTTCAGGTACCATCCTAGTGATACTATTGGGGCTTCACTGGGAAAAGGAGAGCTATACTAAGCTCTACTATTCTAAGTAGCTTGCAGGCTGCATCCAGCACCATTTCCTTTAGGTTTCTTGCACCAGTAGTCTCACCATGAACCTTCAAAGACATTGCTACGGCAGAGATCTAACATGAATTAACTCCGTGGGTGTGTCCTAAATAGTCCAGGCGCTCGGTGATGCATAACTTTTGAGAGTTCAAACAAACTGTGAAGGTGCAATTACTGAAATAAACACCGTCTTATTTCAAATGGCAGTCTGAATGCTTGAACTGCATGTTTCCCTACTTGAATGAAAGCCGCTGTAGGGTAATTACGTTATTTAAGGTATTAGATAATCAGCTTAATTCACTCAGTCCAGGTTTCCTTAGATTTGTTTTTCCTGTTTTTATTTATGTATGTGTATGTCTGTGTGTGTGCACCTGATTGCAATGTCAGGGAGGCCAGAAGAGGGCATAAGACACCCTGCAGCAGAGTTACAGGCAGTTGTGAACCACCTAACCTGCATACTGAGAAGCAAGCTTGGCTCCTCTAGAAGGGCACTCAACCACAGAGCCAGTTTTCAAGCTTCCAATTAAAGATTTTGTCTGTTGTTTTTACTATAAGCCAACAAAATCAAAACTTCAACTCTAAAACTTCCTATCCTCTATTTCATTGTTTGAATCCGACTTAGTCATTCCTTTTTATCGTTTTTATTTGTTTTGCTTTGTTTGAGACAAGGTTTCTCTAGATAACAACACTGGCTGTCCTGGAACTTGCTATATAGAACCAGGCTGGCCTTGAACTCACAGAGATCTGCCTGGCTCTGCCTCTTTAGGGCTGGGACTACAGACCTGTGCCACCATGCTCATCTTTAGTCTGTCCTTCTTTAATTATGATTTAAATGCTTATGAGGAGAAACACATGAGTTGAGAAGAGAAACGTATCAGGGACCATCTATGCTACCAGGGTCGGGAGCAAAGACAGCTTTTCATTCACAGAGCCGTAACTTGAAAATTAGACATGAAAGCAATTTCATGTCATTTTTGACTCATGCTCTTTCCTATAGTTTTCTATTTTAAGTTTGGGCACCAGAGTAGAAATAAGTAAGTAAATGACCAAACAGATTAGAATGCCTCAGCAATCATTAAAACTTTTTTAAAAAAAATGAATTGTTCAGTGAAACATATGCACTGTAATGGGTAGTTACCAGAACTCATAGTCCACTGAAGCTTGAAAATATATTCATGTAGTACTTCAGGACAGTGTGAAGAGTCCAGAATCTCATATTAAAATAGTGACTCAAAAGTTCATATACACTTATCGGAAACCAGGGATTCAATCTCAACTCCATCCCAAGTGGGTGTTTACTGATGTCACAGTTTTGAAAATACCTTGACAAATCAACTCAACTAGAAAGAAATTATTTTAGTTCACATTCAAGGTGCAGCCCATCAAGGTGAAGAAATCAAGATAACAGGAACTTCAAGAATTTGCTTGCATTGTGCTCACACTCAGAGAAAGATAGCAATGATGCTAGCATTCTGCTTGCTTTCTCCACTATTATACAGTCCAGGGTCTCCTATAATATAGGGAATATTGCCACCCAGAGTGGTCAGGTCTTCCCACCTCAATTAGCATAATCTCAATAAAATGATCTCCATCCAAGACATTCACAGAGATCCATTCTCCTAGGTGATCCTAACTTCCATCAAGTTGATAACATTATAATTGATAAGGCATATATTTAACAGAGGAATATGAATCAAAAAATAACAAGTAACTCCAGATGTGAGGTGTTTTTAGTAAAGGAAGTCCCTCAATGAAGCAATACAGTGTTGTTGGGCAATGATATCAAAACACTTACCCAATCAAAAATTTACCTTTTGTATTATGACATGCTAAAAGAAACCATGAAATATATAAGCTCAAATACAGGTATATGGTATGGTTGTAATATGGAATAAACGGAAAAGGGGAAGAGTCTCATGTTCTTCTGTTCCCGAGTTTCCATGCCTGCCTTTGGGACAGGGGCTTACATATAGCATTCAATCTATTCCTCGTTGCAACCCAGTAAATGGGAATTATTTTCTTTACATTATGGAAGAGAGAACTCATACTATGATGTTAAGATACTGAAAGGCAAAAGAACAAAATTCACAATCGATCTCTATATCCACATCCTTTAAACGTGATGGGACTGTGAAGGTTTTGTTCAAGTGGATTTTTATTTTAAAAATTGTTTAAAAGAACAGTTTTAAGTATATTAATTCATAAAAATATTGAAGATACAAACAATATTTTTCTCTTAAATTTGAACTAATTTTTATTGCTTTCATATCTGTGTTCATTTTTATGTTTCGGTGTTTTGTTTGTTGACAGGTCTCAAGGTCAAGATTTCCTGTTCAGCTTCTCAATGACTAAAGAACACTGTGCATTAGGCATGGCTTGATTTACTGGATACTGGAATCAGAGGAAGTATGATTGCCCACAAGAGCCCACTAATAATCCCTCATGAAAGAAGGACACATAAAGCTACCCCTTCCCATTGCTAAAGACTCTTTGGTGGTGTAACTGTACATAAATTGTTCATACTTCTTTGAGATGAGAAGATCACCCACTGTTCATGGCATTGTTTCCTAGTGAGGAGATCCTGGACTGCATAAGACATAATGTAATCAATCTATAGTTATAAAGATGATTTTATTTCTTCTGTTTGTCCTTGCTATACTCTCTAGAGCAACTAGATGATTGTCCATCTTTCACAGAAAAAGTCAGTCAACATTTGATGCCCAAACATGCTGGGCAGGAAGTAGTATAAGAAGTCCTTCATGTCCCCAATTCATCTGGGGTGGAAAGTAGTACATCACTCCTGAGCAATGCCCGAAAATGAGGAAACACTGGAAAGGGTCATAGAATAATAAGTATGGATTAAAGAGCTAATTAAATTAATATCCCCCACCAATACCACTTACTCTAATAGTGCTCTTTTGATTGAACAATTGATACAAGTGATAGGAACATGATAGTGTTGACCTTGCTAGCTATTTGTTTTGGTTTCTCCTTAACTGGTGAATCTAATGACCAAATGCCACTTTCTTGGAAGGGACTATAATGATCTTTCAGAGATATCTTCCCACTCTTGGTAAAAAGATATCATTATACAGACCATGCTAATCTCTAAGTGTTTTAAAATTTTAGACAAATCTTCTAAAGAAAAATATGCAGACCCACCCATAGGACAAAGTATGGGGAATCAATCTGCACAAGGTTCAAATACACCTCTGGAATTCCTGAGAACTTTAAGGTGGAGAAAGGAACAAATGATACCCAATAGTGAATCTGAGAAAATTCTACAGTGCATGAAAGCATCAACTAAGGTTTTTAGCTAGAAAAGGCACCTTGAGTGGGTAAGGGAAGACACACCCAACAAAGCTCTCGAATGAGGATTCTGGCTCCCAGACAGGTTTGCTAGGTAATTGATGTGCTTGTACTAGTCACACGCATGCACACACAGAAACATGCACATGCATGAACATATATACACACAGAGAAGACAGACAGAGAGACAGAGACAGAGAGACAGAGACAGAGAGATTCACACCCCTTGAAAAAATGCAGCTATTGAGATGCTTCTATCGAAATTATGTGCATTGAGTTTGTCAAATAGAAAGATAGAGGCTGAACTGAAAACAAGAAATTCAGAGACACCAACATCACTTGATTATACAAAAATCTTTTCTCCTTTTAGATCTTCTAGAACTGCTGGTCCTTTTCTTGCTATGATAGCTTCCTGCCCCAAGTGTTTAGAAGGAATAGAATTCTATTAAATTCTACAGGTTGGTAAGTGTTGAACCTTGCTGATTTCCAGATTACACCCAGGGAAACTTGTTTTATGTTTTGCTTTTTTTCCAATCAAAGAACACATGTCTTTAGCATTGGGGAGATTGTTAAATATTCTTAAACCCCAAACACATTCATTTTTAATAAGATCACTGTGGTTCACTGAATCCAAGGCCTTCATATGTCAATCTCTCATCATTTTAACTAAAGGAAGAAGCTGATTCATATTAACTTCACACTGCTGCCTACAGAGTGACTCTGAGAAAATGTCAGGGATATATTATTATTAACCATGACCTTCATGCTGCAAGTCCGGCCTTCTGAAATCATTCCCCTCCTAAATGACACATTGAATTCTTCCCCATCCCAGCTCCCAGTAACCACCCTCAACATGTTTTCTAGGATTTTGACATTTTTAGGTTTCCTACTATAGGAGCCAAGGGGAATTTCTCCCATTCAAGGTTTTGTGGCATTGATTGATTGATAAAACTTGCATACAAACAAAAAACTTACATATGTATTTAAGGCAAAACAGAAAGACAGCAATGTGGGGATATCAGAGTGGTCACCTCTCACCAACATTAGGAGGCATTTATTTGTTTAAAGAATTGAAGAAGGGAGAATATAGAGAATGCCAAAGTGTTGTGAAGTTTACAAAAGTCTGAGGTCTTGGAGAATACACTACACTCAGGATAAATTCTGTTTGACATGCAGAAGACACAATAGTTTGGAAAGGATTCACTATGGAATGGAAATGGAAGTTATCAATGTAGAAAAAAAAAAGTGTCCTAGGTACCCTGGGACCCAAGCTCTTCTGTGCTTTGAATTTAGTTCATAAAAACTTGTGGAATGACCCATAGGTTATTGTGTATTTCCAGGGTCCAGAGTCAGTATAGAAGGAGGCACCAGAGAAACACCCTCCTGGCATTCACTACTCTCTACATTCCCAGTGGCTGAACTTCATATAGTCCATGGACTTTGATGTGTAAAGAATGGTATGTAGAATTTGTCTTTTTTACTTAATTTAATCTTTCACATAATATCGAATTTTATGCAAGTGAAAATTTATTTATTTTGGCTATCGATGTTTTGGGACAATTTAAATTGTGGACTAAAAGAAAATCCCCCAAATTATTTTAATTCACATATGGAAACCCATTGACATTCCATTCTACACCTGATATATCCCAACTAAACAGAATGGCCAAATTGCTATTATCTGGAACAAGCAAGGGCTCCTTTCTATTTTCCCATAAACAGTGGTTGTAAAATGACATAAGGAAATGGTAATAGATGGGCTGTGGAATATTTTATGATATATTAATAGCATGCTAAAGAATAAAATGAATCAAATCGTTATCCTGTATGTCAAGTGTGAAGAGTTGCTTAGACTGAGTGTAAACCACCCTTACTCTAATTCTAAGATTAGTAAATTATACTATTTTCTTATATCCTGCCCCTATGCTAAGCAATATGCACAATTACATTCCAACAATACGTGAAGTAGGTGAAGTGACTATAACCAGCCCCAAAAGATGTTCCTGGTATCTCGTAAGAAGTGAGAGAAAGTAGGTCTCTGGTTTGCAACAGAACCAAGGAACTATAGATCTGATCTAATGCCTAATTAGGATTTTAACTCCAGCATCTAAATTTATAATCGCCTCCAATGAGAACTTAACAGTAATAAAAAATTAGAAAAGAGTGAGGTAAGGGACAAAAGACACACTCTTAGTATCGACTGCCAACAAGTTACCCTCTCTGAGTCAAGCCTACAGCATATTAGAGATTTCACATCCCAAAAGGGATAGAAGTCACTTAAAGACATGAGACACAGCAGCATTAACATGATACACTTGTCTTCTTAGCTGGCCATTATTCAACTGAAAGCCGTTGTTGAATTCTTGGCAGAGGAAACGAGAACATCCTACACTCTTCAGGCTGACATTCACTGTTAACAAGGAAAAGGGGTCTGTATGGTGTGTGCCTCCATTGTCCACCACTCTTGGAAGCAAGTGGAACTATCAAAGAGGAACAAGAAAGTCCTATGGAAAAATAATGGGGTTGCTTACAAAGGATTTGGCAGGGGAGGAAAAAAAGTGGAAGTGAAGATTCATTGTGTGATTTCTATAAATGAATTGGAATCAAGTAATATCTGTATATTATTTAACAAAGATATGTGCAGCATGCACTGTATGTTAAAATGTACACCAATGACAACTTAAACCTTACAAAATCTTCTAAGGTAGGTCCTTCCTTTGTAAATGGGAAAATTATCCCAGAGTTGAAATAATTTTCTGAGTACATGGCTGGTTAAGTGGAGGGAATCAATTTGGAGAAAAACATTTTCATAATTTTTTCCATTGTTCCTTCCTTCCTTCCAGCCTTTCTTCCCTTCCCCTTTCCTCCCTCCCTCCCTTTCTCCTATCTCCCTCCATTCCTCCCTCCCCCTCTCTACCTCCCTTCCTCTCTTCTTTTTTTCATTCTTTCTTCTTTCTGAGCAGTTTGCTGGGAACAAATCCTAATGCTTCCTACACGGAGGAACATCATCTACCTCAGAGCCCCAGCTTGAGGATTGACTGTCTTAAAATATGCTTGATGCTATATTTACTTCATGTGGATAATTTATAATTCACGATAACTCATTCATCCTACATCAGTCTATATAAAGTTTTTCTAAGTTCCACAGCAGACACACTCAGACAATATTTGCCATGGGTAACTTTAGGAAAATCCCAAAGTCAATGCCATTTAAGAAGCTACACTTGAAGCTGTGATCAGCGGTTGCTGAAGCACAATGACTCAAGGAACCCAAACCTGCATTCAGCAGTGACCGTTTTAGAATATGTTTAAGGAATTACAACCATGCTCTAAGCATTGTCCTTGGTGACCTGCTGCAATGTATTCATCTTCTGGGTTCAAAGCATTCTTCATGGAATGTTGAGATCAGAGAGTTTGATTAGAGGATTCCAACACACCGAAGAAGCAAGAATATTAAGAGAAATAAAGACAGGAGAAAAAAATTCATTTCTAAATGCTCAGGGTCACACAGGCTTCTCAGGAGACAATGGCGCTTGGCATAATGTTTCTATCACAACAATGTCAACTTTTCAAGGGGGCATTGGATGCCTCTGCATTGCACATAAAGTAAGTATGCATTAGAAAAATTCCTATGTATAAATCCAGATGACAATAATTCTAACGAACGATGTCAGCATTGCCCATAAAGCACGTCTGCTTAGTGTGAAGATGTTTGTTCATGAGGGAAGTTGTTTGCAGCCTTCAAGAGAAAAGAGGATAAAAAAGGAAAGAAATGAAACAGCCTTGAGTGCTACAGCAAGAAGAGTATTATTAACCTTTCTCCTTTCAGCTCTCACTATTCCTCATGGTGGACTTTCACAAACCCCTTCAGGAACCAATTCTAAGTGAGGAGTAAACAAAATAGCAGAGAAAATCATTTTCCTCAGACACACTACAAAAACTGCCAAGTAAAATACACATTCTCCAATCATGCGATCCCGGATCGTAGTCTCGGTGCCCAACAACAGGGAAAGAAAAGGAGCTCACTTCAAATGCCTAAACATTAATCCACAGCATGCCTAATGAATTATTGCTAAGAATGGTTTCCTACAGAATAACATGACTAATGGACACCATTACCTCATTTCTTCATCTATCCAACCAGTTGGAGTCTGCATTAGATGCTCACTCACTCAGTACCTACTGTGGATGGTATGGGTACTAAATGAGTATTTATCAGAGGACCTTGTCCCACCAGTGTTTTTTATTAGTATCCTACGTATTGACATAGGAATACAAAGGATCCTCTTGTCATAAGACTGGCAGATCAAAATCCAAAATAAGTGAAGCAGAATAGGGCAAGAGTGTTTGTGACAACTTCTAAAAGAGAATGACCTGATCTGGGAGATGGCTTAATGAAAAGGAGTATTTGCCAGACAAGCCAGATAGCCTGAGCAGGGTCCTGGAACCTACAGTGGAAGGAGATGCTCAACTCCAGAATGTTGTCGTCTGACTTCCACACACAGGTACTACGGTATGTGTGTGCATACATGGGTACACACACACCATAAAACACTAATAAATTAGCTGGGCAGTGCATGGACACTCCTTTAATCCCAGCACTCAAGAGGCAGAGCCAGGCGGATCTCTGTGAGTTCAAGGCCAGCCTGGTCTACCGAGTGAGTTCCAGGACAGGCACCAAAGCTATACAGAGAAACCCTGTCTCAAAACAAAACAAAACAAAAACAAAAACAAAATAAAACATACTGAACCAAAAGAAACCACTAATACATTAAGTTAAAAGAGTGTTATCTCAGAATCAACATAGCAAAAATGGCAATCTTACCAAAAGCAATCTACAGATTCAATACAATCCCCATCAAAATCCCAGCACAATTCTTCACAAACCTCAAAAGAACAATACTCAATTTCATACGGAAAAACAAAAAAACGAGGATAGTTAAAACAATCCTGTACAATAAAGCAACCTCTGAAGGCATCACCATCCCTGACCACAAGCTCTACTATAGAGCTATAATAATAAAAACAGCTTGGTATTGGCATAAAAACAGAAATGTGGATCAATGGAATGGAATAAAAAACCATGACATTAATCCAAATACCTATAAATACCTGATTTTTTTTTACAAAGAAACTAAGATTATACAATGGAAAAAAGAAAGCCCCTTCAACAAATGGTGCTGGTATAATTGGATGTCAACATGTAGAAGATTGCAAATAGATCCATATCTACCCCCATGAACAAAACTCAAGTCCAAATGGATCAAACTTCTTAAATTCAGCTATACTGAACCTGATAGAAGACAAAATGGGAAGTAGCCTTGAATGCATTTGCACAGGAGACCACTTCCTAAATACAACACCAGTAGCACAGACACTGAGAGCAACAATTAATAAATGGGGCCTCCTGAAACTGAGAAGCTTCTGTAAGGCAAAGACATGGTCAACAAGACAAAACGGCACCCTACAGAATGGAAAAAGATCTTCACCAACTCCACATCTGACAGAGGACTGTTTTCCAAAATACATAAAGAACTAAAGAAACTAGACATCAAAATACCAAATAATCCAATTAAAAAATAGGCTACAGAGCTAAACATAGAATTCTCAACAGAAGAATCTCAAATGGCTGAAAGACATTGAATTGCTCAACATCCTTAGCCATCAGGGAAATGCAAATCAAAATGACAATGAGATACCATCTTACACCTGTCAGAATGACTAAGATCAAAACAACTGATGACAGCTCATGTTGGAGAGGATGTGGAGAAAGGAGAACACTCCCCCACTGCTGTTGGGAATGCAAACTTGTACAGCCACTCTAGAAATCAGTATTGCCGGTTAGTAGAAAATTGGGAATCAACCTACCTCAAGATCCAGCAATACCACCAGTGGGCATATACCCAAAAGATGCTCAATCACACCACAAGGTCACTTGCTCAACCATGTTCATAGCAGCACTACTCATAATAGCCAGCATCTGGAAACAACCTAGATGCACCTCAACTAAAGAATCGATAAGGAAAATGTGGTTTATTTACACAATGGAATATTATTCAGTGGTTAAAAAACAAAAACAAAAACAAAAACAATGACATCATGAAATGTGTAGGTAAATGGATGGAAATAGAAAAAAAAATCATCCTGAGTGAGGTAACCAGACCCAGAAAGACAAACATGGTATGTTCTCACTCTTAAATGGATATTAGATACAAAGCAAAGGATCACCAGGCTACAATCCACAAACCCAGAAAAGCTAGGTAAAATGGAGGACCCTAAGATGACACACATGGAGGGCCCCAGGAAGGGAAAATAGTTAAGATCTCCTGGGTAAACTAGGAGGCAGGGTTAGAAGGGAAGGGATGGGGGACGGGAACAGGAGGGACTGACATGATCCAGTGGAGGAAGAACAAAGAGGGAGAGCAATGAAAGAGATATCTTGGTAGAGGGAACCATTAGCAGGTTAGGGAGAAACCTGGTGCTAGGGAAATCCCCAGGAATCCACAAGAATGACACCAACCAAGACTCCTAGCAATAATGGAGAGGGTGCCTGAACTTATCTTTCCCTATAATCAGATTAATGACTACTTTGTCATCAAAGAACCTACATCCAGTAACTGATGGAAACAGATGCAGTGATCCCCAACCAAGCATTGGGTTGAATTCATAGACTTCAGTTTAAGAGAGGGAGGCGGGATCACAGGAGCAAGTGAGGTCAAGATCATGATGGGGAAAACCACAGAGACAGCTGACCCAAGCTGGTGGGAACTCATGGACTCTGGCCTATCAGCTGAAGAACATGCATGGGACCAAACTAGGCCCTCTGAATGTGGATGACAGTTGTGTGGCTAGAGCTGTTTGGGGAGCCCCTAGCTCTATCTGAAAGTGACTATGTCACTGGGAATCAAACAAGGATGAACACCTTATACTTGCTAGCATCTTCATCTACTTCTAAAACACTTTAGATTAAATATCAATACATAAATTAGGTTTTAATTGCTTTTTCTTTAAAAATACAATGTATTGCAATAGTGAATTATAAATTGAATTATACATATAATTAAACAACTATAAATATATTTCTTCAATGCATTCAAAATTATCCCATTGAATATGACACAAAGCTTAATTTTTACATGATTACTAAGTGGAGTTTCAGCATCTTTAGAACTACATTTGTAAACTATTTATTTATAATAACAAATATCAAAACTAAATTATATTTGTACTTCATTATGTAACACGTAAAATGATGTTTATCATATTCAGTTCACAGTGCTGAAAAGGTTGAATTGATTTCTCTATTAATTTTCACTTCATTGTTAATATTTCAATCTTTTTGTAGACCACAACATTTTATGATATCCATGTTTATCACAGTGTATTTTTATTATATAGCATTTAAATACATGCCTAAGTTCACACATTTTTTTCTATTCGTCTTATCAATAACTTGCATTAAAAACTCAATTACTTTGTATTTCATATTACTTTTTTGTGTGTGCTGAACTTCAAGGAATTTTTAACTTCCTTGAACCGTCACTTTAAACTGTCTACTTGTCTCATATCTTTGTGTTGATCTTGCATTTCAGTTTCATTTACTTACATCAGAGAGTTCATTCTTTTTTAATTTTTAAAATCACAAACCAGGCATGTAGTTTCTCCTGTGGTAAATACTATTAAAAATTGAGGTGTTTGCATCACAGGCCAAATGCTACATTGTTGCTGCTGTGAGGCCTTTTATTTTATTTTATTTTTTTACAGGGTTGTTGTTTATACAGAAGATGTAGGATGAGGAGGCTCTTTATGGTCCTGCTGTTTATCATACACGGGGAAGACATGGTGTTCAGGGAAGCTCAAGCGTTAAGCAGGAGGCATGTTTATTGTCCAAAGTTCATAACAAAACACTCATTCAGGACTATTAATGTGGCATGACGTCACTAAACAGAACAGACGTTTGCTAGGTATTTACTTCCCAAGATAAGAGGAAATTTCATGTTGGAGAGGGAAAAGCAGTTTGAAGATATCATCATCTGAAGATGCTGTTGATTGGGAAAAGAGTGAGGTTTTGTTAAAGGTGTGGTCTCAGGTGTCTATGGAGAGAGGACAAGCTGTGCCTCCAGATGACACAATGGAGGCGTCATTCATATTGACTCCTACTGTTGCCAGGGCTCCTCATCTACTTCAGCTGTCCCGGGGTGTTGGACATGAGAGTCCTTGGCTGTTGCAATGTGTCTCTTTTAAGCAATCTGCTTAATATCGTAATAGACAATCCAAATAATTAAACTAGGATGGACCCTACTCTTCAGGGACATGCTGGAACTAATATACAAAGATGATATCAAAAACCACAGGAATCCAACCGAGGGGCAGTCCTTGAACTCAGTGACTCTTCACTTAAGCCATAGAGGGAGTTTATACCATATACATTTGCCAGTGTTAAAAATCAGTACTGTATTGGTAATCTCCATAGTAAACATGGGACATAGCAAATTACTGTTTCTGAAGAAATTAAAGCAGAAAGAATACTAATGTAATTAAAATATAACATAAAGGAAAATGAGGAAACTATCAATATATTCCTTACCATTTGGGGAAAAAAATGCCTTCTCCATTATGCAAATATCCAGGGCAGGGATTCTCAACCTGTGGGTCATGGCCCCTTTGGGGGTCAACCTTTTCACCAGGGTCACCTAAGACCATTGGAAATATCAGATATTTACATTACGATTCATAACAGTAGAAAAATTACAGTTATGAAATAGCAATGAAATAATTTTATGGTTGGGAGTCACTGCAATATGAGGAATTGTTTTAAAGGGTTGCAGCATTAGGAAGGTTGAGAACCCTTGGTCCAGGGTACATCAAAGGCACACTAATTGTGATTGACTGAAATCTCTATAGTCTGCTCAAAAGGATGTCTTACTGGATAATATAGGATAACTTTTTTAGTATCAAAGCAATGTAAGATGAGGTTTGGAATTTTTGCAAAATTTCACAGTTATATGAAATAGTATATCTGTTTTTTCATTACATTATTCTTATTCACATTGATCAGTAAACTGAATATTATATATGAAGATTTATATATATATATATAATATAATATATATAAATGAATATTGGGCTGGAGAGATGGCTCAATGAGTGAAAATATTTGCTGCATCTCCACATAAAACATAAGATGGTTGCATGTGACTGTAACCTCATGACTGGTTACCAAGACAGACAGATCCCAGAGGGCTCACTCCTTGGCCAGCCTAGTCAAAAAGAAGCACTTCTGGGTCAGTGATAGACTCATTACCTTGTAATAAGTTAGAGAGAAATAGAGGAAGATATTATGTGTTTTTATGGTCTCCAGATGCAACATAAATACACTACCACCCACATAAATAATCAATGTGACACTTAACCCCCCTCCCCAACATTTGTATACTGAGGCTTCAGTGTGGTAATATCTCAAGCCAAGACCCTTGGAAGGGATTTGAGTTGTTATTCTGTATTGACTAGTTTTATGTCAACTTGATGCAAGCTAATGCCATCAGAAAGGAGGGAACCTTGACTGAGAAAAGTTCTTCATAAGATCAGACTATAGGCAATCCTGTAGGTCATTTTATTAATTAGTGATTGGTGGGGGAGGGATCAGCCCATTGTGGGTCTTGTTATTCTAGGGCTGGTGGTTCTGGGTGCTATAAGGCAGCAGGCTGAGGAAACCTTGGAGAGGAAGCCCAGTAATCAGCACCCCTCCATGGCCTCTGTATCAGCTCCTGCCCTCAGGTTCTTACCTTGTCTGAGCTCCTGTTCTGACTTCCTTCAGTGATGAACAGTAATGTGGAAGCATAAGCCAAATAAAGGCTTTCCTCCCCAAGTTCCTTTAGTAATGCTGTTTCATCACAGCAATAGAAACCCTAACTCACATGCCCTGTTAAGAGTGTGCATTGTCAGAGCCCTATATAAGACAGAGTAAAATGAGTCACCTGACAATCAGGATACAGTCCTTCATGGAACACCAGCTCTTCATCTTGACCTTGGATTTCTAAGTATCCATAATGATGAAAAATAAAATGTTAAGGTGTGGTCTAACAGACTGGTACAAATTTAAATAAGTATCTGTAGTATATGAAAAGGCTCTATGAAGATACATGTTCATTATCATATTCCAATGACCTTTAAGTACAATTAGTGTTTATAGAAATTGACATGTAAACTGTTTAGCAAATAGAGAGTATACTGGCCCAAGTGTATAATCTGTATATTAATCAGAACGTCAACAAGAGAAAGACTTTACTTTGTGAGAATGCTGTGACCTTATTGGGTATGATATTTTTTCCTTAATGTATCAACTGTAGTATTACATGAATATTTTAACAAAAATGATAATAAGAAAAGACTTGGTTGAGTTCTAACTATAGATTAATTTTCCATAATTTTCAAGTTAAAATGACTATAAAATATGTGTAGTTAGCCAAGTTTACTAATAAGAGGAGTAAATTTGAAGTAGTGAGAATAATCACTAGGCAATGATTGTAGGATTGAAATATAGTCTTCCTTCACATTTCCTTGAGAAATGCTTAGCCAGATGCCATATGTACACAGCTGTAGTGTGTGATCCACAGTCATATTACTCTGAAGAGCAAATGGATTTCAGAGGCAGAAAGCTGTTCTTCTGTGAAGATGGTTTCCACACTGAAGTGACTTATGTAAGAGCAGTTCTTTTTGTCAAGAGACAGAGGCCAGGCAACAGTGAGTTCTTTTGACCAGTAAATGAAATCCATCAATCATTGGCTGAGTGGCTCATGCCCTAGTGCAGTCAGTGCCCTAGACCCCTACCCAACCTCTGAGGAATAAGTAAGGCTGAATTCCATCAACTCCAGATCACACAGAGCTTTACAGAAGGATTTGCTAAGTCAAACAATTTAATGTGTTAGTATGAGCGTCTGTCTTTATAGACTAAAATTCATAGCCACTGTAGATGGTATTAAAGAATTTGTAGTTGCCAGAATTTATTCCTTGAAAATGCCTTAAATTTTCAAACATTTGTTTGTTCGTAATTTCTTGGTAGTATAGAACATTAACCAATAAAAGTTACTCTGAACCAATTCCTCTGTAATTATACAATCATATAAATATCAGAGGTGATTAAGACTGGAAATAGTTTTCATTATTTTTTCACCCCTATGCCTAAAACTCTAGAGTTTATAGTCATCTATCAGGTAGCATAGTGAAAGGAGGTTTGCATTAAAACAAATCTCATAGGAGTCAATGGACAATTCTTCATTTTACTTCAAAAGCATGACCACACTATCAAAAATGACTGGAGGTTGTAAGTCTAGGGAAAATCCTAAAACACTTTCACTATCTAACTAATAACTTAAGTTTCTGTGTCTTGGCTTAACAGCTGATCTTAGAGTTCATATGCGCTCAAGCAATCTCCACTGGAAAAAATTACTTCCAAATAAAAATACACGGAGGCAAAAATGGTATTGACAGAGTGTGTCATATTCATTGATATATCCATTATGTTTCTCCAATTTTACAAGGTAACATATTCAATTTAAAGAATGGGAAAATTTCACCAAAGTGAAGTAGGAAGGATAAAACACCTTCACATAATTTACCAAGAGACAAGTACTGTTAACATTTAATATAGTTAGTTTATATATTTTATATACTTGTAGAGCTATATATCTTTTGTTCAAGGGGTTAGTCATGCAACAGTTTCTGATTATTTTTACTTAAATGATACATTTTACAAGCATTTAAATAATTCAAAACTAATAAATTTTATAATGTTTTAAATATAATTTATGATAGCTACATATTACATTGCAAGACACTTTCAAAAACTGCTTAATTCTTCATATTCTAGTAAATTATAGGCTTTAGAGAGGTGTGTGTGTGTGTGTGTGTGTGTGTGTGTGTGTGTGTGTGTGTGTGTATGTGTGTGTGCATACATGCTTGGTAAGGTGAGCATGCATGTATGGATTCTTATTAATAATATATGTACAGGTACATATGTGAGTGCTATTGTGTATGTTTACATATATAATTGTGCATGGAGGCTCAAAATTGGTATCAATGACATCTTCAATCTCTTTGCACCTTATATATTGAGGCAGGGTCTCCCACCTGAATCCAGAGCTCACCAGAATCACACACCAGGCATGGGTGGAGGGGGTCTGATCTCTGGTGTTCACATTGCACAGCAAACACATCACTCACTGAGCCATCCCTTCATTCAGAGCACTTTGCTTTTCTACATTTGATCTTAGCCAAAAGACTGAGAAGCAATGCACTTTGCTTTACTAAGTTCTAGTTCTGTCCTATTATGTTTTACACAGAGATTTAATTACAGCCTCTAGGGCAACAGAAATCCAAATAATACTTGAACCTCCCTCACAGGATCTTGCCAAGTCTGAGCAAGATCTCTGTGTATGATACACCTGTGTGTGGCACTAAGCAGAATGTAGCAGAGGGTGGAGAGTGGGAGGAGCTGAGCTGCTGCAGTGCATGTTAATTAAGTCCTGCCTAACTGGGTTCTAACACCATCAAGGCTTGCTGGCAGCAGTTCTGTTTCCACAGAAATTAGAATCATATCTGGTCACAGAATTCCAGTGGTAAGTTTAATTGTCCCTCTTGGACATCTACCATATTTATTTTTGTAAATAAGACTTAAAATTGCCTTTTAAAAGTCACATCCAGTCTCACAGAGTCATCAAGCTTTCTTAGGCATCCCTTGATGGTGACGGGTGTTTAACGTCTTAATTTCTGCAAGTTCTATGCACAATTAGGAAGAATTATATTCTCCTATCTCACACAAAATAACTGAGAGGCATGGAAGAAGGAAGTCACCATCCTGAAACAGACACATCAATGCCTCTGCACAATAAAGAAGGGTAGTTTGTATGGTGATGGGCAGATGTGTAGGGGGAGACTTCTTGGTCTCACCCTGGCCCATGGTCTGGACAAATCTCTTCCACCTGCAGTCTCACAGCCTCTTATAAAAATAATTACTCAGAGGCTTGTATATTAATTACAATCTGTTTGGTCTATGGCTCAGGCTTCTTACTAGCTAGATCTTACATCTTAAATTAACCCACTTCTATTAATCTATGTATCTCCATGTGTCTCCTGGCTTTGCTCATGTTGCATGGCATCTTGTTTCCTGGGAATAGGTCTCAGTGTCTCCTCCAATCCCACATTCCTCCTCCCTGTATCTCGGCTTGGATTTCCCACCTGCCTCTAAGCTGCCTTGCCATAGGCCAAAGCAGCTTATTTATTAACCAATCGTAACAACACACATTCACAGCATACTGAAAAATCATTAATTTATTATAATAATTTATTTATTATTTATTATTATTTTCCTTCTCAGGTCTTTGGTGGGGTGAAGACTGGATAGTTGCAGTTACAATCCACTTACATGTTTGTTAAGAGCATATCAGGTACTAGACTTAGATTCTTCCGGATAGGACAGCTATTGGAGTAATCTCTGTAATTTGCCTTTTACCTATGATCTGGACATTTAGTATGTGTTTCTTACTTGATGTTGTTCTTATAGGTTGTAGTTCCATTTTTGTTTATGTTATTACCCTTCTTTGTCCCAGACAATAATTGATAATCATTCTTATTGTATATAGTTTTGTATTAGGTTTAGAACCTTCTTATTTAGACGAAAAGGAAAAATGTAGTGGGAATTTGCTCTGCCCATGACCTTGAGCTATCTGGCCTGATAGAGGCAGTGCTTCTTATCTGCCTATATGACTGCTTAAAAGGGAGGAGAAAGGCAATGGAGAGGTTGAGTGGTGAAGACGAGATCAGGCAATGTGAAGCAGCATGTGATCTGTCCCCAGCTTTCCAAGGACTTTGTAACTGAATTGACCTTATCCTGTATCAGTGAGTCTGTTTTCCCCATAGAACCCCTTAATAAATGAATAAATAAATAAATAAATAAATAAATAAATAAATAAATAAATAAATAAATACACACACACACACACATACCATTGACACCATTGAGGCTCTTGTTACACAGCTATGTCCTTGCAAACCTTCCACAAGGTATGATAACTCCTTATATGATAGTTAAGGTCATAGCTGTGCAGGCTGAGCTGCTTTGCACTTCTATTGCATGGTGAGCAAGTCCACTGTGAAAACAAAGGTCATAATAGGGAATCTACTCCTGAGCCACTCAGTAATCCATGTAGAGAATAATGCTGTCTTTCTCCCTCGGTTAAGGAGCTCACTGTATATAATAAAAATAATGAATCAAATATGATAGACGTGTAAACCACAGGACAGCTGGGGCCTGGAATTTTCAGTGATGTCATAGGCTGAGCTTATTCATCCCTGCCTGTACTGTTGACCTCCACATCATTTTAAATGAAACAAGTCAATTTTTTTTCTTTTTCTTTTTTTTTAATTTATTTTAATTTATTTTGCAATACAATTCAGTTCTACATATCAGCCACGGATTCCCTTGTTCTCCCCCCTCCCATCCCCCAAGAAACAAGTCAATTTTTTTAAATTATTAAAATCATGCTAACTGTTGGTATCTATTACTATATTTTGGTATGAATCTTAATTGTATGAAACAGACATGTGATAAAATGTACAAACTAAAAAGATTAAATTAATATATATTGGTGACAATATTGCTAAGAACCAGAATTAGCATTAAGGTTAATCAGTAGCACTCACAGTTTGTAAGGAATCAAATTTATTTTTATGTGGAATCTCCTATGTGAATTGCTATAAGTAACACATTTTAGATTTCACCTGTTTATCAGTTATCTCTTGCTAATTACATATAAATAAGCCACTCATTTATTCATACCTGTGTTGTTATTTTGGCTCTTTTGGGGGATCCACCACCCAGCTCCCAAATAAATCACACATGGAGACTTATTCTTACTTATAAATGTCTGGCCTTAGCTTGGCTTATTTCTGGCCAGTTTTTCTTAAAGTAGCTCATCTACTTCTGGGTTTTTATCTTTCTCTATTCCTATATATCTTTCTTTGTTTCTTACTCCATGTCTTGCTGTGTAGCTGGATGACTAGCCCCTGATTTACTCCTCCTTTTCTGGCTCCTTCTTCTCTTCTCTCCCCAATTTCTCCTTCTGTATAGTCTGTCTGCCTGCCAACCCTACCTATCCTTTCTCCTGCCTTGCTATTGGCCATTCAGTTCTTGATTAGACCATCAGGTATTTTAGACAGGAAAAGTAACATAGCTTCACAGAGTTAAACAAATGCAACATAAACAAAAGCAACACAATTTAAAATAGTATTCTACAACATATCTGTCTTGCCTTTTCAATGAATTTGAAAGTACCTTCCTCTAATTTGTTATTTGCCCTTAATTAATAGACAAAGAGAAGACATTCCTTACTGGGTTGCTGGCAGCTATTCTAAATTTTTGTGTATCTTTCTAGAATTATCACCTCATAGCACTTCTTCAGTTGTTTAGTTTTGTCACACACAGCAATAGCTGGGCAAATCCAGCCTTGGGTATGAGAATAAAAATGGACTGTTTCTTGTGCATAACTATTTGAAAGGCTGTGTATTGAATCTATATATTTTAGCTGAAATTACTTGAAAATCTCTTGTTGGTTGGGTTTTGTCACTATACCTGAGGCTATATAATTATCCGCATATGCTGTTGTCAGTCTGTTCCTTAGACAGGTACAGAATCTGACTTGAAAAACCCAAATCTTCTTGTTTTTTCCAATAATGAGCCAAAACCTCTTCTAGGCTCCTGTCTTCCATCAATAGGTCACTATAGTGAGAATTCCATCCTCTTTTCTGGGTTTCAAAAAAGGTCCAGTTATGTTTTTTGAGTTCTTTTCCATTTTTAAGAGAGTTGCGAGAATAAAATGAAGAATCTAGAGATATTATGACTTAAACCCAGTAGGATCATCTTCCTTTTAATTATAGGAATATGTGAAATAATTTAGTTTTCAAAAGTTCCCAGAGCTAGTCTAAATTTCCATCATCAAGTTTCTCAGAAAATCAAATTGACCCAGGAGTGGGAGTATTCTTTCACCTCAGAAACTGGCTAGAGATAGTCATACCCTTAACTGCCCCCAAATTCATTATGATTTAGGAGATTTGTTTTTAAGACAGAGCAAGTGACTTTCACACAGCCAATAAACTATTTAAGGGAATTAAATAAAGATATGTGAAAACATAGTTGAACATTAGATAGATGAGTGACATGAATAAAGGATGATTTTTGAGCCAGGTGTGCCATCATGGTGGTGGCACATGCCTTTAATCCCAGCACTTGGGAGGCAGAGCCAGGCGGATCTCTGTGAGTTCGAGGCCAGCCTGGGTTACCAAGCGAGTTCCAGAAAAAAACAAAAAAAGAAAAAAAATACTGAAAGTACAGAAAACTACTTATAGAGGAGGAATTTTTTTGGCTCATGGCCCAGAGGTGTTATCAGATGGTTGTGTGGTCCGTTATTTTTGAGTTCATGCTAAGAAAGAATATGATAGCGGAGAATGTGGCTAAGCAAAGGCACAGGCACTTGTGTATTGTCTTTATGTCTGGCCCTTTGCAGAAAGCATCTGACCTAAGAGTTTTCTAGAGGAAAAGGTTATTTTCAGCATAAGATCATGCCGTCTGCAAAGAGGAGCACTTTTACTTCTGGATGTCATGTTTTCACCGCCTTCATGCCTTCTCTGCTCTCATTGTTCTACGTAAACCTTGGTGCAACGTGACAAATGAGAGAATAGTGAGTGATCAGCTTTGTCTTGGTCCCAATTTTAGAGGCGATGCCTCATTTCTCCCCCTTTAGTTCAGTGTTTGCTAGAGGTTTTTTATATACAGCCTTTACTATATTGAGCTATGTAACTTACTTCTCTAGTTCCCTCAAGACTTGTATCACAAAACCATATTGAGCCTTCCCAAGTTCCCTTAATATGTTTATTGAGATGATCATGTGATTTTGTCCTTCAGTCTATTTCTATAATGTTTTATAACTTCTAATTTCTATATGCTAAGTTTTCCTGTATTAATGAGATTAAAAGTAAATAGACTTTGATGTGTGACCTTCATGTTTGTTAATCCTAAAGGACACTGTTATATTATTTGATATTTCATTGATGTTCTACAATATTTTGCTTATTCTCTAAGAGTTTTATACATATACACAACATATTTTGATAATATTCAACTCCTTAGAGTCCTGTCTCTTATCTTACTTTCCCAACCCCTCTGAAATTGTTCATGCTATTAATTCTTATTACATGTTATTAACTCTTACTACATTCATTCATATGTATAAATACATAAATACTTATGAATTTATATATAGCACTCTGAGTTTAATTAGAGTTGTTTGCATATGCATGGTTATGAGGCTATTAACTATATCATGGATAGTGTATCAGTGGCTGTACCCATGAAGAAAATGACTCCTCCTCTTAACAGCTTTTATTGCCAATAGCTCCTCAGCTAGGAGTGGGGCCTCATGTATCCCTCCCCAAACAATGCTGGATTGATGACAAGCTAGCTCTTTTGCAGGTGACCATTGCTGTTATTAGCTCATGAATGCAATGGCCATTCCATGTCTGGAAGACAGAACTTCATGGAACTCCTTCCTATCCTCTATCTTTTCAGTTCCTACTCTGTGATATCCCTAAAGCCTTGCAGGGGGTTGTGTATGTGCAAGACATAAATGTCTTATTTATGGATAAGCACTCAACAGTTACATAGCCTCAGTATTTTGAACAGTTGTGAGTCTCTGCACTAACTGCTGTCCACTGCAAAAAGAGGCTTCTCTGATTAATGTTGAGAACAGGACTAATGCATGAAGGGAATTTCTCTCACAGCTGCCCTGGAGTTGAAAGGTGAAGTCCTCACATTCCCATGGCTTTTCCAGGTTTCATCTGGTGTTTTGAAAGAGAGGGGCAAGGGGGATATTTGTTGGTTTATGGGAGCCTTTTTGTTCAGTTCCATGAGATTTTTCTCTGAGGTGGAGAGGAGGTTAAAAGTCATTTCTGGTATTTCCTTCAGATCTCTTCATTTTACCTTAACCTCCTCTGATCCTGCCTCACAATTTTTAAAAATATAAACATTCATAGTCTTAAAGTTTTCTCTTAGAAATGCTATATCTAAGAGGTTCTGGCAAGTAGTGCTAATAATTTTTTATTGATTCTAAGAAAATTTTAACTTGCTTGTTGATTTCTTTAATGACCTCTGTTCATTCAAATATGTATTTCCCAGTATCAAAGTAGCTATATAGTTTATTAACTTGTCTCTGGTTGTTTACGTATATCAGTGATACACTGTTATCAGATAACATACAAAGAATTATTTTGACCATTTGGGGCAGGGCAATTCTTGCTCTTGGTTAATAATGTTGTCAATACTGGAGATGTCCTATAAGTTGTTTTGAATCATACATTTTTCATAGCTATTAGAAGGAATAGTCAATTGATATCAGTTATATCTTTTTGATTTATGGTATAGTTTCTATATTATCTTCCTTTGAGTTTTTTTTTTTTTTTTTTTTTTTTTTTTTTTTTTTTTTTTTTTATCATACAACCCACAGTTTATTTTCCAAAACAGAAAGCTGAGGACTATGTGGACTTAACTTAGCATTTCAGTGATAGGGCAAAGTAAGGATGATGGTCATAGACACAAAGAAAAGTATCTTATGTGTTTCACAACAGAAGAGAATAGAGAGTTCTCTGTCAATGAGGTATGTTTTATCTGAGCGGCTATGCATGGCTTGAGTCATGACTGTTCTGTAGCAGTTCCTCATGGTAAGCTGTGGGAAGCAGCAGGGGCCATTTTCTTGAGCACCAGCCAGAGTGGGTCTAAACTGAGGTCACTAAATTACTAGTTTCATAGACGTATTTTGTAATACAGTTTCATGTGGTGGTTCCCAAACTTATGTGATGGAGAACAATGAATTTAAGTTCTAATCCCCCCTCTGTGCTGAGACACCAGTAAGAAGTCCTATACCAGATATCTGTAACAGCCCCTCGGTCATCCTCATCTATTCTATTCAGTGGTCTGTCTGTAACCCATTTGCTCACCTTGCAGGAACAGGGGTACCACTATCAAACTTGCTGTAGCTGAACCAGCCTTACAACTGAATTTATGGCTACTTTCTTGAGGGACAGATAAATTGCTTTTGGGTCCCCATTGCAGAAAACCCATGTGACTTATAAGTGTTGACTGTAGTGGCAAATTTCTCCAGTCCCTTCCTCTTCCCAAGGTCAGGACAAATCTCTCCCACCCATGGTCCTGCAGCTGCTTATAAAATAATCACTCAGAGGCTTATATTAATTACAAACTGTATGACCTATGGCTTCAGCTTCTTGCTAGCTAGTCTTTCATCTTAAATTAACCCATTCCTATTAATGTATATATAGCCACATGGCCATGGTGTTACCAGTCTGCTGGCATCTTGTTGCTCCTTGGGAGGCAGCTGGCATCTCTCTCAACTCTACCCTTTTTCTCTCTGTGTCTCTGCTTGGATTTCCCACCTGGCTGTAAGCTTTCTTGCCATAGGCCAAAACAGGTTTATTTATTATCCAATGGGAGCCACACATATTCACAGCGTATAGAAAGACATTCCACAGCAGTTGACTGAATGGAAAAATCTCAGTACTTGTCAGTAAAGATCAGATGAGCAACACAAGAAAAGGACCCTGGGTCCCTGATGCCATCTCATGCCCAGCAAATTTAGTCTTAGGCCATCTGGACGACATGATGAGCTGTCTTGATGATTCATAAAATTCCAAAAGCCAGAAACTTTAATAAATTAATAGTTTTCTCCCTTCTACTTTTTCATACTGTCAGCTATTGATCCCAAAACACGCAAGTGTAGGTGATGGACATTAGTTACCAAAGTTAATGAATTTGAGTGCTAGAGATGTAGCTCAGTTTGTAGAATTTGGAAGGTTCTGAACTACTGTGCATAAAGCCCTGAGTTTACTTCCTAACACCATGTAACTGAGTGTGGTAGTGCAGTCTTACCGCTTCCTTTGAGTTTTAATTTTACTAAACTATTTAAATTTAGAATGGTGGGTTGGATATAACCACTACTACTGTGTTTGGGGTCTGTCATTCCTCCGTTTCATGTTTGTGAAGTTCTGACTATTATAATTATAGATAATATATTATCTATATTAAAATATATATAATTATATGTTACATTTAATTATATATTATCAATAATTATATATAATAAATTATATATCTGTAACTGTTATTATTTGATGAATTAGTCCCTTTGTTAATGTATAGTGGCCATAAAAAAAAAAATCTCTTCTAACAAATTTTGGGTTGAAGTAGGTTTTGACAACTACCAGAATAGCCATACCACCTTGCTTGGGGCTTGTTTGTTGGGTTGATTTTTAATGTCAGAAGCCTCTTAGTCAATGTCTTTGACTATTGATATTTTTGTTTATTGTTTTTTTTTTTGAGAAAATAGATAATTTGATCTTTTTTTGTTTGTTTTGTTTTGTTTTGCTTTGTTTTCCAAAACAGGGTTTCTCTGTGTAGTCTTGGTGCCTCTCCTTAATCTTGCTCTGTAGACCAGGTTGGCCTCGAACTCACAGAGATCCACCTGGCTCTGCCTCCTGAGTGCTGGGATTAAAGGCATGCACTACCACTGCCTGGATTTGATCTTATTTTTTAATTCAGTCAACTGGTCTGTGTTTTTTAGATGGTGAGTTGAAGTTGTTTGCTATTTCCTATGGTTTTGTTAGCTGCTGTTTTGGTTTTGGGGTCATTACTAGCTCTTTTCTGTTTTTCTTATTACCTTGGAATTGATGAATTAATTACTGGCTGTCCTTTGTTCATCTGTGTCTCTCATGAAATTTATTCTTTGATTTGTGCTCATGAATGAAATAGGCTTTTTTTTCTTATATATAAATTCTTTTAAATATGTTTATCAGTGAAGATTCAGCAACCACAAGCCAACTTAATGTTGCATATCAGAAAATATCCATATTTCTCTGCGAAGTTTGAAGAAAGCTTTTGTTTATAGTAATCATATTTGGCTTATTACATTGCTATTTGCTTAGATGTGGTGTTATAATGGTGTATCTGTCTTTGTAGATGAGTTTGCATTTCTCCTTATACCCTGATCATGTTCTGGATAGGTTCTTCTCTAGTCATTTCTATTGGGAGTTTTAAATGCTTCTTATATTTGGATATCTACTTCGAAGACTGGGAAATGTCAAGATATAGTCTTACTAAATAGATTGTGTATGCTTTATCTCAGTTCCCACTTGAAGGTATCCCAGAGTTCATGGAAGTTTTGTTTGTTTGTTTGAGACAGGGTTTCTCTGTGTATCCCTGGCTGGCCTGGACCTTGATTTGTAGACCAGGCTGGCATTGAACTCACAAATTTCCACCTGCCTCTGCCTCTCCAGTGTAGTGATATGTTGTTGTGATCTAACAAATAAAGCTTGCCTGAAGATCAGAGTGCAGAGCTAAGCCACTAACTAGTTAGTCATAGAGGTCAGGCAGTGGTGGTACACACCTTTAATCACAGCACTTGGGAGGCACAGGCAGATGGATCTCTGTGAGTTCAAGGACACCCTGGGCTACACAAGATTGATCCAGGTGAAAAGAGAAAGAGAGCCAGGCAGTGGTGGCATACATCTTTGATCCCAGCCCTTAGGTTCTCAGGCCATGAATCTCAGCACTAAAGAGGTGGAGGCAGGAAGTGATATAACTGGGCAGAGAGAGGAATATAGGGCAGGAGGAGACAGGAGCTCAGGCTCTTTTCAACTGAGGAGTTGGTGAAGTAAGAACTAGTGGGGGGCTTCTCTGCCTCTCTGATCTTTCAGCTTTCACCTCTGACTTTCTGACTCTGGATTTTTATTATTAAGACCAATTAGAATTCGTGCTACACCCCAGTGCTGGGATTAAAGGCATGCAGCACTACATCTGGCAATCATAGAAGTTTTGAGGACAGCCTTTTACTTTCTTTGTGTGCAACTGCTTCTCTGATTATCTTGATCCTGTCCTCTCCATCCTGAAATCCTTTCTTATGTTTAGTTCTTGTGTTTTATAGAATTGATTGACACTTTCATTTCCAAAAGTTTTCTTTGGTTCATTTTCAGAGTATCGATTGCTTTTTAAAAACTTTTCCTCCATGCCTTTTGTTTCCTCTTCCAAATCATTGGCTATTTATCTGCTTTGCTGCATTGTCTGGATCCTTAATAGATTTCCTTATTTCATTCATCTCCTTGCTGAGGCCTCTAGGTGGTCACTGATCCTTTCTAAATATAGGAATCTAGAATTACTTTCTGGCATCTTACCTATATTACCTTTGGTTTGTGGTTTCAAGGAGTAGAGAGTTGGTGGAGGTGTGTCATAGTGACTTATTTTCACTTTTTTTTTGGTGTTTGTCTCTCTGCTCATCTTTGGAATAGGAATATTCCATTACTATACTTTTTGTTTGATTTTTGTGTGTGTGTGGTTTGTCTTTACACTCTTTATTAGTGTTTATATGGGAAATCTACCATGGCAGCTGAAACAATTACTTGGCTGCAGCTAGCAGAAGAAACAGTGTCCAATACTGGTGTCCCTAGTAAAGTTCATGGACAGCAGCAATAGGGAGCTGATTGGGAAAAGGGTAGCTTCTAGTGTTTCAGCACTGAGAGTATTAATGACTAAGTGGAACCTACAGAGAATGGGAAAGGGGTGTGTGGAGTAAGTGTGAATGAAAAGAAAATTATATGGGTCAGGGAATAGAGATAATGGAGACATTTTATAGAGTAACTGTGGAAACAGTTATAACAACCTAATAAGGTAAACTACAAACTAAAGCAAAATACCTAAGTGATGTATTGAAATGTTGACAGCAAAATAGAGAGATATTAGAAATAGGAAATAAAGTGAAATCAAAAGGATTATAAACTAGATCAGTATTTCTCCCTAGATGGCTTGATGTGATTTCTTCTCCTCCTCCATTGATTGTCTTTTTTTGTAGCAGTCTCTACAAGGGGGAATTAGGGCTTCTAGTCTCAGTGATTCAAAGAAATTAAGTAAGTTTGTTCTCCCTGCTGAGAGGGATTTCCATGCAGGGTCTTCCACTTCCTGCCAGAATTACTCAGTCCTGGGGTCCACTTAGTCTCTAGTGTTAGTCTCTAGTGTTTGGGGAATTGTTCACTCTACGTGTGACCTTGTCTGTGACTGTGACTATGGAGTGTGTGTTTGGGGGGGTGGGGTGGTGCTCTGCTCAGCCTTCTTCATCCTTGTCACTGGGTTGGCTCTTCTAAAGTGTCCCAGGCTCTGAGGCTGCCCAGACTTTGACTCAGTATGATATTCTTTCCAGGCTACTAACCACTGATCCAGGACCTGCACAGGTGGTATGGTGCTGGTGCTGCTAGGTGAGGAAATCTCACCTAAGTATACTTCCTTTTCAAGACTGTTTCTGTTGGAGGAATGGTGTCAGCTGTATTCTGTCCATATTCTTCTTTGTCATCATGTTGCCCAGAGGCAGCTTCCAATTCTGCAGCTGACTCCACTGTTCTAAATACTAGTGGTTGTATGTAATTAAAAATAATACTCAGGAAGAATACTCAATCATCTCTCATCCATAAATTTGTTTTTATGCTTTTAACAATTTGTGGAACACCAAATGCCCCAAACTTATAGAAAATGTGGAAATACATGCATCAGAGGAGGTAAAATTTAAGGTGCTACTGTCAATGGTTTTGCTAGAGGAAAAGAGATTTTATGCAGGCAAAACAAATGCTGTAGCAACATTACTGCTTGGGGAATCTTGTACAGTGAATGCTCTCGATGGTTTCTCAACAGAATCCTGAAAAAGGAGCAACATTTGTTTCTCATCACTATAACAAAATACCTGAGGTAGAGTACTTTATTGAAAAAAAAAAAGCTAATCAACTCTCAGTTCTGGAGGTTTAAAGGCATGGTATTTTCATAATGTTGTCCCTGCTAAAGGCTTCCTGGGGGAGGTCCCGCAGGAGTGTGTATGTAGCTAGAATCTTAAAAGTTCTTATTAATAAGATCAAACCCAGAGCCAGGTATTGGGGTGAATGCTGAAAGATCAGAGAAGCAGAACAAGCTACAGCTTCCTCACCTCGCCAGTTCCTCAGCTGGTCTTGTTTCCTTAGACTGGAAGCTTCTGAGTCCTCATCCAAATGAATCTCAGCTGAACTGTGCTGCTCCAAAGCCTGAAAGCTTAACCAGCTAAAAGCTTCTAGTTTCTGGTTTTCACGCCTTATATATTTTTCTGCTATCTGCCATCACTCCCTGGGATTAAAGGTTCACTTCTTGGGATTAAAGGCATGTGTCACCATGCCTGGCTGTTTCCAATGTGACCTTGAACTCACAGAGATCCAGAAGGATTTCTACTTCTGAAGTGCCAGGATTAAAGGTGTGAGTGCCACTATTTTCTAGCCTTTGTATCTAGTGGCTGTTCTGTCTCTGACCCCAGATAAGTTTATAAGGGTGCACAATGTTTTGGGGAACACAATACCACCACATTTCCCCTTATTTTGTCTAAAATTAAAAAAAGCTTATAACTAATATAAGAAAAACTATCCAATAAGTATATACAATATATACAGTCAAGAATTACATTAACGATGTTTAGTCCATTAACATTTGACAGATTCAGATAAAAAACTCCATTAATATATAAAAATGTCCAGTCCAGTAACATTTGATAAATTCAGATAAAAATTTTCATTACTTACCTTATTAAAAACAAGTAGTCCCTTTTTAAAAGTAGATTCAAAAATTGACCATTTTATCTTATCATATTTATATTCTCTCTTTTTTCTTTTCATAAAAGTTTCAATAATCTACCTTTTGTCATTTTTATATCTTCCCCTTTTTCTTTTTAGTGTAGATTCAATGATCTACCCATTTATCCTATTATTTCTTTATCTTTTTTCTCAGAGTAGATTTGATGATCTACCTCATATCTATATTCTTTTTCCTTTTCTTTTTTTTAAACAAAAACTCTGAATCTAATCTCCTTGTTCAGCTTTTTTCCTGACCATTAACAATTAACAACTTGTAACCAACCATCATAAACAATGACAATATCCATAACTCATTAAATGACCAAAAACCACCTCCCATCCACCTCTTGGGAATGTGGGTGTCGTTTCTTAAAATTACTTCCTGCTTTCTTGGGGTGAAGGCATCTTTAGGGAATTTTAAAAAGAAAATTTTGGGGTTAATTGTCAAGTCCTGTATCATTTGTCCAGTTTCTGCATAATTGGAAAATTCAGGGCTTGTTTCAAGTCCTTGTTCAAGTAGTCTGTCAGGCTGGATCATCTCAGCTAGCCATCTTGAAATTGTCCTGAGCACTTCGTAGTCCAAAGCCGATCTTTCCTTGGTGTTAATCAGCTTAATGGCTTTACCATAGTCCATGTGGAATCATCTTTGTGGAGTCCCGTCTTCCTTTTGAAGATTTCAAAGTCACTGTTAGGCGTGGTCATGGTTCCCTGCAGATTTTTTTCTTTTTCTTGTGCCTCCTCTGTGGTTTGGAGCAATCACAGTCTGATAAATGTCTGTCTCTTGGAACCATGAATGTTCTTCCCTAGAAGAGAAAATCTTCACAGCAATTTCTCCCCACCATTTGTCTTGCCAAACTTTTCCAAACTGACCTTTGTCGATGCTTACTTGTAACACAATGGTCCTGGCAATTCTTCTCTGAACAAGCAGCGATAAATCCTTTGTCCCAGGTAGCAGCATCATTGCAGTCAACAACACGATGAGATGAAGCCAGCAACTCGGAGCAGCAGCCACTGCCTCCATGGTCCCCACTGAAAACCTTTGTGGCTAGGCCCCGCCTGAAGCTTCTCCTTAGGAAGCCTCCTATGCCGGCCTCAAACTCGGGATCCTCCTGCCTCTGCCTCCTTCATCAAATCCTACTGGCGTGCGCCACCATAACTGGCCGAGTATAGCTCAGGCCTGAGCTGGGGTCCATAAGGCCACAGGCAAGCAGCTTTTTCGTGAATTCATACATGAATGTTGGGCATCAGATGTATTTAAGATGTTTTAATAACTTAGAAAATTTTTCTTTTTTGTTATGACTATGAGACATGTCGGCTCCTGGCAGTACCAATCTACTTCAGAGAAAATATGGGCATTGAAGAAACTGCATATGGAGTTAACTTTCATTGTGGCAAAAGTTAGCCACTGGACAACAAAGTATCCTTGATCAACTGCAGACAAACATGAAAGACAGGACATGAAACAAAGGACTACCGATTCTTGCTAAAAAAGTGTGGTTGTGAGCCGGGCGGTGGTGGCGCACGCCTTTAATCCCAGCACTCGGGAGGCAGAGGCAGGTGGATCTCTGTGAGTTCGAGGCCAGCCTGGTCTACAGAGCAAGATCCAGGAAAAGGCGCAAAGCTACACAGAGAAACCCTGTCTCAAAAAACCAAAAAAAAAAAAAAAGTGTGGTTGTGGCTTTATCAAAAGGCATCTTCTGAGGCCAGGACAATATGGCACCATCTCTGAAGTGGCCTTTGCAATCTGGAAAAGGTACAGTGTCCTTTTCTTTGAAGGCAGCTGAACAGGCAGTGGGCCGATGGCTTCTGATGTGCAATGGAACAGCAGCTGAAACAGTTATTCTTGAAGAGTAACTAAGCTCATGCCTCTCAGTAGTAGACTGGCATTTAATAGAGGGATATGGACAAGAACGGAATGCTGAGATGAAGCCATACACACATATAGCCAAGAAGAATGGACAGCTGAATTAAAAAAATATCAATAATTTCCAGAATTTAAAATCCTGAATCATGACATGACACTAGTGGAATTCAGGTGTTTCTGGTACATGGACTGCTTTCACCAAATGTGAAATTGAACTGTTGACCTTGTGTACATCCTACTTCACAAATGAGTCTGTCAGATATGCTAAGCCTATAGGCTGAAGATGATGCCCCAACGCTATGGAGAAACCTTGGGTGACTGTCCAGGCAGCCGGCTGTTTCTGTCAACTAACATTTTTTTTGGAAGTTGCTTGAATGCACTTCCTGTTTTTATTTTTGTTAGGTAATATTGTTTCCTTCTTGGGTCTCTGAGGGAGTTGAAGATTAGTTAGTTATAGTTGAAGATTAGTTAGTTATAGTTGAAGATTAGTTAGGATAGAAAGTGAATTAGGTACATTTTGGACTTACCAAAATAGGATAGATAATGGAATTATTTTCTCTGAATTTGTCAAATACAAATGGACTAGACATTGTTTAGATATTTATTGCTTGTATATGTGGTATATAGTTATTGTACTTTTGTATATAGTTTTTCTTATATTAGTTTTAACTTTTTTTCCTTTTTTCTTTTTATTAAAATAGAAAAGGGGAAATATGGTGATATTTTATTTGTACTGAATTTGATTTTAATTGTATGTTAATAAATAAAGTTGCCTGGGGGTCAGAGCTAATAGCAAGCCATAGCAGAAGTCTGGCAGTGGTAGCACATGCTTTTAATCCCGATCACATGACAGGCAGATCTCTGTGTGTTCAAGGATACCACCAGCATGGAGACACACGCCTTTAATCTCAATGCCAACCGTAGAAGACCTGGAGGTCTGTATAGATGGGCAGTGACGAGGAGGTCATGTGGTTGGGTTTACAACCAATGAGAAGGCACAATAGAAAGTCTATAAAAAGACAGAGACATAGGAAGGAGGTCTCTTGTGGAGGGAAGGACAGGAGTGGCAGTGAAGGGTAAGGTTTTTAGTGCTTAACTATTACTCTGACCTCTTGGGCTTTCATCTCTGCATTGGCTCTGTGTTTCTTATTTAACAAGACAGTTACATCTACATGTGTATACAGAGAGATTCTAAGGCAAGGAAAGCAAGAGAATGACTGCAGGCTCCTGAAAAGTAGCTCAGGGCTACATGACTATTATTCCCATTCTTTCCAAAATCAGTACTCTCAATGACCACACATCTCCAACAGGTTCTACCTTCTAATGATGTTGTCCCTCCCACTAGGTTCCACTTCCCAGTGACCTCATCTGTCCAGTACTCTCTACCTCCTAAAGGTTCCATCACCCTTCAGCACCACCATACTATGGTCTAGTTGTTTAACATGGAGTCAGGCTACATCCTTTGAGCTGCTTAGAATTCCACCACCTTGGACTTTTAATGGTCTACAAGAGTGAGAGGACCATTCTAATATGTTCTCCTGACTCCCTTCAGTGTCATTGACTGAAAAAAGGATCATTTGGGGCTAGAGCTAGGTCAGAGGTAGAGAGCACTTGCTGCTCTTGTAGAGTACCTGGGCTTAATTCTTAGTACTTAGGTCAGGTCCAGGTGACTCAAAATCACCTGTAAGGCAGCTCCAGGGAGATCCAACATCCTCATTTAGACTCCATAGGCTCCTGTACATGTGTGTACTCAGGCCCACATGCATACACATAAAATAAAATAAAAAACTAAATGTTAAAAAGAGAAATTTCTGAAATTCTGCTAGGGTATAAGTTTCTTGTGCATCTGGTTGAAAGGAGATTTTTATCTGTGAAGAGAGAGGACATATTTAGTAACCATAGCCTTTAACCCTATTTTCCATTTTCATGATGATCCACCTCTTCACAAATCTTAGCTTGACATACATAGGTTTCCCTTTTCCTTTGTGATTTTATTGTGATCACCAGAACCGCTTGCTACTCATTTTTTTGTTATTAGAGTTTTCTATGTCACCCAAAACTTACATTGAGTAAATTTGTTATGCTTCTTTCTTGCTAGTGAACCTAACAATGAGGGAAGATCATCTTTACCCACACAGGAAAAGTGAACCTTGCTTTCTTTGTTTCAGAATCTGAATGGTTACTGCAGTAAATCTGCTACCCTCAGCTTTCACTGTGCTCCACAGACCCAGAGATGAGTGATACAAACCTTAGCAACATCAGAAGTCCTTCTAAACAGATGAAGAGCCTCTGCCTTTCAACAAAAATCACCAATATTAAGACCCATATGGCTAAGAATATAAAGGGTCCTTGCAGTCAAACTAGATGCTGTGCCCTAGAGGTAAGTTTCCTAGGTTGCAGGGAAAACACAGCCCACTCATTTCCTGGGGGATGCACAGTCTATTCTGTTCCATTCTGGCAGTGTCCCCACTTGATCCTTGATTTCCTCAGGGAAGCAAACAGCCTTCACAGCTATTCAGACTCAAGATTTAGTCTGGAACGAACATCGGGAACTGACACCAGAAGGGTTTCTAGAGAGATAAAGAAGCTAATTTGTAAAGGCTCTGTTAGGCAAAAATAAAAAAACCTTAACAGAGAAAAATAAAGTAGAAGAGATACGGCTCTGAGAAAAGTCAAATCACACCGAGGCAGGAGCCAGAAAGGTACCATCCTATAGAGGTCACATTTGGTTTCTCTCCCTCTCATTTGGAAGGATAACTGTTCAGCTGAATCCAGAGCAAGAAAGGGAAGTTAGTCACTGATGAGATCTGAAAAGCTCAAAGAAACATCCAGAGGCAGTTCCTTCAATTATGCAAATGTATTCTTTCCGGAGTCCATTTGCCCAAGAGAAGAACAGAACCTTATTGTTATAGTTTCTTTACACACTAGGATGATGCATTGCAATAATGACTGTCACAACAAGACATGGCCATTGGTGCAACACTGACGTGACCATTAGAGGGGTCACCAACCATGTTCTGGATGAATCTAAGGGTCACTCTACAGGTGGACATGAGCACCTACTACTGAAAATCTAGCCAAGACCCCACGGTTGGGGAGATCATAGTGTGAATCTACTACTATTATTCAGGTAAATAAAAAAGTGACAAACTACCTTCTATATTCATATTTCTATCCCTACAGATCAGTGCATCTCTCAGAACTTCTCAGAAAATTTTCTTTGTGCAGTGGATGGTAGTTAACAAAGAAACTCACACCTGGTCAAAATGCAAAGAATTAAGAGGCTGAGCAGTGTTCAGCCACAAATAGGACATCTATATGATTCCCTGTCTCCCAAAGCTTAGGGACCATCATGAAAGAGGGAGCAGAAATATTTTAATAGCCAGGGGTTGGGGTAAAATAGACTGAAACAGAGTCTTCTGGATAGGACAGGATTGTTGCCCTCAAAACACACAGCACCTGTGGTCTTGTGGACCTGTCACAAGATGAAGCCAGTCAACATTCTAGTGCAGAAGAATGGGGATATCATGAACACCCATCTGTAAACAAGGAGCTATTGACAGTTCATGGCTTCTGGAACAGGGAGAGTTGATTTTCTTTAAAGCTATAGCACCTATTGAGTAGATCACATTCTAGTGGATGGCTCCAAACCCAGAGTTAGGGATGTTACAAATAAGACCCTGTGGGTGATGAATAAAAAAAAATAGGACACAAAGTTGAGTAGAGAACATACATGAGATGACTTATTGTGGGGAAGAGTAAGGAGTGAATATGATCAAAATACACTGTAATAAATTCTCAAAGAATTAATAAAACTATTATATCAACAAATCAACGTGGGGACTTGAAGAAGTCCCACTGCCATCTGTACTGGAATCTGTAAACAGGAGAATCAAAATTCAGAGTTTAAAAGCACACTCTAGAGGATTTCACTGTAAAACCCATTTAAAAGGACCTTGCCACAGTTATTCTCAGATTCAAGCTGTTTACTCAGGTTTTGGGGACCTTGTGAGGATGAAGAATGATTGGGAGGTCTGTGGTAGGGCATAAAACTCTATATGACTATCTAGTTCTACATGTGTGCATAAACAATGGTGGCTTTCACAGCATCTGTAGAGCCAGAGACAGAGCAGGCCTAACACTGATCCTCTCCCTAAACAGGTGCATTCTAAGAAGGAAACAATTGATACTGCCTTGTCATATAGCTCATTTTTTAAATTGCTTTTTAATGTTGAATATTTACTGGAGAAAGTGATAGGTGTCAGTGAGACATTTTCATTGAAATATATCATATAGTATGACTATACTCACCTCTCCACACTCCCCCATCTCTTCAACTTCCCCTCACCTTCTCCTTTGCTCCAGAGACAGCATCACATCTACTTTCATGCCATTTGTATATTTTCTACATTCTCCCTAGCTGAATACACAAGTGATTGACGCTGAAGCACTATTTCTCCTAATTATAGTACAAAATCTGGGAAATACTTTTATCAGATCACAGAAGGTAGTTTGTTCTGCTCCCAGAAACAAGGAATAGATAAATTGCTCAGAATTGACAGGTCAGATGATTTATTCCAGACTCTACCTGCTGACCTTCCTATGTTCCAGGTGAAATTCTTTCTTTGGCTTCAACTCTAACAAGGTTGTATGCTCTGGCTTGGGCCTCAGTTTGTAGGTCCTCTTTGACTAACAGATGAAGGAAACTCATATTGTATTTCCTAGTGGCCCAGGTCTATTTTCCTTGGGGAGGAAGTAAAATAAATATGAATGTAGGGCGGGGACATAAGGGAGCACAAAGAATAAAAATAACGCGAGCTAGATGATAGCCAGAGGCCAGAGACAGAAGGAGAGACATGGGTGGTAAGTAGCTGGCCCTGTACTTTAAGGTAAATTATAGATCATTTGAAAAATGTTGGAGGAGGCCATGTAAACATAAAAGCATAATGGTTTGGCTTAAGTTCAACAACAAAGATAGAAAACGTTTTCTGTTCTCTAGATCACAGAGTACAAAAACACACTGAAAAGCAGAGAACCAGAGAGTCAAGCAGGTCACTCCAGGTGAAAATACCAGAGTCTGGATAAGAAATGGTAACTTTTTTTGACAAGGAAATAGGAGGGAAACATCAAAAAAAAAAAAAAAAAAAGATTTCCACCTGTATAACAAGGTCAGTTTTTCAAAAATGTTTAATGTATAAAATATGTATTAAGAACACAACAAACTACCTGTTGCCTATATTTTCCAAGAAAAATGATCTTTGGCATTAGGAAGGAAGGGACACAAGACTGAGTTGGAGAAGAGAAAGTCAAGAATTTGTACTTACTCAGGTGCAAATACAGTGACTGAGCAATTCTGTAGAGTAAGTTTCTCAGTATCTGTGTGTCTGAACCTGGGATTCAGATGACATGAAAAAAAAACCTGAGGTGAGATATGTCTTGGGATCAAATGAGGGAATGTAGAGGGATCATGGGCATAGAGAAGAGATGCGCCAGGGACTCCACCTCAATGTGTGAAGGAGGAAAGATCCTTCAAGTTGATGGGGAAAGTATGGACCTGAACGCGTGACAAAAGCCAAAGAGGAGTCATTGCTGTTATGAAGAGAAAGGCGGAATTTGGAGAGAGGAACTATTTGTGTCAAATATAATAGCATCAAACAGATAAGACTCTCTTATCCCTGATGCATTCACCAAAGATGTTCCATTCTGCAACGTCCCTGGGCTCTCCTTCTGTTGCCCAAGCAGCCAGGTATAGGTTAAACCCTGCTCAGAGGGTATATTGAGCATGCAGAGACACATAGATGGTGGAGATACAGCTAGCTACTTTGCCTCAGTTTCAGAGACTCCCTCAGGCAGCATCAGAGCCCAGCAAACCGGGCTTTGGAGAGAGAGGCAGGGCTGGCAATGGGAATGGAAGCTGTGGTGAGGAGCCACCATTGCAATGCACACAAGGGAAATCTTAGTGGAGACAAGAAGGACTATCCTCCAGAACCCAGAGTTAGAGAACCTTCATGAACAGTCATGGCAATGAAACTCCAACCCATGAGAGCTCTGGTACAAGCTAAGGCCTTGGAGTTGGTGCCTAGGAGTTTGAGGGCCCAGCCTCTGCTGCAATGAATGCAGAAGATGGAAAGGAGTCATGAATCTCCATCTGTCTTTGGAGTCCTGGACTTGTAGGGACGGACCTCGTACCCCTTTATTTTTATCTCTTGTATGGAGTGGGAGTACCTACCCCCCCATAACTGCTATTTTTAGAAGCACAGGGTGTGTTTTCAAGGTGTCTTAGCTGGAAGGGAGCTTTCTGAAGAATGAGTCATGCCTTGAGTCACAGCTATATTGAATTTAGGAGATACGTTAGACTTAGACTTTAAAACTAATGCTGCAGTGAGTTGAGGACATTTATGATAAAGAAATTTTTTTTTATATTTGAGAAGAACCTGTTTGGGGGGGGGCTCAGAGATAGAATATAATGTCTTGAATACATATTCCATCCAAAGTTTCTACATAAGATTGAAGTCCCATTGAAATTGTATAAAGAGAAAATGTTCTTAGGGGAAGTAATAAGGGTGACAGTCTATGAATGAAACCAATCAATGCCCCATAAAATGACTGATAGAGATGGATGGAAGGTATTTACTCTTCTGTCCTGCTACCTTCTATTCCCTTGTGTCCTACAAGGGCACAGAGTTCCTCCTACTGGGGGACACGAAAGTAAGACATTGTTGTAGAAATAGATTGAGCCTTTGTCTAATGACTAATCAGTCCTTGTCTTGATAGTAAACTTCCTAATCTTCATATAACAGAAAAAAAAATATTGTTATAAACAACTTAGCCAGGGCATTTTGTTATAACAGCAGAAACAAATTAAGACAGAGAGTGTAGGAGACCAGCTCCCACTTTTTCTCCAGGGTACTCTTGTGGAGAGAGGAATAAGAAAGTTAGATAGAAATATAGTAGAGAGAAACAGACAGAAACACAGGATAGCTTCAGGAGGGCCTGGATCAATAACCATAGGTCCCTTCTGTCTCTTCAAAAGGGCTCTTTATAACAGTGCCAAGGGGCAGGGCAAAAGACACACCCCCCCCCCCCCCCGCTAGATCAAAGAATACCACACAGCCAAGTACAAACCCTTCCAAACACCTGGTAACCACACACATGGTCAAGCCATCCCCATATGTAGTCCTGCTGAGTAAAGAAAGCTCAGATCTCACTAAGAAACCTCTGTGGGCTCCCACAAAAGAGAGTCTTATGACTTACATTTCCCTGGGCAGAATGGAATGGAATGCTTACTAGAGATATATAGAATGAAGGGAACACACATGATCCAAATGTTAATTTCACAGAATTTTAAGGGAAACTACAAAGGTGTATTATGGTGCTAGGCTATGCTCAAAACTTGATGGGGCTTTTCTGTTTTGTTTTGCTTTGTGATAGTGAGTTTAACTGAGAGAGACAGTAACTGGTCAGTTTGCAGTCTACCATAGCCTGGCAGCTCTCTCTGAGCTCAACAAAATGGAGGACTCCCTCTAGACAGAGGGCTGTCTCCTCTCTACCTGACCTTATCTGGAGACTGTCTCCAGGCCCAGATGCCTGACTTATCTCTAGTGTGATCCTTGACATAGTCCCCTGTAGAAGCTTTCCCCTGGTGCCCATATGGTAATTAGGCTTGTACGAGGAACCTTATGATAGGAACATTCTGTTTAATGCAAATTAGGTGACGTCCCAGCCTCAGCGCCCATCCTTTATATCTCCCCTCACTCTGGAATAGAGTTGAGCTGTCTCACTGAATCTGTCTGCCAGAAGGCTATTTCTACCATGTTCACAGACCATACAAAGTCCTCAGTCTCTGCTTCTGCCTTTTTGTCCACGAGGACTGGTGGCCAATGGACCATGAGGAAAAAGGGGACCCCACACTTGTTAGATGTGTTCACATTCTGGTAACTTGCACTTAATTCACTAACTAATAGTTACCAAAAAGTATACCACATGGAGATGAGTTTAACATTCACATATATTCGAATCAGAGGTTATGATTATGGACTAGAACCTTAAAATGTATATCGGGAAATGTAGGCATGACTGGAATTATAAAAGGAAAAAAATGTCTTTGGATAAAATTTTAAGATATCTGTGAAAGCCAGAGTCTACTTTTAAGGTTGAAAGGGGCACAGAATTGAGGGTTCAGAGGACACAATGTAAGACCGAGGAGGCAAGCAGAGAATGAGTTAAGATGCTATAGGAATCATCAGTCAGGTATTGTTCATAGGAATTTTGACATTCCAACAGTAACTAGTACTTTAAAATATAAAAATGAAGGAATGTTTGGAATCAGTTCTGACCCAGGACTTGGGCTGCTCTCAATCTTGGCCAGAAAGACTTCTGTGTGTAGTGCCCAGCAGTCAAGGCAGAGACACAGACCTGACTAAAGAGCTGAGAAGAAGAGACTTTAATGTTGCAGTGAGTTGAGACTATTTATGATACTGTGAAGGAACTGATATGTTTTCATATTTGAGAAGATGTTTGGAGGGTTCAGGGACAGAATATAGTATTTTGGATACATATATTCATCTAAAGTTCCTATGTGAGAGCTGAAATCCCATTGAGATAGTATAAAAAGAATAGAGAATAAAATGTGGGATTTTAGAAGCTTTGTCAAAACAAACAAGAGTATCACCTGGCCAAACCTTATGGCCTAAAATTATAAGCAACAGTTTGGGAAGAAGAGATAAAAACTCATATATAATTAAAGATGCCCAGGCACTCAGAGTTAGTTATTTTCTTGATACATCCTGAATGGTATATAAATACATATGTGTCTTTATACTAACTTCATAATTTATTTATGATAAAATTTCAAACATACGTGAAAAGAGATAATGAAATGCACTTTGATAAGGCTATATTATAACCTGGTTTATTTCATTAAAAATCATATTTTTTAAAAATTTTTCTTTAAAAGAATTTTCCAGCTGGGATCTCCCGCTCCCCCAAGCTCTCTTTCCCTCGACCCTCGCCTTTCATTACCCCCACTCATGTCCAGGCTGTTCATGTAGATCTCATTCCATTTCTCTGTCATTGGGCGATCCCTGTGTCTTTCTTGGGGTCCTGTTTTCCGGGTAGCCTCCCTGGTGATGTGAGTAGCAGACAATTCATCCTTGTTTCATGTCTAGTATCCTGCTATGAGTGAGTACATACCAGGTTTGTCTTTCTGAGTCTGGGTTACCTCACTCAGGATGATTTTTTCTAGATCCATCCATTTGTCTGCAAATCTCATGATGCCATTGTTTTTTTCTGCTGAGTAGTATTCCATTGTGTATATGTACCACATTTTGTTTATCCATTCTTCAGTTGAAGGGCATCTGGGTTGTTTCCATGTTCTGGCTATTACAAACAATGCTGATATGAACATAGCTGAACAAGTGCTCTTATGGTGTGGTTGAGCATTTCTTGGGTATATGCCCAAGAGTGGTATAGCTGGATCTTGGGGGAGATTGATTCCCAATTTTCTAAGAAAGCGCCATATTGATTTCCAAAGTGGTTGTACAAGCTTGCATTCCCACCAGCAGTGGAGGAGAGTTCCCCTAGCTCCACATCCTCTCCAGCATAAGGTGTCTTCAGTGTTTTTGATCTTAGCCATTCTGACAGGCGTAAGGTGGTATCTCAGAGTTGTTTTGATTTGCATTTCCCTGATGATTAGGGATGTTGAGCAATTCCTTAAATGTCTTTCGGCCATTTGAGTTTCCTTTGTTGAGAATTCTCTGTTTAGTTCTATAGCCCATTATGAAGACCACATGAGAACAGGAAGAAGCAAAGTGCTAGAGAGGCCCACAGAAATCCACAAAGATACCCACACAACAGACTGCCGGCAATGGTCGAGAGACAGCCCGAACTGACCTACTCTGGTGATGGGATGGCCAAACACCCTAATTGTTGTGCTAGAAACCTCATCCAACTACTGAGGGATCTGGATGCAGAGATCCATGACTAGGCCCTGGGTGGATCTCTGGGAGTCCAATTAACGAGAATGAGGAGGGTTTATATGAGCGAGAATTGTTGAGACCAAGGTTGGATAAAGCACAGGGACAAATAGCCAAATGAATGGAAACACATGAACTATGAACCAATGGCTGAGGGGTCCACACTGGTTCAGGCCCTCCGAATGGGTGAGACAGTTGATTGGCTTGATCTGTTTGGGAGGCATCCAGGCAGTGGGACCAGATCTTGTGCTCATTGCATGAGTTGGCTGTTTGAAACCTGGGGCCTATGCAGGATTGTTTGGCTCGGCCTGGGAGGAGGGGACTAGACCTACCTGGACTGAGTCTACCAGGTTGACCTCAGTCTGTGGGGAAGGCTTTGCCCTGGAGGAGATGGGAATGGGGGGGGGGGCGTTGGGGGGAAGGTGAGGGGGACGGGAGGGGGGAGAACAAGGGAATCCGTGACCGATATGTAGAACTGAATTGTATTGCAAAATAAATTAAAAAAAAAAAAAAAAAAGAATTTTCAAGAAAAAAAATCAGAGAACTCATTATGTCTATCCACTCAAATAAATGTGGCTACAACCTATAAGTCATATTTAGTTTCAAATATATATATGAAAAATCATGTTATGTTTGGTTGGTAAAATCAGAAACAATGCTTTGTTAGCATTCTGTAGCCATCTTGACAGGAGGATAACTACCAAACAGCTACAAGCTTAGACCAGTGTCTGCCTGCTGACATAGCAATTTCAGGGGACATTTAAATCCATTCTATTTAGGCAAGGATGCCAGGACTTTAAAATCTTTGTTTCTTAGGTGATAGTCTCAAAGGTGAAGGAGTGCAGTTTCAGTTACAAAACATAAGCTGGAATCCTGGATTGATGGCTCTCTAGAACATAAAAACTACAGTAAGAAGCAAGAAGATACCCTAAGAGTGAAGAAAAATCATAGAACAAATGAGTAGTGCTTTAGATGAAATCTATAAGCTCAAGACAAACATGCTATTTCCAGATAACAATGTCTGTTCACAGTGGATATAAAAGCAGAACACCAGGGGGAAAATATACATCCTCTGTTAGAAATGTTTAAAACACAGAAGACCTGCTGGTACCACCACTTCATACTCAAGGGCATATCTGCCTCTTCTTTACAACCAGGACACTTCTCCATCCCATTTCTTCTGGCACTCTTCCCATGGCTAGCCTTGCTCATAAAGGCAATGATAGCAATCTATTCTTCTTTTCCTAACAACCTGCCTTCTCAGCTCCCTCAAGCAACAGGAGCTTAAGGTCTCCACAGGACAGCTAACTGAAAGCTTCTTCACTCACATCTCCTGCTGTGCTTGACTTGACTCCCAACTTTCCCCTTCCCACTTTATCCCAAAATCAGCAGGAAGCAGTCTCGAGAATTTGATGCCCTCACTCCTCCACCCCCATCTGCTATCCATAACTCATCTTTTTTATAATAATCAAAAAGGGAGGAATGTTAGCATTCAGACCTGCCACTGGCCCTCCCAGTGCCCTGATAATGTCATTTCACATAAAGTCCTCTTTAAGAGAAAACCCCTCCCCCACCTCTTCCTTCCTCTCTTACCATGAGGTAGCATGTCATGTCTGCATGGTATGTCTCCCTCATCCACTGTGGGGAATCTTGGTTCCACCCACCAAGGCCTCTCTCTTGCTGTATTACAAAACTCACCCATGTCATTTTCCTCCAATTGCACTAAATACAACACAGAGACATGTTCATGAAACTGGGAAGAGCAAGGTATTTAATCTTTAGTAGACTCTATGGACAAATTTTCTACCATCATCTCTTCCCATTTCTTCTCTTCTTGGGCATCCCAAAGGAAAAGGTGAGGTAGTAGTTACTCAAATGTCACACAGACTACATCTTTACCTCATCCACTTTCTGGCTCTGTGTCACTAGCCCATCCCTTACAACTCATGTGGTTATCTGCTGGACCATTCCACTCAAATGGGTCAGCTGACTCTAACCAACCTAGCATGTGACAGCAACACTGCCACAATCTTTTACTCCTATTGCTCAAGAGGCACATCACTGGCCAATGATTGGATGGTATTCTAGATTCATTTTTAACGCTACGAGAAATACTTTGACCAAAAGCAACTTAGAGAATAAAAGTTTTATTTGGTTTATAATCCTGGTCACAGTTCATTATTGTATGCAAGTCAGGGCAGGAACTTGAAGCAAATCTTCAATATAAAGATCAGAGAGTGAATACGTTCATGGACTCTTACTTGCTTGTCTAAATGTTTCTATCTAGCTGTTTTACTCCTTTACACTGTTCATAACCCCTGCCTAGGGAATGGTGCTGCTGATACTGGGCTACATCTTGCTGCTACAATACCAATCAAGACAGTTACTGAACAACATGTTCACAGGCCAACATAATCCAGATAATTCCTCCCAAGACTCTCTTCCCAGGGAATTCTAGGTTGTATCAAGTTGGCACTTAAAATTAACTATCAAATGTGGTGACTCAAGTTAATTCATCATAACTCAGAACTTGCTTCTTATACTAAAATTCTTTTGTCTACTTCAACCTTTCCCGACTTCCTGTTGTAGTGTTTTTGATGACTTACAGTTTGAATGCCCCCTGTACACACTTCTTCTGGACCAAATATATTTCAGTGACTATGGAACCAACCTACCTTTTTATGTCCTTATATAATCATCTCCAATCCCAAGAAAAATAAATATTTTACAGTGCTGTGGACTATCATATTCTTATATATCCACAATAGAAGCAATATCACATGTTGATCATGTAATATGCTTTTGAAATTGAAAATAAAGTTTATTTTTCATATATATATATATATATATATATATATTTTCTAATCATGGTTTCCCCATTCCTCATCTTCTTATAGACCCTCCCCACCCTTCCAACTCCACACCTTCTTTCTCTCTGTTAAGAAAATAAACATGAAAATAAAAAGACAAACCAACAAGTATAAAACAAACAATAAGAAAAAAAAACAAAAGAAAGAGAAGAGGAGAGGAGAAGAGAGAAGAGAAGAGAAGAGAAGAGAAGAGAAGAGAAGAGAAGAGAAGAAAGAAAAAGAAAAAGTATCCCTTCAGTTCATTTTTTTGTTAGCCAGCAATACTCCTGGGCATAGGGCCTGCCTTAAATTACAGTTTGTATATCCAGTGAGACTCCCTTTGGGAAAACTATTTTTTTCCCTTGCAAGTGGTTATAAATTGGAGATACCTTCTGGCTTAGGAATGGGGACATGTGTCCAATTTTCCTCTAAGCACTGGCACCCCATCTTCCTTAGATCTGTGCAGGCCTTGTGTGTGCGGCCACATATCATTGTATCTGGAAGACGCTGTTTTCTTGGTGTTATCTATCCTCTCTGGCACCTCCACTTCTGCTGAGTACCCCCATCCCTAAGGAGGGGCATTTGATGGAGACGTCTAATGTAGTACTGAGTTTTCTAAGGTCTCCACTCCCAGCATATTGTGCAATTGCGAGTTTCTGTATTAGTTCCGATTTAGTGCAGTAGGAAGCTTCCCTCGTAGTGATTCAGCAAGATGATGCTCTATGAGTATCCCAGAATGTCATTAGGAGTCATTTTATTGCTTTGTTTCTTTAGCAGAGCAGTAGCATTTGGGCTTGACCGAGGTCCCTGGCCTATCTGGTCTCAGGCTCTTACTCTCTCCCCTCAAGCAGTACCATGGGTGGGTTCTATCTCATGGAGTGAGCCTTAAATCGAATCAGAGAGTAGTTACTCCCACAAGGTTTATGCCACACCATTGCACCAGTGTATCATGCAGACACATCACCACTGTAGATCAAAGGGTTTAGAGCTGGGTTGGTATCTACCTTTCTCCTCTAGTAGAATGTTGAGTTATCTTCCAGTACCGTGAACATTAATCAGTAGGGATGAAGGCTCCAGGTCAGGACCACCTCAACTTCTCTGTGCTTAATGAGATATATAAGTGCTGTCTTCAGCAAGAGAACCTTGTTGTCAGTTTGTGGAGAGCAACCAATAGTCCTGGCAATGGCTTGGGTTTTCTGGGATTTCCACGGGCCCTTTGGGCCAATAACTAAATGAGATATAACCATTCCCGGCACTGGAGGTTTCAGTTGTCAAGAGATATCTAGTTGGGGCTTTGTCTCCCTCATTATTTGGTGATTCCATTTAGATTTCTTTCATATATATATGAATATATATGAGTATATATGAATATATATATACATGATTCTACTGTAGTAGCTTTCTATACGACCCCACAAATTGCCTTTAGTGTTATCTGTCTCTTCTGGCATTTCCTCCCTTACCTCTTTTTCTATCCTTCTCCATTTAATCACCCTATTCTAGTCTTTTCTATGTTTCTCTCTAGATATAAACATTCTATTTCCTCTACTTTGGAAGAGTTTCACCTCCCCCTAAGTTCCTTATTTTATACCTAAACTCTGTAGTTATATTGATGGTATCATGCCTTTGGAAAGCTTTTTTTTTTTTTTTTTTTTGGCTTTTCAAGACAGGGTTTCTCTGTAGCTTTGGAGCCTGGTCTGGAATTCTGGAATTCATTCTGTAGACCAGGTTGGTCTTGAACTCACAGAGCTCCACCTGTCTCTGCCTCCTGAGTGCTGGGATTAAAGGTGTGTGCCACCATTCGCCCAGCTGAAAGCTTAAAATTTAACATCTAGATATGAGAGAATATATACAATATTTGTCTTGTTGAGGTCTGGGTTTCCTCATTCAGGATGATTTTTTTTAAATAGCTTCATCCATTTACTTGTGAAATTTATTATTTCTTTAATAGCTGAATAATATTCCATTCTGTCAATGTTCCACATTTTCATTATTCATTCATCTGTGGCTGGACATCTAGGCTGTTTATAATCTATGGGTATTATGCTTCTTAAACATTTTAAAATTTAAATTAGAATGCAAACTATTAGATATTAATATGTCATTTTCAAGGAAGTTTGTTTGGGTAGATCTCTCCTTCATCCCCACCACTCCTTACTCTTTTATCCTTTCTTGAATAGATTTTATAGATGGACTGCAGCCAGGGTGGGGAGGGTGAGTTGAAAGGCATTTGAAGGGTAGTATGGAAACCCAATGAGGTGGAAACTTCCTATAATATATGAAGGTAATCCTAATGAAGTCTCCAGATAAAGACGGAAACAAAACCCGACTGGCCATCTCTTGTCTTAAAGAAACAGACAGTCTCAAAGGACCTGGGGAAATGCTTGTTTAAAAAAGGACATTTCTATACCAAGAGGCATTCTAGTTTGATGTTTTTCCAAACCAAACACAGATAAGTGTGGTGATATTTTGTTTGTGGTCTAGCAAATAAAGCTTGCCTTGGGGATCAGAGTGTGAAGTCACTAGTTAACCATAGAGGCCAGGCAGTGGTGGCACACACCTTTGATCCTGGTACTTGTGAGTGACACCCCTTTAATCCTAGCATTATGGGAGTTTAGACAGGAAGTGATATGGAGAAAAGGAATATAAGAAAGGAAGAGAGAGGAGTTCAGTCTTTTTCAGCTGATGAGTTGGTGAGATAAGGTGTGGCTGTTGCTTGTTCCTTTGTCTCTCTGATCTTACAGAATTTACCCCAATATCTGGCTCCAGGTTTGTATTAGACTGCTTAGGATTCATGCTACAGATAAGTTCTTTGGAAGGAAGGACACAAGGTATATGTCAGGGTAACATAAGACTGGAAGCTACTATCTTTCTGATTGAACTTGCAGAAATGACGAATGAAAACAATGAAGAATTGAGGAAAAACAGTTCTTTCACCGGGCCTTTAACCCTTTACAAATGGTAAGTGTAGCATGTAGCCTTTATAATATATGGATACACTGATATATTTACGTTCTGCTGATAAAGACTATCACTATGTAGCCTCCCAATGATAGGGCCGAGGATATTTATGGCGTAAAAGAGTAAAAGATACAGAGAGGGGAGGTTAGTATGATAATAAACAAAATAAACAATTGACAATACACGAAATAAACAATTGACAATACATGTCCAGCCTGTAGCATTCAACAAACAGGAAGTACATGCAATGAGATTATTTGCTAGTCTGAAATATTCCACTTATTCAGTGGAACTGCATTCAGAAATTTGTTGACTTAGCATCTGTGGCACTGACCTTGATGTTTTTGTCTTTTGTGCAATTTGTCTTTCATTTGCTCAAGAGTTTGTGGAATAGGTGGTAGCTGAGAATCATCACTCCAAGTGTGATGAACCAAAGCAGGGTGTATGAGTGATCACCTGGGATGGATGGGAATACGGGACTTTGGAGAATAACTGGTGTTAGTGAAGATAAAAGGCTGAGGACTAACCTGTGTTTATGGGATACAGGAGCTTGAGGACCGACCAGGATGTATAATGATACAGGGGGCTTGGAAGTAGCCAGAATGAAAGGGAATAGATGAGGTTGGGGAGTGGCCAGAAAGGATAATGACATAGAGGATTGGATAGTGACCAGTATGGATGTTAGTAAATGAGATTGTGGAGTGACCAGGATGGATAAGGATACAGGTGTTGGAGAGTGACAGAGTGTATGTGGTACTGGGGATTGTGGAGTGATGGCTTGGATGGGATTCAGGGAGTTGGGAGGTGACATGGGTGGATGGGAATAAAAGAGGTTGGTGAGGGCATCACTTAGATAGGCGGTCAAGTGAATTTGGCATTGGAGGATCATCTAAAAGACAAAGGTGGAGACAGCAAGGCTCAAGCAGAGAAGGAAGGATCAAGGTCAGATAATTCACCAAGCCAAGGAACTTAAAAGATACTAGTAGGAATGTGTGAAAGAGAATGGGGATCTATGGAGCCAGACTTGACTGAGCTTGGTAGAAGATATGAGAGTTACTCATGTGTGAAATGATTGCTCAGAAGAGGCAGGTTTGTGAAGATGGACTGCTAGGGTCAGAGCTCAGCTTTGTCATTTTCTTCCAGAGTAATTCCGGGCAAATGTTTTAACCTCCTGTGGCTCAATGTCCTAATTTACAAGGTAGGCATAAGAGAATAAACCTCTTTGGGCTTTTGAAGGGATTAAGCTTATGAATTTACATCTAGAACTTCAAGTGGGATAGTTTAAAATGCAACTGTAATAAGTGTTATCTATAATTAAGATCGAAGCCAGATCATAGAAAGTTGTTAGAATTTTATAAAGAAAATAATAAAGGTCAAAGATAGTCATACAGTATGAAGATTTTTTTTCCTGCATTTGGTGAATGTGTAGTATTGGGCTTTGAAAACTTTAAAGAAAAAAATAGAAGTTTTATTTTTAAAATAGTGAAAAATACATTTTCAAGTGACGTTTACTTTGTTTCTTTTTAAAATCACTAAGTACGTATAGAAAATTGATAAGTTAAATCATCAAATGGGTTATTATTCATCATTAATGAAAGCCAAATATAAGTTTTATAACATTTAATATACATCATATACTATATTGCCTGTGTGTAGTACCACTTCACTGATAGGTAAAATCACACATGTATATTTCTACATATATGTACATAAATGGTAAAGTCACAACCAGGTGACAGAGCGAACAAAACAAGAATATTTTTGTCTTACTATAGACACCAGCATATTCATTGGGAGTGTCTTCTGTGTAGCCCACATCTCAAAAGGATATGCTCTTGGCAAGGGACTTGGAAGGATAATTGGAAAACACTTTAAAGTCAAAGAAAGGTTTCATATGGAGCAGTCTGAGCAAATGCAATCATGTAGCAAATTCATACTATTTGATACTATGTATGAAAACCAACAAAATAATGCCAAGGCTGTAGCTCACACAGTGAGAGCCTCACAGCTGTATCTGAATAGTTTATCTCCACCATTATGGCACCTTACAAAGCAGCCAGATAACCTGGAAGCCACTCAGTACCAAGACCCCCCTTTCTCCTCCCTTTCCCTCTACTGACATCATCTCCATAGGCTTGACTTTTCCAGGTCATACCATTTGAATCACACACTTTAGCCTTTTAAAACTAGCCTTGCTAAGTTAATTATTTGTTTCCTGCATGCCTTCTTGTGGCTTGAGGGCTCAATTCTTTTTCATGATGGATAATATGTGTAAATATTTACAATGTGTATATCAAGCTGTATGTGTCTCATCACCTACCAAATACTATGCTGGCTATTTCCACTGTAGGCAGTTCTAAAGAAGGCCTTGACAACCATCCCTGGGCAGATGTCTTTGCTAAGGTCTGCTTCTAATACCTTGCTTCAGACATATTCTCTAAAGGCTGAAGGGCTGAAGGGTACATAATCTATACTTATAATGTCTTCCCCCAATTTGGAGACAAAGGAAACAAATGTCTGTGCTTTTCTTTACTGTTCAGAGAAATGTCAGCAGAAGTACAAGCTGTCTGAGAAGAGCCCAGAACACACATTAAAATAGTTAATAAGTCCTTGCTGGGTTTGTTTCACTGTTTGATATTGTGCCAAATATTGCTCATAAAGCATACAGAAAATTTGGGATAAAAATGTAAATAGTTAAACATTCTGTCACTCATAGATGAAAATTTAGCATATGCTAAATTTAGCCCTGGCTTTGGGAGCAGCAGATCTGAGTTTGATGGATGCTCAATCATTTACAGGCTCTATGACCTTGAACAAGTGACAGAACCACTGGGGTTTAAGTTTCACCACAAATAACAGCTCACAAGAAGACCCAACGAAGTCAGGTTAAGAAAAGTTGTGTTTCTTGCCAGGGCTACTCATCAAGAACGATTATTCTCATGTTTTCAAGTCCAATGCCAAGGTCACTGTTTCATCTCATTTAAGTTATCTGTGACTTTTGACACAGCTTTTCACCCCTTCTGTGAAACTGATTTGGGCTCTTTTATCTCACTTTGGGGTATGTGCTGCAAGGGAATGAGGATGAGCATACATACAGAAGAGGTCTCTGCACTGTTGTGTTTATTGTAGTACGGTTGACTGACACCCCTAAGATGTGGAATCAACCTAAGTGTTCATTGGTGGATCACTGAATGTGGCGGTATGCTAATGGAGCATCATTCAGCCACCAAAAAGAATGAAATTATCTCACTTGCCAAACGTTTATAACTGGAAAACATCGCAAAGCTTAATAGGTCAGACACAGAAAGACAAATGCCACTTGTTCTCTGTTTTCTGTGGGGTCTGAAAAAGAATATATGAGATCAAAAACATTCAAACAGCCAAGCCACACTGCACAGAAGGACATGAATCCTGAGCCTAACCCTCTGCTTTCTCAAGCCACCTGCAGACTTTCTGCATGAGGATCTTGCTCTACTCCCTTGAGAAAGTTCACTGAGAATACTAAAGTGTTTCCCTGTCTTTGGGAAGAAGACCTAAGCGGCATCAGGGAACTGAGCCAATCTGTATATGGAGAGCAGGGCTGTGATCCATCACAGTGTGACCACAGTGGAAGCAAATCACACACAGAAGTAAAAATATGGTGCCGGTGAATTGCCGATTTGGTCTTTTATGTTCACATGAGAACAAGAGGAAGACAATAATCCTGATATTGAGAACATGGTGTCTGTTTGAACTATCATCAGAGACATCTATGGCATGGACCAGTCAATCATGTCTGCCACTCAACCCCTCTCAACCCAGAGTAAGATAACATACTGCTAGAATGTTTTGTTTTCAAATCTTTGAAGATTTAACCTCACTGTTTCCAGTTTCACAATTTAAAGATATGCCTTTTATTTTCAAGGAGAATACCTCCTGTAATATTGACAATAAAAACACTCCTGGCTATAGATGTTGAGAAACAATGAATTTCCAGAGGATGAGGACAAATACTTTAGGATGTGCACTGTCTAGCATGCAAAGTAGCTTGACGCACCACAGAACCATACAGAGTGGGATATGTGACAAATTAAAAGGATAAAAAGGAAGTGAAGCGTAAGTTGCTAGGAGACATTCTGAATTCAGACTGTGAGAGGAATTTAGTTCCTTCAGGAGCTCGAGTTCATGAAAAACCCTAGCATCCAAAAAGAGCTACGAAGATTTCAATACACATGCAAAACACTGGAAGAAAAAATAAAGAGCTTCGAACAAATTATAACCAATTCAACCACATCTTTTCTCATCTCAGAAAGCCACACACAAGCTAAAATAGTCCATGTTTAATAGGAAACTGGAGAAGACAGGCAGGGATTGGCTCCCTCATGCGGTTCTGCAAGCCCCAGAGATCTGCAGAGAAAAATCAGCTGGCATATAAATAAAAGCTACTCATCTGGAAGTTGTAATCGTATTTGTGAAAAGTCACAATTTTGGCTTATTGAGTCCTCACAATTGTTACTTTTTATCTCTGGAGTATTTTAGAAAGCAAAAATTTACAAAAAAAAAAAAAACTGTTCATTCTCGTTAATCCTCTCAAATAAAGACATTTTTTAAAAGTTAATTCTCCAGTAATAGATTCAATGCATTCTAGGACATGGAACTAATGAAATATCATTTCTGAGGAATTTAAATGAAAAAAAACCTGAGTCTTTCACTGCATCAGTAAATATTAATTGATTGGCTGATGCAGGAGATTAGAAAACCATATGCTACTTGCTGAAGGTCACACATTTTAAGGGAGGAATAGGCTGTGTAAATAAATTCAAAGGTAGTGCAAGAATAAAGGATCATAGAATTACGAGCAAAGGTGAGCAGTGTAGGAAACAACACAAAGTCCCAGCTGTAGGTTCTCAAATATTGCTTACACAGGGGAAGTCAACCGGAAGCTTGGGTCCTGGTAGACACTCCATGTTATGAAGCAGCTGTGTATTGGGGCTGATTGCAATGCATGAATCCACTTTCGGCATTCTTTCCAACACATTATCAGTTACATTTTAAGATGAAAACTCTGGAAATCTGGGCCATTTCTTATAGGTATTCTCTTTCGAGGTCAGTGTGGTGATATTGTGTTCCCCAATATATTGTGCACCCTAATAAACTTATCTGGGGTCAGAGAACAGAACAGCCACTAAATAGACATAGAGGCCAGAAAATGGTGGCACACATACCTTTAATCCTAACATTCTGGAGGCAGAGATCCATTTGGATCTCTGTGAGTTCAAAGCCACACTGGAAACAGCCAGTCATGGTGACACATGCCTTTAATCCCAGGAGGTGATGGCAGGAAGCAGAAAGGTATATAAGGCATGAGGACCAGGAACTAGAGCTTTTTTAAGCTTTTAGGCTTTTGAGCAGCAGTTCAGCTGAGATCTATTCGGATAAGGACACAGAGGCTTCCAGTTTGAGGAAAAGAGATCAGCTGGTTCTGTTTCTCTGATCTTTCAGCGTTCACCCCAATAGCTGGCTCTGGGTTTGTTTCTATTAATAAGACCTTTTAAGACTGTGGCTCCCCAGTTTAGATGTATTTGCTTATACTGGAATTTGGAAATAAGGGCAATCTCATTTATTTGCTTAAATTTAGTTTAAGTTTAATTTTAGCATTTAAATATTATCATTTGTGTTCAATGTTGTCTTGAATGCTTGTTATATTTAGTGAATAAATACAGAGAAATATATTTTTCTCATATATATATATATATATATATATATACATGCTATATATACATATATATAATGAATTACTCTTAGTATAAATATACTCAATGGAATATTTAATAAATATTTATAGAAAAATATTGGTGCCACAGATTTCCTACATTTATCGGTTAATCTTATAGATAGACACATTTGATTTTTTCTCCTACAACTTGTCCCATTTATATCATGTTCCTGTTTGTGGGAGCTGTGCCCCTTTCAATTCTAATATTGTGCCTTTTCTAGCTCTTAGCAGTCATAATACATACTTGTTTATTTTTTATGTGTCCTCATAATTTTTTATTGTATTTGTTTTCAGTGTATATGTTTGAATATTCAGATTTTTCTAAGTTCTTGAAGTTCAAGTTTAGATAATTTAGGTAAACATTTTCTTATATGGGAGCTGACCAGATAGTTCACGGGGTAAAGGTGCTTTTCTCTGAACCTGACAACCTGAGTTTGATCGCCAGACCTCACATGATAGAAAGGGAACCACAACTGCATGTCATCCTCTGACCTTCATAAAAGTGCTGTGGCATGTACATGGCCTTTTTTGACAAATAAATAAAATGTAATAAATATTAAGCTTTATTATTTTTGTGTGTGGTATGAATGTGATGATGTGAGTTTTCTCAAAACTGTTACAGGGGTTTCCCATAATTTTGATATCTTTTTTTTTCAGTTTTTCTTTAGTTGTTTACTGTTAGTTAACAAAAGTCAGCATCTGGGGTGGGTTTTCTTGGGTTCACCTAGTCTTAGGTTCAAACACTTCTTTGAATCTGTCATTGTGTGCTGCATGCAACATTTGGGGATGTTTCAGCTGCTATTAGACAGGATTTTTTATTTGTTTGTTTGATTGGTTTTCTTTTTTTTTCTTTCTTTCTTTTTTTTTTTGGTTTTTCAAGACAGGGATTTTCTGTGTAGCTTATCACAATCACAGAGTGTTCAAACACTATTATTGCCCAAGTCAAGAGTCATCCAATGTTCCATATGTGTAACCATTTGTCTGATATTCAGATCTGCTGTTTTGAATAGTGGACAGCCCAAGAATGATCATCAGATTAGCGCCAAAGAGCAATTAGAGAAAGTAACAGATAATATAAATAAAACACAAATGAAATGTTTCTAAAAATCCAGGATTGAAGCACTTTCTCCTGTAAGAAATTGCTTTCATTTCCTTTAAAAACCATTAGATTTCACATCAAATCAAGACCTTCTTCTTCCCAAATAAATTTTAGTAAATTCAGCACTGGCTAAAGTGGAAACTATCTTCTGATATGAATAACTAATTGAAATAATGCTAGACATCGTTGACACCTTGGTGTGAAAAATATTGTTCTATCAAGAGGAAAAAGCTTTTATATTTTAAGATGTTATGAGAAAGATAAACACATCACTTACACCTTAATCATTGATCCAACGGATTAATTTTTGTAAGTTGCTCAAAATTAAATGGAAAAAAGAAATAGACACATATATTACAAAAAGTAGAGGCCTCTGGGTAAAGAGAGCTCATTACAGAGTCATTTCCACCTTAGAGAAGAAACTAGTGCTCATAGCAAAAGATCTATGGGTCCTTTATATATTTAAAGACATGAGTGCTCTGAACATCTAATCCAGTTTTACTAGCTACACCCTGGGAAGCAATTACCCAAGAAAGACCCAGTCAGGTCCTTATTTAGATTCAGACATTGTATTCTTTGCACATAAGCTTAAGTCTCTATTTTCAACATGAGATAGAGTGAAGTGCAGTTAGTAAACACTCTCTGCATTTGCAGCTCAGAATGGTAAATGTAAGGAAAAGCACCAGAGAAAAACCAGTCATCTTTGTCTTAGGGCCTCTTGAATACTCTTTGTCTTAGAGTCTCCTTCCTATCTCTCAAACAGTTTTAGTACCAGATCATGGGAATATAAAGAATAAAGACTATTAAATCTAGCAACGAGTCTGGATTTTCACAATGAAAGGATGGGATTAACAGTTCTGTAAGGCTTGTAAGGTGAATGAAATCATTTTGTTGTACAGTTTGTCAACTACAGAGTATATATTCTTATGTCCTGATTACCAAGACAATTTAGGGATTAGTTATAGGTAGAAAATAAATGGATGGAGGGTCATTTATAGGTAATATATATATAATATATAATATATATTATATATATACACACACACATATATATATATATTTAGATTTTATTTTTATTTTAAAAATTATTCATGTATATGTATTCTACATGTGGGTTTTTATAAATGTGAATACATTACATTAGGAGTTCAGAAGAGAGTATAAGATCCCCTGGAGCTGAAACTACAGGCAGTTGTGAGCTGCCTGATGCATGTGTTGGGAATTGAATTCATGTCCTCTGTAATATCAGTACATAGTCTTAAAAGCTGAACCATCTTCTGAGCCTGTTGTAAACATATTTTTGATATTTTATTCACAGATATTTAATAATACTAATTACAGGCATAAATTTATAAATGTGTAGCTTGTGTGCCTAAGTTTCTATATATACTGTTTGTAGATTTATTTGTCATAAGATTGACAAGCATATATGTGCCTTCCTATTGATATACAAATAAGTCAAATACAACTTAATATTATGCCTATGATTTTTTTCTAGGCCTTAGTTTGTCCAGTGTGAAGTTTGGTTTTGACATATTAAAGTTTATGATTATATTAGCTTTCTGAGGGTTAAACATATAAAAATCTTATGAAATGGGTGGATTATTGTCTAACACCTTCAGAAGAAAGTCATGTGCCAGTTACCACATGACATGTAGCCTACATTTCAGGAAAGTGTAAATTTAATTCTGGGTGTGACTCCACTGCACATCCCTCAGGTAGCAGTTTCAGGGAAAGGAGGCTGGATTACATCAGCTCACTTACCAGTGAGGCAGTAATAGACGCTTCTAAAACTACCGTTGAAATATGAAAGGACATCGCTGCTATAGATATCTACCTGGTACTTTTTCATAAAATTGAACATATACCCACCATAGAACATGCATTTCAAAATTAATGAGAAATTGCGTATATAGAAATTTACTTGAAAATATTCATAGCTGCAGAGAATACAATATATCCAACTTGGAAACAATCACAATAACTATTACAGGAATGTATGCTGTGGATATCACTCTGTATGTTGTGAGTGTGTTGCTCTGATTGGTTAATAAACAAAGTGCTGATTGGCCAGTAGCCAGGCAGGAAGTATAGGCGGGACAAAGAGAGAGGAGAATGCTGGGAACAGGAGGGCTGAGTCAGGAGCTGATGCCAGCCACCACCATGAGAAGCAAAATGTAAAGAAACTGGTAAGCCATGAGCCACATGATAAAGTATAGATTTATAGAAATATGTTAATTTAAGATGTAAGATCTAGCTAGCAAGAAGCCTGAGTCATTAGGCCAAACAGTTTTAATTAATATAAGCCTCTGTGTGTTTACTTGGGTACAAGCCACTGCGGGGCTGCAGAAGCCGGATGGGAACAGAAAAATTTAGCTACAAATGTATAAAGATTTCAGTTTATTAACATATTGGAAATCCTAGATAGGTAAATTAAAAAGAAGGGACACATGCAATAAGATAAACAACCCAGACACAAATAACCACAATAATGGGCTGATATCTTTTGAATAGGATAAGCTTTATTTCCATATTCATAGAAGGGCTTTAGAACATGCCAGATATAACACATACATTAGTTCATCTCTAATCAATCTTTTCTACTATAATCTAGAGACTTAAATAAAGTCAAATGGCCCATTCCTTGGGCTCTAGTCTCCTAATGTCATGAACTTGTGCTGCGGCTCATCCAGTGAGGCAGGTTGCTCATGGCAAGGGTTTCCCTTATACTGACTGTAGCCACCACAGCTCACGTGTTTGTTTCCTCAGGGTGCATGCTGTCTTATATGAAAGTGTATTTCATTTGTTTTACCACATGTGAATGGGGGGAAGTGTTGTGCAGAGAGACTAGGAGCTATACACATATATAAGATATCATTCCACACATAAATAATTATCAAAAATTATCAAAAAAATAGCATCAAAGTTGAGAACCCTGATCTCCAGGAATTATCAGTGGTGCTATGTTTAGCAACCAACGCATTGCACAGGCTCTTGCAAGTGCCAGCAGACACAGTAAACTGCAGCAAGGTCTAGGCCAATCATTTTTAATCAATGTGTGCAAATGCTTGAAAGACACTCACTGCAGAAATGTAAATTTGCTTAAATATTTAATTATTGAAAAGAAGATCATATGAAAGATTCCTTTTGTAAATCTGCATTAAAATCCATGTCATCCAACATTGAGAGAATAAAGCTTTAGATAACATTATCTTCAATTCAAAGTAAATAGAAAGGAATGGGTCATTCTACCCGAGCCACTGAAGACTGTATTTTTGAGATGGACAATACTGTGAAGCCTCAAATGGGTGGCAGTGGCTAATGACAAATCATGGTGAAGATGGACCAGAGCACTGGAAGGAAGCTGGGTGGACACCAAGATTTGGGACGTTAAAATAAGTTACAAATCAAGCTAATCAAACAATGTTTCACAAGTGATCTGGAACCAGTCACTGGCACAGGGGATAAAGACCGCAAGGTGGGTTGAGGAGATTGCTTCATCAGTGATGTATTCCCCTCACATAGAGGAGGATCCAAGAGCCTCATAGAAAATCTGGGCATGGCAGTATACACATGAAATCTCAGCGTTGGGAATGTAGACAGACACTGGCCAGTCAGTCTCATCTAGCTAGTAACCCCCAAGCCAGTGAGAAACCCTGTCGCAGAAAACAAGGTAGACAGTGCCCAAAGAATGACAGCTGAGGTTGAGTTTTGTCCTTCCTGTACACAAATAGATATCACAGGCATATTCACACAAAGGTATACCTGCAACACACACATACACAACAGGGGGAGAAAAAGCCCTGAAATTAAAAAATCTGAGTCTCTGACCCTTTTCCATCCTCAAAATATCACTCACATTTTGTGAGTTCATCTCAACAGAGCTTGGAATGACAACTTTGAAAGCCAAGAAATAGATATAAAGATAGTCCTTAGACAGGATAAAGAAATGAACTATTAATGGATATTTGTGTGTTATATTTCCTATATTAAATATTTTATGCTAATTTTGCACATTTAAAATATATTTGATTATTTTAAGTTTTTACAAAATATATTTTAACACATCCAGAGGATTCATTCTATCTAGAAACATGTCTATTGGGTGAATTTATTTTTTCTTAGTGTTTTATACTTTGCTACTAGCTTTGCCTTGCACCATATACATACCTTCAAACTAACAAAATTTAATATTTGTATGAGATTTAAAGATGATTTTAGCTATCAGAAAAATAATGATAAAGTTATGAATTTATAGAGAATACTCTGTGATATAACACTTCTGGATATTTAGCATATTGCAAAGGTAAAATTAATCAGTATTTTTATTTTTATTTTGGAGGGGTTGTTTTGGTATTTATTTATTTATTTATTATTCTATTTTAATTTTCTTTCAATTTACATACCAACCACAGTTCCCCTTCCCTCTTTTTCTCCTGCTCTCCGCCCCTGACCTCCCTCTACCCCTCTACCCATCCCTCCATTTACTCCTCAGAGAGGGTATGGCCTCTCATGGAGAGTCAACAAGGTCTGGCACATCAAGATGAGGCAGGCCCAAGCCTCTCCCCACTGAGCAATGTATCTCACCATAGGGAGTGGGCTCCAAAAAGCCAGTTTATGCACCAGGGATAAATCCAGGTCCCACTGCCAGGAGTCCTACAAGCAGACCAAGCCATGCACCTGTTACCTACATTCAGAAGGCCTGGTTTGGTCCCCTGAGGGTTCCTCAGCCAAGTATTTTTAAATATATTTTTAGAAAAACAGCAAATATTAACCAATAAAATAGTATGCGTATAAATTCTTTAAACATTCAAAGAAAAGGTCAAGCTAAATTATTTAAAATTTTTTATTGATATTTACACCCTTACCAAATGTTAAGTGACTAAAAACTGAGTAGTGCTTGCAGAATAAAGACCTTAAAATTACTTAGGACTTATCTACTTATCTAGTTTTTTTGATGAAATTATAATCAAAATAATGATTGCTCTCTAATATGTTATTTATTACTCTTTTGCCATTTTAAATTTAGGAGGGAATATAATACACTATAAGGTAGGAGAAAGCATGAAGGACTATATATAAATGTCACATGACTCCTGTGTCTATATGTTTCAAATGAACAAGGAAAATTTGGGTCTTCTTGATTTTATACCAATTCAGAGTATAGAAATTCTATCACTGTTGCACATTATACCAATAAATAAAATATTATGAAGAAGTATTTTCATGATCTTAGAGAAAAATGTTTATATCTTATTAACTTGCATAGTAAATAAGACTAGAATATGAGATAAAAATTGTCATAAAATTTACCCATGTTGCAATGCAAGTATCTTAGTTTTCATATTTGAAATGGCATCTAAATGGAAAAGTAAATTCCATTTTAGAGATGAAATATTGTGCACGTGAGTTACCATGTGGGGTGTGTAAACACTAGAACATCACAGAGCTTTGGACGGTAAGACAGACAGGCTTGTGCATCTCTCTTCTTCCTTTCTTCCCTCCTCTCTCTGTCTTTCTCAATTTGCCCTTCATCCTCTCTGTATGTCCATCTTGCTCCCTCTTACATGATGCTCTTCAACTTTGGAGACTTAGTATTTCGGATTTCACACACTTTTGGTAACTTAGAAGTAATAATTACTCTTGTTTTCTAATATGATATTCTAAATATGGACAACCAAGCAAAAATTCTTCCCTAATTCTACTGGCCTTGTCATTTTTCCCATTTAATCTCATCTTATAAACATACTTAAGGCTAAAAAAGGCATCATAATAGAACAAGTGCTATGTATGTTATTATGATGAGGCAAATGACAATCATACTGATTGTCCGTATTCCTCTGCTTCAACATTTTTTTAAATAAAATGCCTTACTACATTTTTGGAAAAGAATAATAAAGTGTATCTTATGAGGCAAGGTGTGCATTGTACATCCATGGAGATGCTGCAATTATGTCAAAATGCAATCTGAACATTTATGGGCAGATAGGGATAGAGTCAATCTCAAGTGAACCCAAAATGGGGAGCATAAATCCAGTGGGGATGAACACATGCCTGCACAGGAATTAAAGCAGTTCTGCAGCGGTGAGTTAGGACATCCTCTACAGAGGTAAATCATCACCTCAGTCTATTTAAATTAATGCAGAACATTTAAATTTACAGCCCAGAGAAGGTTCACCTTCTTTTCAGGGTCAACCCTATGATTTCATGGTATCCTGTAGAGATTAGTATTAAAGTTTAACCTTTCAGATCCCCAATTAAAAGTTAATGACAGCACTTACCATTTGTACCATATAAACTTTCACTGTGCAAAGTGGGCTGCATTCTTTTTACTGGAAAATCTATGCGAGTAAATTACACAAAGAGAAGAGGAACAGGAGCTGTTTCGGGGGGTTCAACTGAGATTTTTTGTTGTTGTTTCTTTAACAAATTTCCAAGACTCTCATGATCTGTATGAAACCTGTAATAATCTTTGTAACGAAGCCTATTTCAACAAAATTTTACTAAAAATCACACAATGAAGTCTCAGCATGATTTCTTGGAATTGAAGCCAACTGAAACAAACAGCAGAATTTTAAGGTAATTGTCGATTACACGTGAAAAAGCAAATGAGAATTTTGCTCAGAGAAACTGTACCCAATAACGGCAGCTGTATCACCTGCTGCAGGGAAAGCGGGGTTCATTTTAATTTTCCACCTTAACACTATCAAGCCAAACACAACAGATACAAATACTAAATATGATTACTAGCAAGTGGTGCATCTCAAATACATTTTATAGTATTAGCTGGTTTGTACCAATTTAAACAAAACTAGGTTATTGTTTACAACACGCTAGCAACAGAATAGCTTCTCAGGAACAGTTCTGAATTTATTAAAATATATGTAAATGAATCTTAGACTACTAAAAATTCTAGTACTTATTGAATATTTTTCATGTAAATATAGGTTTAGTTGTATTCAATGATATCATTTAAATCCTGGAAATTTATGTACATATGTTTGTATTTATATGCGTATGTTTATATGTATAATACAATTTGCATATTAGGTGCCAAGATATAGTAAAAAAAAAAGTTAGAGATAATTTCTGATAGAAGCTGACTTTTTGATAGGTACTTGAAAATTTATTTATCTTGGTAAGAACAATCCATGTTGAAAGTGACAGAAAAAATATTTAAAAAAGCCGGGCGGTGGTGGCGCATGCCTTTAATCCCAGCACTCGGGAGGCAGAGCCAGGTGGATCTCTGTGAGTTCAAGGCCAGCCTGGGCTACCAAGTGAGTTCCAGGAAAAGGCGCAAAGCTACACAGGGAAACCCTGTCTCGAAAAACCAAAAAAAAAAAAAAAAAATATTTAAAATGGGGTTGGAAATCAAAAGAAAATGTATGCTTTCATGTGACTGACAGTTCTAGGTTCCCATCAGATTTCGTTTCACCCTGGAACAGAGAGAAGAGCCCTGTCCTTCCTTCTCATATGTACTGTTCCTCACTAGTCTTAGTGGGGAAGGCCTAGCTGCTTTAGCCTCTGCTAGCTTCCCTGTTCCAGCTCCAGAAACCCAAGTACTTTGTCCAGACACCCTGGCTGACTAGAAGAACATTGTATTCTCATTTGTAAGTATTGGGCAAGGGAGCAATGTGCACATATATTAAATGAACGAATTATGCATACTTCATACAGAATGCAGACATCAATGTCACCAGATTTCATATATATATATATGAGAGAGAGAGAGAGAGAGAGAGAGAGAGAGAGAGAGAGAGAGAGAGAGAGAGAGAGAGAGAATACAGTAGAAATTTTCCAAATTTTACCAATCCAAGGAAGTCTAGTATAACAAAACCAGGATTAAAAGGAAAACAATTTCTATAACTACAAAGTTTTATGCAAGGTGAGTTACCTACTAAAAGAAAATCTAGGCTTTGGATACTGTTAACTTTATTTCTAATGTTTACATAGTTTCAGTTTTGGTGATCACGAATTCAAATGAAATAGTTGCTGAATTTAGCTAATTAAGGTCTAAGCTATATAGATCTGGGAATTCTCTCAGAGAACCATGTTGTTCCTTATTTTATAGTTGACGAATTTAAATGAAAAAAATAATCAGCCATGACAGATGTTCATATAGGAGGCTAGTTTATTTGACATAGTATCACCATTGGAGGGGCAATTTTAATCTGTTAATTAGCACGTATAATTGAGAAAATAGTGTACAATACAGACACAAGAAGGTCAGAGTATTTTAATTAAGTTAAGGACTCCTTGATGGAGTGAAAATAAAAGGAAAAGCTAAAGGTATTTAAAAGATTTAAGACACAATAGGTCTCAAATGTTTTTTTAGCAGTTGCCCAGAAAGCAAGCACACAAATGGGTGTGATGTTAATGATTTAACTGGCATAAATGGAATATCAGAACCTATGTGCTCTACTTTGTAGCTTTTGAATACGAAATAAAATCAAGCTTGATGTACATTTGAGTGGTAACTGAGACTCTTTAGAACCTATATTTCATGTCAGTTGTCACTATACGCATTCGTCCCTCTGAAGAAGGTGGGGAGCTCCAGGTAATGGCATTTACAGAGGCAAAGCTGTGGTGATTCTGTAGGGATAAGGATTCCAGTGGCCTTATGAAAATTTTGCCAAGTTATCTTTTAGAAATAAGAGAGAACAAATATTTTTTCCAAAATTATTTTTTAAATATAAAAAAAATGTTGGGTATGTATTTGTGTCTCTATTAATAGGTGCACATGAGTACAGGTGTTTCAGGAGTCCAAAAGAGGCATCTAATCCACAGGAGTAGGGAATTACAGGAGGTTGTGAGCCACCTTAGATGGGTGCAGGGAACTGAACTTGGGTCATCCGGAAGAACAGCAAGTGCCCTTGATCACTGAGCTGTCTCTCCAACCACTCCTGTTTTCTATAAGATGAAATACTCAGAGGAAAGAATGGTCAAATTTTTCAAAAATAAAAAAAAAATTCTCTCTCTCAGTTGTTATTGCCTTATATATTAGAGTAATATTTATCATATCTCAAATCTAGAGAGTGAACTGATTTACTGAAAAAGTATATTTAAGTACTTGGTAGTGTTAAGACAACTGTTTTCACATTACAGAAAATGAAATTTAATTTATTTTACAAAACTTTGAGGAAAAGATATGTAAAATTAGAAAGAAAGGTGAGTTAAAATATAATTTAAGTATTGCCATGAATATTGATGAACACTTGTAATACCAAAATTAGAAAGAATAAGGCAGGAATATTGCTGTAAGGATAAGTTAAGCCTGGGCAATGTTTTCTATGAATTGCTTTTAATATAATTTTTCTACAATTTTAGCATATTACTACACCTCAACCAACACCTTCTAGGCCCTCTCTACACAACTTCATGTTCTCTTGATATTTAGCATCTTGTTATCACACAATAATCACAAGTAAAAATTATCATGAATGGGTGATCACACAAGATAGTGAGCCACAGACATTCAGCTGTTCTCAGTTCATCAGCTACACATTCATACAATCAATAAGAAAGTTAATCCTTAGGCCTCCAACAAGGTCATATTCTCTTGTTTTTAATTTATTCTAACATAGCCCAAATCAAAATTTATATGAAACTAGAGCCCTGGTGTTACAGATGCACTGGTAACATAGTTTTAAGGTAAAGGTATATAATTAACATCATTTCCTACAATATTGTGATTCATTACAAAAATTACCTGGTATTTACAAATTCCCATTTTCAGAATATAGTATTACAATTGATGGTATAAAAACAAAAATCTCTAATCTGAAAGAGTTTAAGATTTGGTAAGGGTAATCCAAGTAAGTAGATGACTAAAAATTCACAAGAATGGTTTTGTTTCTTACCAGTGACACCAAGAGTTAAATCAGAGGGGTAAGACATAAGGGTTGGAGTTCAGTAATGTCATTTTCTTGTGAATGGGAGAGAGAGAAGGTGTGGGGTTCACCAGCATGGCTATTGCAAACCTTCTAAGAACAGAAAATTTAACCCACAGATGCCAACACTGTGTCCTGCCTAGTTGTATCTCCTAAGCTCATCCCAAGGGAAGCTGGGCCCTAGCCTGCCCACCAGGTCCTTCATCAGCTGTACCTTAGCTTGGCTCCATCTGTTTGGAACAGAGGTCCTAGGCCAGGTTGCATTTTGTCAATGTGGCTGAATTTTTATTGTCATTACTGATGGCAGGGGTCTGTCTTGTTCCGGCAGAGGGAGGGCATTTATGAGTTTTCTCAAAGGTCCTCAGTGCTGTAGTTAGTTTGGCCAGAGCTCTAACCCCATCACTTGTTCTCTTAATAGACTATCATGCAGCCCAGAACCACTCCTTTCTCATTCATCTCCAGCCCAGCCAGTTTCAGTTCATGGAAACAGCAGGGCATGGAGGCATTGGTCCCCAGAGTCTCAGTGCTGCTGTGGGCAATATATCTTGATATGATAGTCCAGAGAAGGAAACATACTAGGCAAAATTGTCAATCCGGGAATGCTGCAATTATGGACTTAACAAAGAAGATGTCAAACACTAATGGGAAGGAAACACACTGATGAGTTCACACATTGGGCTTCTCATTAAAACACGTGAGTTCTGAAATGAATAAATCCACAGCTCAATTTGCACATGCAGAGTGAGAAATTAAATGTAAAAGCTCATAACATGAATCATCCCATATAACTTCCCAGTTTGATACCCCTCACTTCTAGATGGAGTTTAGAAGCATGTTACTTGTATATAGGCTGAGCGTTTTGTGATCAATACAAGTTGTTGTAGTGATTATGTAATTAAAAACAAATTAGGAGTCTCTTTTCCTATTCCCCCCCTTCCTCTCTCCCCTCATGTCCCCATCCCATCTCGCTGATCTGAGAGTTGACCCCAAGGCCGTTGTGTGTGCTAAGTAAACACTGCTACTGAACCACATACCCAGTCCATTTGTAGTGAGAATTAAAAATTTAAATGTATGAAAAATACTGTTGTTTTGTTTTTACTTAATATGTGATAGTTACTGTCAATAATTATGGAAACTTTTCAAGTTTCAATGTTTCAAGGAACTCAGAAGTCTTCTAGGGTTAATGCCAAGAGAGACAGAACAAGGACAGTCATGAGACTCCCCACGACACTGGCTTTAAGTCTAAGTTCATGAGAATCTATGTGCAGGTGCCTGAGGCAAGAAGATTTGCATGAATAGGAATGAGTGTGCAGGCATGGGAATAGAAATCACCCAGAAACCAGAAACGTGTGCTGGGCAGGAATCCAGGGATGCAGCCACAAACCCGCTTCAAATGCCCATCCCTTTTGTCCAATAAAAAGGACTATTGTCCCTATCCACAATGCCCTGCTGTAATAAGGAACTCCAGAGCACATATAGTTCCCTAAAGCCACTACCAATGCTAGGCACCTGTCATTGCTCAGATGGGTAGCAGTAAGAGTGACACAGGAAAGGAAGCTCATCCCAAGTGCCACAATTGATGTCATCACAGGCATGCACCCTAGGCTTGGTCCTGTAACTGCTTATGTGAGTTATCATAAAAGTTGGAACTAAGAAAAGAATCCCCACTAACCTAACCATCATATGTCCATCTGTGAGCCCCCCAAAATCAATGACAGCATTTCCCAGGATCCCAGGATCCAGCGCTTTGTGTAACTTTTCCAAGCTTTACATCGACTGTTATTCTAATCTTTCCCAGCACCCCTGGGGAGAGAGTATACTTTATTTCCCAGAGCGACATCATTTGTGAGCTCAACTTTCCCCTGCATCACCAGGGTGATGGGAAGGTGCTATTCTCAGCATGAGTACTCTGGCTTCCCCAGATGACTTTGCTTCTTCAACTAAATCAAACTTTTGGCTGGGTTGCCTGCTGTGCTTGTCTATAAACTCATCTGGATGAAATCAAGAACCTGCACAGAGAAAGATATGATCTCCCTGGTTCACTGCATCTACAACATCATAAAGAATAAACTATGCTTTTAAAAGGAGTAAAAAATAACCAATATCAACAGAAAACACTAGGAACATACTCTTCAATAAAGAGAATTAAATGTTGGTGTGTTTTTGTTTGGAGTTTGGACTGTAGAAGTTCAGCATGCTTAGAAGTTAACTCAAAGGGACCCAACTGGGACCCATTCCTTTGCTTAATAGGGACATGGAAGAAAAGGGGACATGTAGAGTCACACTGTGTCTTGGTCTGGGAAGCAGACAGTATGGAGGACTCCCTTGTAATGTGACAAAGGCTACTCTGAGCTAGATTCTAAGTACTTGGACATAGATATTGAAAATAAATTTTTTATTTCATAAAGTCCACAATATGAGTAAACACATTTAAGGTTTTTTTGTATTCACTGTTAACATTCTTCCTCCAACCAATTCCTTTTAAGTCAATATATTAAATCAATACGAAATATCAGTGACAAGCCACTTCCCCTTCTGTGCCCATGGGACTCATTAAAGCAATTGTTCTCAGACTAGACAAATGAGTTCACCCACTGACATGCTCAGAGTCAGGGCTAGTGACAACCTCTCTTTGAAAACCATTGATTCTCCTTAGATCTTACAACAACAAAATAGGACATGCATGCTCTTATCAAAAGGGAGAGGACTAGCTGTCTGTCAACATGGAGATGTATTAAATATAGAAACTCACAGGCTGTGCTATCACAAGACAATTTGTGGGGGGATTCACAGTCACATGATTCAACATGATACATGGTAAGATGAAGTATATATTCAATGCTAGAGAAAGTATGTCTAAATAATAAGAATAGCTACTTTTAAATTATCATTCTAAGTATAATGTATGTTTACTTTTTACTTTCTGTGTATCAGAGTGTTTTTCCTGTTCTTCATTCTATTTTTTTATTAATAAAAGTGTCATAATGACAAAAATTAAGGAAAAAAGGAGGAAAATATATAAAATTAAACCCCCAAATCTAATTTTTTGCATACCCTTCTAAGTGTGATTATACTTTGGCTCTAAACTTTCAAGAAAAACAATGTGAAAATACAAGGTAAGAATTATTATTTGTGTGTGTGTTTAAGAATAAATGTGTCACCCTGCAGAACATCTAATTTAGACGAGATTTAGGGGTAAAAAATACTTGGAAATTGTGTATTACCAACTCTTGTAACCACTTTGAGATTTCTCCTGTAAAAATTTCTCCATGTAGAGTTTCCCAAAGGTGAGGGAAATGTCCATCAAAGGGCCAAGGCTGAGGCATGTCTGATACCACAGGATCCTGACTATGCCAGTGAAAAGCCACAAGTCCTAAAGTGCTTTGTAAAAGTCTAGCTGCTATAAATACTTCAAATAAAAAATTATACATTATTGATTTTTAACAATGGTCCAGAATATATATACACACACATACCTTCCACGAAGGTCCATCCATCTGACAGAGTTGTTACTCATGCCAGGTGGAAAGCTGAATCATCACATCAAAGAGCCAGTGAGGGGGTGGATGAGCCCTAACAAACGAACCCAGGAAACCCAGAGGAGCACTTGCTTCCTGGAAGTTGTGGCAATGACTGCATATGTATAGTAATGAACATCCAAGGGTCCAAAGTGCATTCCATGGACACAGCCAAATCATCTCCAGCTGGGAAACAAGTAGGGCTAATGACAGTGAACTCTGAGAACCATTGCTGCCCAGACTCCTGGGATACATTAAGAAAATATCTACCCTGAGGAAAATTAGTGCCAGTCACCAATACAAGTTAGTGAATGACCTGGGAAAACCCTGGAGGGTATGACAGGGTTTGATGAATGAAATCTTTAGAGGCTGAAGCCATCAGGTGCCTCCTTTCCTTCTGGCTGCTTTCTGGGTTATTTGATCCCTCCAAGTAGTCCTATTAGGTGGTCCAAACTCTATTCCACAAAGCAAAATTATTTTGCGTGCTCAGAGGAAGATCACTGCATTTTTTGTTTGTGTTGTGGGTTAGAATCCAGATATCTCTATGTAGGCACAATGTGGCTCCCTTCAGAAGTGTGATGAACTTCATTTTCTGACAGGATAGCAACTTTCTCTGTTTCAAACATCTGCAGCCTGGGCTTGGTGGCCATTGGGACCAGGCTGGCAGTGAGGTTCTTCCAGATGTGGGATATAATCGTTGTTTATAAGGTAGCACAGCTGCTGTAACACGCTGGTTCAAGGGTAAATGTGTCAAAGGTGTCAGCAGAAATTGGTGGTCTATGTACTTGACTTTACAAAGAACATTTAACAATGAGAGCAAACACACCTTCCAATGATGGTGAGGATGGTCTTAAAGGAACATCACTGAGTCCTTGGCCAATCCTTGCCTGAAGTTTGAAGCAGAATTATAGAAATTCTGACCTTGAAGCAAATTAATTTACCTTAATATTTATGCCAACCTGAGTTACATTTTATTATCACTTTAAGGCATCTCAGATATATGTGAAAATGATTAAATGTGTAACAAGTTAGCTAAGTATATAACACATGATATTTAAATTACTATTAATCTATTTTATACTTGATTCATAATAATTTGTATTTAAATTAATACACAAATACATACACATTATATATTTCTTTGGGAGTGTACACTTTATAACTTATAGAATTGTTATACTTAATTAGTGGTGGTAAGTGCCATATTTAGCCTTGTGATATAATCTGTGATTACTAATTTGAGAGTCATTTGAAATGTGAGTACAAACAGACATAATATTTAAGTGCCAGATGGTGGGTGGAACAGAATATCAGCAATATTCTACATTTCAAATATCTCCAGCACTCCTCCTAAGAGGGGATTTTCTTCTCACTTTTAGTGACCCCCCCCCCAAGACAGGGCACCCAGTGACCACCTTCCATGGCAGAAGTGCTTTGTAAGGCCAGGTTGTCTCTTTTTGATACCTAAACCTCATTGTTCACATAAACTAAATGACAGCCAATTACATCTGATGGGCTTTCCGAGTGTCGGCAGTGAGAGATGAAAGCCGAGGAAGGGAGAAATGTATGGAATCATTAACAACAGAGCACCTGACATTGTGGCTGAATTTAGTGGAGGCTGGGAAAACACAAGCTGTGTAATGGAAACTGTCAGATACCTTGGTTATTTCTCTAGACTTTTGCCCATTTTCTCAAGGGCTGGGAAGGGTGATTTATTTGTATGTGGATTTATACACACAGGCATGTGTATATCGTACAAAAGAAAAGGAGAACAGGTTGGATGGGTGGGAGAAGAAAGCCTCTCGTGTTTTGTTGTTGATGAGGGAATTGTAAAAATACCACCTCATTTGGGCCTTGTAACAGAACTACGCAGTGTGAAGGACAACTATTATTATTCTCATTTTTGAAGTGATGAAAGAGCCAGGAGTCCTGTGTGGCTAAATGACTTTAATAGAGCCAAATAGCCCGTAAATGGTGGATTTGGGATTATATTTGAGATCTTTTGATGGCAAATCCTTCTGAAGTCTTATTCCATTTTGCAGTTATAATGCGCCACTCATAAATAAGTATTAAATCTAAAAAGATGCTAATACAGTTTCAAATGGAGATGCTATTGAATATTTTATAACATCCCTCTCTGACAGGATCATCTGGTGTCATTTAGATCTGACACACCTTCGCTTTCCTTCTCTCAAAAGACAATTGATTTTTTTCTCTTTCCATAAATTTATCATATTGTATTTATCAGTCTGTGGAATGGATATGATACAGATTGGCTAAAACCATCTTTTGCACTTCTGAAAAGTCTCATAAAATACTTCAAGATCCCTGCAGGAGTCTATAAGTATCATTCCCCTTCCCTGTTTCAGCATGAAGAATAAAGTGGAAGATTGCTTCCCCTTCCCATGAAGACATGCTCATGTGTTCCATTTCTGGACCATAAAACACAAGTGGAAAGGCATGTTGCTGCCTCTGGGACATTCGCCTTTCCCAGAGGGAAAAAGGCTGCAACCTTGGAGCAGACCTTTCCTTTTCTGGGGTTAAAATTTGCACATGGCTGGGAAGGCAGCAACACCCTGAACCCCAACAGTCAGTGAAGGCAGCAGGACAGGTTGACACTGTTGAACACCATACCACCCACACGGATTCTCTGTCAATCTTCCTAGTGAGCAGGGGCTTCAGGACACTGCAGTCTACAGCATTACATCCCTTCAGGACTGGGATATCCAAGCAAGACTGTATGTTCCCTGAACATTTAAAATGCCTGTAATATGTAGCCCCCTACATATACAATATGAGTGGCATAATCAGACACTGTGACCATGCACCTCATTGCTCCCTTCCTTGCATACTGCCTTGAGGTCACCCTGTTGGCATTCTTCAAAAGCTGGCCTTCCGTTCAGGCGCCTTGCTGGCGCAGACTTGTCCTTTCATAGTCCCCTGTTTAATAACTCCTGGCTTTCAGAGAAGACCCTCTTCAAAATGACCATCTGCCCTTGTGTAGAGAGGCCTTCCCAGAATCCTCTCTGTGGTGCTACAGTCTGCTGAAGGCTAGCAAAAGTTTTCAATTAAAAATGAGTTACTATGACTAGGGGAGTGGGGCCTACTATAGCATGTATTCTGAAATCAGAGGAAAATTTATAATAGCAGGTTCTGTCTTTTAATACTTGGGTTCTGTGGTTCCGACTCTGGATGCCAGGCTGGGTGGCAAACCCCTTTCCCTGCTGGGCCACCTTGCCAGCCATTTTTTTTTTCAAATTAACCTGAAACAATACACTTTAAGAATCCTTGCCTTATTCCTACACCAAAATTGTTTTCCTTTTAATGCCCTTAGAAAGATTGCCATTGACACACACACACACACACACACACACACACACACACACACACACACACACACACACACACACACACACGGTTTTAATAACACAGGCTTTATTGTAAGCTTCTCTGCCTCCCTTTCAAATTCCATGGCTCCTGGTAGACCCTGCAGCTCCCTGGGGGTGGGATCTGCCTGTGAGGTGTTATTCTCAACACAGGAATGAGGATGATTTGAAGGGCACAGTCACCACGGTACAGAATTGATTTTTTCTGCAGAGATTGATTCCCAGCATCATTCTTTCCTTGTAGGTATATCATACCCCAGAATGTTAGCATACCTATAAGCATGAGTGTCCTGTTAAGTTTAAGTGGTAGAAAGTTTTCTCATATGAATAAAGAATGATATTTTTTTCATTATAGATACATCTGGAGTTCCCTCTGCATACCATTCACAGGCATGGAAAACATAGCACACAGCTCAACTATAGCCCATGGCTACTTGGGTAAAGTATTTAAACTGTTTGGCCTAATGGCTCAGGCTTCTAGCTAGCTGTTCTTATATCTTAAATTAACCCATTTCTATAAATCTATACCTTGCCACATGGCGCGTGGCTTACCAGTATCTTACATGTTGGTACTCATGGCAGCGGCTGGCAGCGGCTCCTTGCCTCAGGCTTCCACTTCCCAGAATTCTCTTCTCTGCTTGTCCCGCCTATACTTCCTGCCTGGCATTTTATTTATACAGAGCGATATCCACAGCACACAGCCATACTCATTTGTAGAGGCTCAGTGGCGCCGCTTTACAAATCATGTGGCTTGTTTAACCCCAGAGGGAGTGTCTTCATTATCAACAGGAAGCAGGACGGGAAGAAGCTGACAATGACAGTGGCCCTGGAGTCAGAGCCCCCTTACGCCTCCATCTCTCACAGGCTGACACAACTCAAGCTTATACAGTAGAAAGTATCTGAGAAACTCCTGGGCCTGCAGCCCACAGCATGACTGTCAAAACCTCCTTCCACCTTCTTATGTGAAGCCCTTTATGGTTGTTGGATGATATTCTGTCTTACCAGTTTGTTATCCCTGACCTGTTAGCATAACTGAGAAAAGGAGTGCTCATACTGATTGATGTAAATTATTTTAAGTAAATCACCAGTTGCATATCTTTATCAGGGTGCTTATAAGGTGATTTTAAAGCATTAAATGAGATATATAATTTGCTACGATTTAAATAGTTAACTAATATAATATCTGTAAAGGAAAGGGAAATCTTAGGAAGGTTAAGTAATTGAAGCATTTATCAGAGAGGTTTCTGTACTGTTGTTGACCTCTGTCTCCTTAACTGTGTCTTCCTAATTAGCCACTTAATGGTGCCTAGAAATACAACTGCTCAAGGAAAGATTTTCTTTACATTAAGGTCAAGAAAAAAAAAATCCCAAAATATCTCGCCGAGGGGAAGCTATCACACATTTTATATTTTATGACATTTATTATGTCTAATAAATATTCACCTAATGGCCTTGCCTTTTTTTAGACTGCATCCAATACACACGTACCACAAATGCAGAGTGAAAAGGCACATACAAAGGGTGATAAGCATCATATTTCAGCAGTTTTAGTTTTTTTGTTTGTTAGTTTGTTTGTTTTTGTTTTTCCAGACAGGGTTTCTTGTGTAGTTTTGGTACCTGTCCTGGATCTCGTTTGTAGACCAGGCTGGCCTGGACCTCATAGAGATCCACCTGGCTCTGCCTCCCAAGTGCTGGGATTAAAGGCATGCACCACCACCGCCTGGCTTTCAGCAGTTTTTACACAGAAATTTAGAGGATCATAAACCCTCACGGGTGAAGTGGTTTAGTGAAGGCTGCTCAGGTGAGGTGTGTCTGCCTCTCTGGTTCGTTTTTTTATGATTTTATTTTCAATTATATGTAGATCTCTGTCTCTCTGTCTCTCTGTCTGTGTGTGTGTGTGTGTGTGTGTGTGTGTGTGTGTGTGTGTGTGTGTGTGTGTGTGTGTCTGTGTGTCTGTGTGTCTGTGTGTACACGAGTTCAGTGTTCGTGGAAGCCAGAGGAGGTTGCTGGGTCCCTGGAGCTGGAGTTACAGGTGGTTGTGAGTCGTAGCTATGGACATGCTGGAAACATAACTCTGTCTGTAAGAGCAACAAGCACTTACCTGCTGGTTCATCCTCTAGCCCATGCTCATCTGTGTCTGTACCCAGACAGCCAGCTACATTCCCACACATGCAAACATAGGGTCTTTAAACTCAACAATACTTCTTAAAAATGATAATGTATCCATTACATCTTCTAATTTGAGTGGACTGAGACAACTTACTAAGAATTTACTGTGAACTCTAAGCAGTAATAATTTTTAGGCCCCAGATTTGTTCCTTTTTCAGTATGTTTTCCATTTAGCTGTATTTTTTGTGATCTTTTGGATGGAAAACCAATCTGAAATATATTACTGTCTGGGGCCTTAAATATTCTTCCACAAGGAACAGGAGTTACAGTTGGAACTCCAAGCTTCATTTACCTGCATTGAATATTCAAATAAGGGCAGTCAATATTCTGGAAGGGTCATAGATTTTTTTTAAATTGAATTTATAAATGGTAGATGAGTTATTACAAATCTTTATCTTCAAAATTTTATCAGTCCCCCTATGAAACAGCATTCTCATGATTTGGTGGCTTTATTTGTACAATAGGCGACACATGTTTAAATATTAATTTGGTAATTTAAACCAAATTTAGATTTTTTTCATTATAAAATGATAAACTGTATGTTTAGGCATTACAAATAATGAAGAAAGGTAATGATTGTTAATACAATGAAGAGTAACCCCAGTGAACCACGATCTGCATAACCTCAAACATCAAAAATATTCTGTGACAAGGACATGAGAAAATCCCTCCCATGATTTCTCTACTCAGCATGTTACACGGTATATACCTCCAGAAAAATCACGTCTATTCTACTTGTGCCATATAGAATAAAAAACAAAGAGAAAACTATTTTTAGGATGCATTCACAGCTAAATGAAAAATATAAAACTGAAAAATATTTTAATATTTATTTTCATAAAACATATTTTAATGTTTAATGAAATATTTTATTTTAAATATACATATATGTGTGTGTGTGTGTGTGTGTGTGTGTGTGTGTGTGTGTATGTGTGTGTGTGTGTATACCTGTGTATGAACACCACATGAGTACAGGACCCACTGAAGCCAAGAAAGGACATCAGTTCCCATGGAGCTGGAGTGACAGGTAATTGTGAGGTAGGTGGGAACAGAACTTGAGTCCTCTGCAAGAGCATTATGTCCTCTCAATGGCTGAGCCTTCATCTCTGACCCTGAGCACAGGTGTTTATATAGTGCCTGCTAGCTCATGACAATAAAGTAGCTGCTGCAATTACACTGGAAGACAGTAGACGGTGTGCTCATCCTGGAGTCGCATGTTACTTTAAACCAAAGCAGGTAGCAGAGAAGATGTCAACTGTGTAAAGTGATCTGTGTGTGTTTCATATATTGCAAATTATAATTATTTCTTTGTATGTTCTATTTCCTGAAGTACTATGTTCCAACCTTAAGTGAGTTATTTGGTTATAAATTTTACTCAAGACTACCGTGGTTTTGTCGAAACGATTCAGTTTCTTCACCCATTTCCATAAGGTTTTATCTGATTTTATTTCCGTTGATTTAAATCAGTGAGAGACAAGTAGGCTGTTCCTCTTCCCTCTCACTGATGCTATGACCAGTCAAATCTCATCTTCATTCTCATTTTATGATTCTGAAGTTCTAAAGCTATTTCTGCAACTGAAGCATGAACCTCACTTCAGAAACACATAACAGCACATTGATTTTCATCCAGAAAAATCCAAGTTGTGTCTGTAACACTTAGCTGTGGTTTTTCGAACCACCAGGTTCAATAGGAACAGTGGATCTGTCAGCTCTTTGACACTGTGTGTTGGATGCAAGGCTTCTGATATGTTACCACTGGGGTGTTCTCCAAAAGAATGAGCTAATCAATGGGGAATAATAAGTGTAAACAGAGTCGAAGGCTTGCTTATTTTGAATGTACTATAGAAGAAAGCCCTGATAACGAAAGAGTTTTGTAAACTCCCCGATCAGTTCCTTTTTCTTCTTTCTGGCTTAGATGCATCAGTTAAAATAAATCTACTTAAAGATTTTTGAACAGTCCTCACTAATTAAATTCTAGGCATGGTGAATAAATTTAATGGGAAATACCAGTCCAAGTCCAAGTACTGTTGTTTTGTTTTTTCCCTACAGGGGAGAAAAAGTACATAAGGTTACAACTCTATGGAACAGTAGCCACTACTCACCTTGCTGTCTTGTCTCTGTGCCCTCACTGACCCATGACTTCAGCCTTTTGTAATGAAGGATGCTTCCATAACCCTAAAGAGAAAGTGACTGGTCAGAGGCAGGTTAAAAACAAACTTGCAAAGTACAGAATAAGAGAGTTACTTATTTACTTACATGTTACATTGATGCTTGAAAGAAAGTGTTACAGAAGATGAAGCACAAATCTTACCATCCTAAGTGAAAAGTTCGAATAGAGAAACTGTCAATCCACTTATTGGAAACTTGGCCCAGGGCATTTGGGCTGTCACCCAGGTACTAGGGTATGTACTTAGAAAATGAAAATTTACTTTGCACTGAAAACCTTGTTAAGACAAGAGTCTGTCTGTCCCTAGTGAAGAATCACGGAATAAGTTCTTCTTAATGATACCTGAAAACATACTGCTTGGTAGTATGGTCAGCAGACTCAAGGAAAGTAATTAAACACCATGAACTTTACCACTGAGGCAGAGGTTGAGGCCCATTAATAGCAAGTGCTTGCCTAGCATGTGCAGAACCTTGGTTTCACTCTCAGTACCACCAAAAATATAAAATAAAAGATACTTTTGAGTCTAATTATTTTAAGATTTATTTTTAGTTTTAATGATGTGGTGTGTGTGTGTGTGTGTGTGTGTGTGTGTGTGTGTGTGTGTGTGTATGTAGAGGTGGGCATGTGCATGTGAATATACTGCTAGAAGAAAGAGTCAGATCCACTGGAGATAGAGTTATAAGTGTGAGCCACTGCAGGGGTGCTGAGACAGGAATCTGAATTCTTGAAAAGGGTAGTCCTCTATCTGAAATTTTTATCATATGCCATTATTATCACATTGACATTTTTATCAGTAGATTGTTTGGGGAAGGAGAAACCAAAAAAGTTTGTTACTATGAATTGCTCAGTCAAGGCATTTTAGTTATTATTGTCATTATTATTATTATTATTATTATTATTATTATTATTATTGGCATATGATCTTCTCAAAGTTGTAGAACCTATCTGAACTAATCATATATCTTATGTATATATCAGAAATCGGCATAGCAGTAGATGGAAAAACCTGTATTTTGTCTTCAGCACATGATTTTTCAGGGTGTATATGTAAAAAAAAGTTAATTCCTAGCTGCTATAATTACTTACCAGCATCCTTCACTAAACACAAGTGCTCATCCCACGAGAACCATGACAGGATGTTCTTTCAAGATGAGAGCATGTACAAATGAAGGTGTGTGTGGGTTTTTTGATTGTTTATTTATTTATTTTTGAGTTTTAAGCAGTGTACTTAGTATAAGCTAAGGCACAAAAATTTACAAGCAGCTACTAAGAGAGCAGTTTTGTGACTGGAAGGATTAATTCCAGACATTCCTGAGAGTGAAGTGACCACTTTGCATAGTACTATGCATAGTGAATGGCCACTCCAGAGTCCCTGGGTGCTGAATCATAATGAGACTTGTGTGGAGTCTCAAAGGCCTCCTGCTACTCAGAATGTGACAAAAGCTCACGGAATCATTTTCTGTCTACTTCAAGAGCACACAGCTAGTCATTACCTCTTCCTGCTGAGAGAGCTCACACACTGTACCACTTTGAAATTTTGTCTTACATAATATTTATGGTATTGTTAGAATATAAAAATAAAATGAGAGGTGCAATAGGGAGAGGCAGGCCTGTGCATGTTAAAACATGCAGGAATTAAATATATGCTTCTATTGAATCGGTAATTATTTTATGTTATCTCCGCTGAGAAAACCCTTATTCAATGTCACATTGTTTTTTTTTGAGAGATGACAATAGCTTTGTACATTTTCAAACCTTTTAGATACATAGGTCAACAAAAGATATGCTTTATGCAAATTTAAGTGAAATCAGCCAAATCATAGTCACCAGCAGTTCCTTTAGATGACAAAGTGTCCTCCACAAAGGAACAACCATTGCCTTGTAGTTGACTAGTGCCATGTATACCCTTAATTTTTCTTTTCTTTTCTTTTTCTTTTTCTTTTTTTTTGCAAGTTTATTTAGCTGTAGAATTTCTAGTCGATAACAAGAGAACACAAAGAGTCCTAGATGTCTGTTAAGTTCTTCTTTAATTCTCTGACACACATGGGATCTATATCCATACTGTTAAAACCCACCAAAGAATTAGAGAAATCTTAAACTATAGAAGGAAAAAAACAAGAATCAAGTCTATTGTCAATGTCAACAAGATTGCATGAGTGGGAAGTGTGTCTATGTGGTCATCCAATGTCCTTGCATTCTATCCTGATTTAATTTCATAGGAAGTCATGGTTAGTTTGATAGGTGAATATTCATATAATATGACTTGATTTGTCCTAGTTTTTTTTTTTTATGTTGCTGTGATAGAATGAAACCAACTGTTTGGAGAAAAGTGTTTATTTGGCTTGTAGTTCTAGGTTGCAGTCCTTCATTGTGTAGAAGTCAAGGCAGGGACTTGAAGCAGTTGATCATGTTACTTCAACAGCCAAGAGCTCATAATTCCATATTCGAGAGAACAGAGAATGAGAATGCATATACCCACACTTATTGCTCAGCTCTCTTTTTCTCTTCTGACTCACCAATGACTCCAAGATCAGGGAATAGTGTTACCCATATTCATAACAGGTATTCCCATCTCAAGGAACCCAGTTAAGAAAGTCCTTCCACATACATGTACACAGGCCAACCTGACACAGACAATCCTACATTGAGATGCTCTTCCCAAGCAAGTTTAGACTATGGCAAAGAGGCAATCAAAACTGGCCATCACTGGGATTGCAGAGATGGCTCAGCAATTAAGAGCACTGGCTGTTCTTGCAGAGGACCAGGGTTTGGTTTCCAGCACTGACAACCACTCCTAACTGTAGCTCCAGAGAATCTGAAGGCTCTCTTTTGACCTCTAGGCATGGGAAATTTGTGGTGCACACATAGGCATGCAGGCAAAACTTACATATAAAATAAAAACAAGTAAATCTTTAAAAAGGACAAACCTAAAAAAATCTAACCATCACAAAGGCAGCTGACTTGGGAATTTAATATTAAAATTGCCAATTTTGACAATTTATCAATTACTTTGTATCTCCTTTATATCATTTTTTGAAAACTATATCATATGGACATGAACTCTGCCATACTTGACTAATGATTTGGTAGTGTAGAAGTGTCTTACAGCATATCTGTAGAAGTTAAATTTCCACATAGTAAAGCACAGCTTTTTTCTTTTAGTTTTCATAATTCCTCCCTTAAATTGAAATTTTCTTCCTTAGCCTAGATAACCGATATGCACTTCTCTGTAGCTCATATCAAAATATAACAATATATTGTATTCATGTGAAATTGGCTTTCATGGAAAGTGGACTTCGTGGGTCCCAACATGAATTTCTATATTTAAAATGTTCTTATTTCCCACAGATAGGATATTTTGCCAATCCGTCCTGACCACAAAGATACTCAATTTTACAGAAAACAGAAGACTCTTGTCACAGAACTACCATTGTAGTCTCGCTTCCTGTAATGAAATCTTGTGGAACTATTATTCTGTGTCATGATGTGAATTCATTTTGAAATGATACTGGAACTACACACATGGTTCAGCAGCAGACTGCTTCCCTGGCTGGCTGCGAGGCTTGGGCTTGCTTGATCCCTAGTACTAAAGCCCCGTCCAATAAAAAAAAAAATAGAATTGCTTACTTTTATTATTTTTGTCTTAGTTTAGAATTTACATGGAAAAATACTTTTCATCAAATTAAATACTGTCAAATTCTTCAGAAACCTAAAGGTGAGCTAGCCTGTCTATAATATTCAAAGAATAATTAATAAATTCCTCCCAGAGAGTTTGCCAACGTGGGCTGTTAGGGTCTTGTTCAGGTGCAACTGCAGATTATGCAGAACATCAAAAGAACATTCTAGAATGCTGAAGAGATTCAGGGAAGGACAAGGTTAGGAAGAATCCAGAAGATGGTTTCCAAGAGTACTAAGAATTTTGATAGAAATTTGACAAAAGATGAAGCCATCAAATGAAGTATGAAGAGAGATGAGATCAGAACTGGCAAACATAAAAAGACAGGAAAATGTGCAACGAAGTTGATAACCCTGAAACAGCATGGTTTAGCTCCGGTTACATGAGTTGTGAAAAGGAGAAGGATCAGGTCCTGGACACTGTGCCTAAAGAGATTGAATCCCATGCCTTTGGCATGGAAAACATTTATATATTGGTTCCAATGTGTACATTAGTAAAATTAAAGTATATAATTAAGAATAAGGATAGATATCTACCCATCACTCAGGGTACAGGTGACTGATGAACTGGACCAGCCAATCTGAGTCTACATCACAGAGAAAAACAATGTAGTTACTGAGGTGAGACTTGCGCATTGTAAATTAGAAGTAAAGTTGTACTTTCAGTATCCTAGAAACTGCAAGGACCAAAAAATAATAGAATCAAAATTTGTTTGTTTGTTCCTCGTGGTAAAATTGTTGTAAAATAAATTTTATTTAATTTGGATTAATTAAAGTTAACATATTAATTGCTTGTTTCCTAAAATATACAATAATCTCTGTGTATAAATAAGATTCCATCATGGAAACTTGGGCATCTTGTGCTTTTTTTCTCACTCTACCTTCAACTGTAGAAGGTAGAGTTTTTATTATATTATTATTATACTTCCAATTATACCTCCCAGATGGCCTGTGGAAAATGTTTGAATTATTTTCCTCTAACACACATGTGGCAGTCATTTTGTTCAGCCTGTTTCAGACCACTAGGATTAAAGCAGCTTTGATGTCATTGTCCTTAAATTGTAGCAAGGAGAATAACAGCTAGAGAAAAAAATAAACTAAGAAAAAGTAACTCTAAAGGGAGGACATTGGCTTGAAGAGATTACATCAGAGAAATCTATGATGGCAATGAGTGGGGTACAACTTTACTGGGGGTCAGTGGCAAAGCTAAGTCAGTTGTCAATCCGTAAGATGAACCCCAACCTAGGCCCTCTGCGTATATGTAACAGTTGTGTAGCTTGGTCTTCTTGTGAGACTCCTAACAGAAGGAGCAGGGGCTGTCTCTGACTCTTTTGCTGGCTTTTGGGACCCTATTCCTCATACTGGGTCACCTTGCAAGGCTTTAATACAAGGGGAGGTGCTTATACTTACTACAACTTGATATTCCCTGTTTTGTCAATATCTACAGGAGGCCTGCCATTTTCTGAATGGAAACTGAGTAGGTGTGGATGGGGTGGGAGGAAAGAAGAGGGGAGATGGGGGTAGGAGCTGGGAGGAGATGGGGGAGGGGAAACTGTGGTCGGGATGGTAAATAAATAAATAAGAAAAAAGATGAACCCTGAAACACATGAAATGAGAAAACTGATGAAAAATCAAGCCTTATGAAAGGAAAAAGAGATACCAATGTCATGTTGAGAAAATTACTGACAGATTCAACGAATGAGTGAATGAGTGAAACCTGATATAATTCATTTAGACAATTCATTTAGCAAATCTAACAATTATTTTTCTCTATAATTTTAATTCCATTTTGAAATAAAGTTTTAAAGACCTTTCCATTTTAATTTCTTTGATGCTTTGAAATAGAAATACATGAAACCAAGTTTTCTCAGGTTCTAACAATATATTACCAAAAGCAATAGTTCCTCCTCTTCTAATAGTTCCAGGGTCTGACTTCAAATTATCAGTTTACTATTATGTATCTACCTTTCTGTATCTACCCTTCATGAACACTCCTCTTTATACCTGCACACATACACATACACATACACACACACACACACACACACACACACACACACACACACACACACACAATCATGCATACACTACATATAACTCTCTTCTTTTGCAAATAGTCATACACATATGTACAAGCACTCATTCATAAATACACGAATATGTACACCTCTTCCCATATACACTCATACACATTAAATACTCATACAGTCATATACAGATGATCATATGGACACTCTTATGCATGCATACACAGGCACAGACACACAATAATATGCACACCCTACTCATGTGGCATTCGTGATCCTGAAGAACACAGACTCTGAAATTTTTCCATCTAGAATTAAATCTCAGCAAAGGAAGATATCTGTAATTGGGCCTGGTTAACCTCTCCCTTCTTTCTTTTCTTATCCAGATGTGTGCAGTAGACTCAATCTTACATCAGAATTAAGTGAACTGACATGTGTCAATCACCTGAAGGTCATAGGAGTATTAATTGACATTATCACTGCCCCTGTTATAATTACTTTTGTAACAGATACAGCAGGGTGGTGGTGTAGAGACAGCATAAGGAAACCCTGGGTTCACTGGAGAGGACACGATTCCCCTTCAGGTCTTCAGGTTTTCAGGAATAATCTATGTTCGATGACACGAGGAAATCACTCAGTGACACGGGATAAGGAGCACAGAGGACAGTGAGGGAAAGATATGTGACTTCTATAAATTTAAGAGAAAGGGAAGCCAAGGTCTCTCTCCAGTCCATGTGAGCAAAATGATGGCTTTGATAAAAGTGCCTATCACTTCCCAGGGAAGTTACATATGGAACATGGTCCTCAGTTTTTCTTCCGAGTTCTCCTGTGATGCCCAGGTACCACATTGTTACACTTTTTACTGGGAAGATGAAAAACCTCTGTTCATTCCAGATAGAGTAACTATCAAAACAAAGAATAATTCCACACAAGTGCAGTGTGGTAGACCCATGAATTTAATTAGGATTGTTTCTGAGGAATAGGTGGAGTTGGTTACATCAGAAATGGGACCATCTATGTTGTTCACCTTTTCTTATAATGTCAGCTTAAGGAAGTTCTTTAGTCTTAATTTCTTCTTACAGATTCTCCACACTTTCTGCTACATGTAGTAAAGTAATACAGAAAGAATTAATGTTTAAAACATTTATCTTTCAAAAACATATTTTATCTGTGTGTGTGCATACACATACATACACACATACATGCTTATTTGTGTGTGGGAATCCATGGAGGCCAGAAGAAGGTTTTGGATCCCCTGGAATTGCAGTTACAAGTGGTTGTGAGGCACTCAACCTCGTGTGTACTAGGAATCAAACATGAGTCCTCTGCAAGAGCACCAACTTCACCAAGGAGTCCTATCTCCAGTCCTCAATATACTTTATTTAATCAGTATTTCTATTTGATCATCTGTTCTGTTCCTTTTTCTGATGCTGAATTTTAAGAGAAAGGCTTATCAGTCACTGTGAGACCATTTCTGAAGTAGTGTACGATTTGTTTGTCAAAGCTATTGTCTTGCAGTGCCTTTCTTTGTACCCTTTAAAAACACTCAACAGCCTTGGCTTGTCCTCCTCCTCCTCCTCTTCCTCCTCCTCCTCCTCCTCCTCCTCCTCCTCCTCCTCCTCCTCCTCCTTCTTCTTTGGTTTTTCGAGACAGGGTTTCTCTGTGTAGTTTTGATGCCTGTCCTCCTGGATCTGGATCTGTAGCCCAGGCTGGCCTCGAACTCACAGAGATCTGCCTGGTTCTGCCTCCCGAGTGCTGGGACTAAAGATGTGCGCCACCACCGCCCAACTTGTCCTTTTTTTTCTTACATAAAACTCTCTTTATTTTCTCCTCATTTCAGTTTTTCTCCTCCTCTTGAATTTTTGTGCCATATTACATCCAACCCCTTGTTTCCTAAGAGATACTCAAGTACAATCAAGTTCCCAGAGTTACATGGGGGCAGATGATAAACATAGCCTTGTATTTGCTGTCTTAGAGAAAGAAAACAATAAAGAAGACAATGGTTACTCTTTTGAAACACGTACAAACATAACTTGGTGTAGGGGATCAGTACATTATTATGGTGGATATTATTTTGCTACCACAAGCAGAACACAAACTAAGAAAGACAATAGTTGCTTCTAACCTTCTTGTATAGGTCCTAATCCTGGGGAAGAGATGAGCATGGCTATATTCCCATCACCCTCCACTTCTTTTGTAGCTATAGCCTGAGTTCAAACAAAACTTTGTGATTCATAACACTGTGTCATTGTCAATAATAAATTAACCATCAAAGCATTACCTGTGAAATCAGTTTTTCTGTTAGAGAAGTCTGCCCTGCTGCCTGTGCACAGTCCTGCTGTGAGCACAGAAGGTCAGGTGCACGTGGACCCAGCACAGGAAGGGTGAGTGATTTTGAATGAATTAGCAGTATATAGCAAATAGCCTTGCTTTTGTCAATGCTTTTCAAACCTGTTTGCTGTTTTCCTGACTTGTGCAATAATATCTTTGGATATCAAAACAGGAATTTTCATGAACTTTTGGCTCTTGGAATGTAATGTTGGAAGTTTAACTATTTAGACAAAATACACAGAAAAAAAAACCACTTAAAATATGTGTATTTCTCCAATCTATCAAAGTTGAAAGTTTAACTATTTAGACAAAATACACAGAAAAAATCCACTTAAAATATGTGTATATCTCCAATCTATCAAAGACTGTGGATTCAGCTCAGAGGTTGAACACTCATCTAGTATGTATTAGACTCGACATTAGTTTCTGAAATTTCAAAACATACGTCCAATAAGAAAACCCTGTAGCCCCTCTCGCTAATTATCACTCACACACTCTTAATACCACAAATTATAATTATTTATTATTACTGAGACATAATTCACAGTTTTATGTGGTTGTAACTAAATGAGTCAAATCAATAAAACCATTTGATGGTGTTTATGAAACTTTCATTCTCCAGACCTCTGCTTTAAGTTTAGCAGACATGCTACAATCTAGTATTTAGATTGCTAGTTTTAAATAAAGCCATACGAAAATGTATTAGACTAATTACACCCCATTATCTTATTTGCATAAAATGAGATTAAAAAAGATATTGATACTTTATTGAAATAAATGAAATGTTTGTAGACCAACAATAATAATAAGTCTTATAAGGATGACTGAATTCCATGATGTATTGATGATAGAAATTATTACTTGATTCAAATATTTAAAAAAATGAACTATCTACTGAAGCTAAACAAATGTTCAATATATATGGTTACAAATGATAGCATAGGTGCAGAAGAAGAAAGTGGAGATAGACTTCAAAAATCTTCACAGGAGTTTTATTAATGATAAACCAAACTTGAAATTAGCCAAATTTATTCAATATAATTATGAAAATAAATTTCATCATTCAAACATTCATAAAATTAAGGAACACTGATCTAAATATATTATTAGATTACCATCTTCATATCAATCAAAACAATAGATAAACAGGATTGTATGTATGTATGGAACTTAAGAACAGACAAAACAATCTATAGGAATAATTGTTCGAATAATGTTATACCTTGGGAATGGAATATTGATTCTATGTCTGTGAAAAATTCTGGTTATAGGAAATTTAATGTCTTGATTAGTACTTTGTTGCTTGTGAAAGTAAGCATATGAGAGTAAGGTAATGCAAGGCATCTTCCAGCTTTACACACACACACACACACAGAGGTGAGTGGTAGAGAAGAACTTATGTGGGGTTGATGACAAAACCCAATAGGTAAGGTTCTAATTCCTATCCTCAGTGACATAAAAATGAAAACAAATGGAATTATACTTAATTCCTTTTTGTATACTAGCTGGTATATAATGAATGTTCAGGAGAACATATATATCAAAATGAAGATCATATAAAACATTTATATACAAATTTTCAATGAATTCTTAATGAACATGAAGTAGCTGCAGAAATATTCATTTTAGCAACTTAGCAATCAGCTCAGTTCTCCTTCAAACTAGTTTAGGATTCCAACTGCTCATTAACAAAATAGGAAAAAGCTTAGTTTTTTCTTTTTTTAAAAAAAAAAAACCTAGTTTTAATGCTAAGATACGTCCAGATTTCCAAAGTCCTGAAAATCTTAGAGAAAAATAATTCACCATCTACCAGTGAGACATAAGATGGATGACAAAACATTTAATGTGTAAAGCCCAAGATTCAATGTGGCCACTGTAATTATCATTATTCTTCATAAAAGAGTTGACCCAGTTAGAAAATTGAGCTAAGTATTCCTGTGATTTTTGACAGTAATAGAAATGAAGTTGAGATGTTCTCTGTGGATCAATGCAATGCATCATTGAATAAGCCAACTTTGACAGACATCCTGCCAGGTATTTTTTTTTCTTCACAGAAACATATACAGGCCTTTCACTGAAAGGATGTAGTTGTACACCACAGAAAAACAATGTCTGCTCATTTTGTTTATCCATTCTTCTGTTAACAGTCTCAGACATTATCTCGGTTTATGACTTGTCAGTCATTAGTGAATATTGCTTTAATTTCAGGTTCAGAGGAACTGTGTTCCTGTGGCAACATGTTGGTGTTGGTTATAGGTGGAGCCCTCCATCTGCTCTTTTCTTGATTTTTATTCAGCTTTGCTGCCTGCACATGTTTTGATTCAGCTTTCTATAAAATCCTACCTAGTCAGCCTTCTAGCTTTCCTAGCTCCCCAAGTTTATCATTCACTTCAGCATCACCGTGACTAGAACAGCCTGAGTATCTGAACACCTGTTTGGTTTTTGTTGTTGGTGGTGTGTTTTTTTTTTCTTTGTGATTATTCTCTTGTCATTTTAGGTGATATTTATGTTTCTCTTGGAAACACAGGATTAGAAAATTAAAAGCTATGACTGTGGTAGCTCCTGGTGTACTCCCTCAAGTCAGGTGTAGATTTCAAGTTCAGCCTTCAAAGGCCAGAGACAAAGGTCACCTTCTTATCTGTTCTCTTTCAGGTTTAGCCGGATATCTTTCAAAATATGGATGATAAAAACATTTCAGGATGTTTTGGACAATAAAACTGAGATCAAATTCCTAACTATTGTCTGATAAACCCGAAACCCACTTCTCCATAACCCCACCTGCACTGCCCTGTGACCCCAGACAACCTAAGGAGTCTCCTAGGGTCAAAAGCCAACTTTGGCATCCTTTAACAGGATCTGCAGAAGAAAAGTTCCTGGTAACAGGCTTCATGTTGTTTTTCTTTGTGTTATCAGCCCCTGTATCAGAGCAACAGGTCAAGACTGCCAATCCCAAATTGAACTATTGAGGAAAAAAAAAACAGATAAAAAGAGAGAAATCTAATCATGCTTTTAAGTGTGTAAGGGAAGAGAATCTTAAAAAAGACAGAGACTGCTTTTTTGCCCTTATAGCCACAGTCAAGAATACTCATCTGAATACCCAAGAAAGACGTAAAAAGGAGAATGTGAGTCACTTCCTTACCTGGGCATTCTTATTCAGCACAAACGTAAACACTGATTTCTACATAAACAGATTGAGATTTCTGAATCATCAACCCTCTGCCTCCATTATAACTAAAACCACTGGGGAGTTACATACAGTGTTGTTCAGCATCTGGTTAATATGGATAATACTATTTATAATTGGATGAGACTGATATTCATAAGAATATATATATATATACATTGGCCTCTAGGACAGAGTATATCTTAAGCAGACTTCTGTGCCAGAGAGAGATTTCTCTCAGTGAATGGACATTAAGTGCAAGCGAACTAAGAACATTTCACTGGAGCGTGTGATTTTCTGGGTCACTTCTCCCTTTAAGGCTCGCTGCAGCTTTGATGAAGTTCTCTTGCCACTCTTTCTAATACTGAAATGTGGAAGTTTCCAAGATAAACCCAAAGGAATCATATCACAGCGAACCATTGATCTCGATATTTGGATTTCCTGGTCTGCATATTAACAGACTGCTTGGTCTGTCTCACTTGACGTTTTCCGTGATTAAAAGCAAAAGTTATCAATCCTGCAACAAGAGTTGAAAGATACCATTTCCCTTCATTTCTCCTCACGTGTGATACTATGTATATACATATAGACACACACACACACACACACACACACACACACACACACACACACACACATATATATATAAATATAACATATAGCCTCATGTATAGTTGTAGAGAATGTATATACATTTAAAGAATTAAAAATAATTTCTTTTATTTTTAAGAAAATAATATAATTATATAATTTTCCCCTTCCCTTTTCCCCTCAAAAGTTTCCCATATAACCATCCTTGCTCTCTTTCAAATTCTTGGCCACTCTTTCATTAATATAATTACATGTGCATATGAATAATTAATATACACATATATACTTATTCATATATACATGCAATTATATTAATAATTATATATACATATATATCCCTAAATACACATAAAATTTCACCAATATGACTGCCTAAACATGAGTTGAACAGGGGCATTAGCGATAGACATGAATATTCACTTTTTATTTTAAAATGTGAGCCAAAATTTAGATAACATATTAGATATAAAATGCTACTATAGAGGGGAATTTACTTTTCTGTCTCCTTAAAATGAGTATATAATTAGACAACTATAAAACACATGTTTTAAAAGTAAAGCAAATTTTTTCAAGAAGGAAAAATTCTTTAAAAATATCCATGTGCTCATTTGCATGAGAAATTATCTGAACATCGTTATGCTGACCTTTTACAAGGTAGAGTATAATTTTAAGATGTCATACAGACCTTTCCTCACAGGTGTGGCAGTATTCTCAGTTTTTTATAATAATACTGAGCATTTCCAACTCTCACTGTAGTAAGCAGATTTAAAGAAGACAGAATATAGAGTCTAGATATGCAATTGTATAGAAATCTATGGCATGATATTTCCATTTTCATGCATCATGTTTGAGTTTAAAGCCAGTTGTTAGACTATGGATATAGTCTAAAGTCACATATGTAGTCATACTCATTTTAAAGAATGTATACAATGAAGTTAAAAATTAATGAATAAAGATGAAATGTTCCCATTAATTAAAATGAGCTTTTGCATTTCCTTAGAAGTTAGACTGACTTAACGCATGTAGATAATGAGGTCTGCTCTACTCCCTGTACAAGTTAGTGATATTAGCATTTGCCATCATTATTTAACAGAAGAGAATAAATCCATGTAAATTATTCAATTTAAATTCAATGTAATGATTCAATAACACTCCTATAAGTTATAAGTTACATCTCTGAAGGATATTTTCATCTTTAATTTTTTCCACAGCTTTCATACTCTTAAGTTCAGTATTCAGAATTCTTGTCTTACATGCTCATGAATTAACATTAAATATCTGTCCATGTACATGGAAATGAAAGACACCATTGTCCTGTTTTTTTTAATCATTAAATCTGTTGCATACATCTCTGAGAAAATATGGAGATATTAGAATGGGTATTTTGGCATAATACACAATAGGTATTTCAGTCTAATATACATAGGTAAACTATTGGGCCTTCAAACACTGATAAAGTCATAATCTAACATTTCTGATGTTAAAAAAAATAACTGACCTAATAATGGAAATCTTGGCTACAGTATACTGGATGTAAACTTCCAAAATGCTAGTCACAGAGCTCATCCAGACATATGAACACACATATTTATATTTCTCTAAGAATGCCTTTTCTTAGGCTATTGCCAAGGTTATTAGTTGCTCCCCACAAACTGATGGTAAGGCTCTATTGCTGAAGGCTTAGCTTACTTAATTCACGGAATATGTAAAAGTCTAGCTGGTGCCTATACAGAGGTTTCACTACTATTGGGTTGCCTTCATGCTTCTGGAAGGTACTCTTGCACACTACCAAAGGAGAAAGGTGATCATCAGCACAAACCTGAAACTTACAAAAGTGACCTGTCTGTGAGATCTGCCGGTACAAGAGTGTTATGAACATTGTAGTGCAAAGGAACCACTCTCTGGTTGGGATTAGATTTAAGGCCCACTCCATGAAGCAAAACCTCCTGCCACTGAATTGGCTAAGAACCTGAAGCTAAATATTTTCTAGGAGAAAACCGTAATAGATTATTATTTTAAGGTGTGTTACTTTTGTTTATGTTACATTTGTTTAACTCTGTGAAACTGTTACTGTGCCTGCCTAAGACACCTGATGATCTAATAAAGAGCTGAACAGCCAATAGCAAGGCAGAAGAAAGGATAGGCAGGGCTGACAGGCAGAGAGAAAACAAAAGAAAAGGAGAGGTCTAGCAGCCAGAGAAGGAGGAGGACTCCAGGGGCCAGCCACCCCAACTACCCAGCCAGCCATGGAGTAAGAGTAAGATTTGCAGAAGTTAGAGAACAGGAAAAGACCAGAGGCAAAAAGACAGATGGGACAATTTAAGTTAAACTGGCAAGAAACTAAGCCAAACAAAAGCCAGGCATTCATAAGTGAAAAGAAATCCTCTGTGTATTTGGGAGCTGAGTGGTGGGTCCCTCCACAATGAGTAAAAACCAAACAACAACAGAAAACCTAATACTGTTGTTTTGCTAAAGGAACACAGGAATAAAATGACATTCTGCTACACCTGAATCTCAGTGTTTCACTCAGTTACTATCAGAAAAGCTTCCTTTCACATTTCATGGAAACTAACACAGAGACCCACAACTGGACCATATGCAGAGCATGAGAGATTTTGGAATACTCAGTCCTAAATGCGATGTGTTCAATAAACCCTTCCCCTGGCTGCTCAGAGATTTATGATAAAAAGGAGGAGGAAAGATTGTTAAATGCCAGAAGTGATGAATGAGTCCAAGAAAACAGTGTCTTCTGGATACAACAGGGTTGATGGACATATGAGATCACAGCAACTGTGAGAGCATGCATAGGGCCTGCAGAGGTTCAAACCAGGTGGGTTCCCACACTGAGAGGAAAAGCAGATATGGGCTCCAAACTCTAGACAAGAAGCTATCTGCAATTGATAAGCCACTTGCAAAGGAAAAATTAATCTCCTCCAATGGAGTCTCACAGGTTATAGTAAGTACATTTCAGGATAGAGCCCACATCTAAGAGTAGTTGGTCAACAGACCAAACTCAATGGTCCTTTTGAAGGCATTTTGTCTCACAGTGCTTTGGTTGGTCTTTTTCTTGTATATTTTGGGTTCTATTTTGTGTTTTTGGTGTGTGAGAGTTAAGGTATGTTCTCATTTTTGTTGTTTTGTTTTTAAACAGAGAAAGGGAACATGGAGTTGAGTGGACGGGCCTTGGAGAGTATCTGGGAAGAGTGCAGAGGGAAAAAGAGATCGATATATATTGTCTGAAAAATTTCAATTAGAAAAATAAATGTTTTAAAGGTTGAGGAAAAAGGAATGCATTTTCAGATTGGTTGCACATGGCAGGGATGTTACTCAGTTGGTAGAGGATCTGCCTAGCATGTAGGAATCCCTGGCTTCTGCTTCTACTCCACAGACTACATGTAGTCATTCCTCTCTGCGATCCTAGGACTTGAGATGAAGGCACAAGGATCAGAAGCTCAAAGGCATCCTCTGCTATATAATTAATTTGAGGTCAGATTGACGTACATTAAAACCTGCCTCAAAGAAAACAAAACAAAACAATAACTGGAATCATTATCATCACCATTTCACAGAGAGAAAACCCAAACTGCTGAGAAAAGAAGCTTGGTTGTTGGTCAAGGATTTCAAATAGTGATTAACTCCATTTATTCTTTAATAAATCATTACATTTGTGTTTACCACTTGTTCCAACAACTTGGTTTTTTTTGACAATCATTAATTTCTCTCACATCAAGACTATGGTGGATATTTTTATAAGTAGTACCTATGAGGTTCTTAATGTATGCTAAACTATTCAAAGCTATTTTCAAAATAAATCTATTTAATTTTAGTAACACAATTAGTGCAAGATGAACTGTTAGCATTTTTCACAGTTAAAAAAAATTGAAAGATGGGCCAGGGGGATGGCTGAAGCTTGTAAAAGCATCTGTTGGCTCGCCAGACAACCTGAGTTTGAGTCACATGATCCACACAGTGGATAGAGAAAATCAGCTCCTACAAACTGTCTTCTGACTTAGACATGTACACCAGGCATGTGTGTGCCCACTCCCCACAAATGCATGCATAAAATGAATAAATAAAATGTAAGTGAACTGAAAAATACATGATGGAATTCAATGGCTTAAAATTGCAGAGGTAAGAGTTAAAAATATCACACAACTGAATGCAGCCATGCCACTTACCACTATAGTTGGATGGTAAGAAAAGATGCTTGTGGCATCAACTAGATGATCATTGTGACTGAGACATACGTCCAAGGAGAAAGCCCAGCAACATGAGCAAACAGAGTGGCAAATAATATTCGTGACAGACTGGTAAGAAGTATGTGCTGTCCTAGATCAGACAGAGAAACCATGATTCTCCAGCTGTGATACACTGGGACTTCTTTCTGCCCTCCATATATTGACAGGTAATTTTTCATGCTTAAAATGTTACAGTAATTTGTTTTCACTTAATATAAGCTGATCAGGGACCCTTCTTGTCTAGCAGTAGCCACCTCACTTTCAGAAGACATGGAAGAATAAATATATCTCTTCACTTCATGTTGGAATTGTAAAAAACAGAGAGAGAGAGAGAGAGAGAGAGAGAGAGAGAGAGAGAGAGGCTAATGTGTAACAGTAAGATAACTTATCAAATAAAATAATTCTATGTGAAACAATATATTCTAGAAACATTTGTAAATGTCATGGAAGAAATTTGTGTTATTTAATTATACAATAATTAGTGTGAGATTCTATTTTGAAAAAAAATTAGAATTACATTGCCCAGTTCACCCAATTCTCTATTGGCTACAACTTTGAAAATATGTAGTGTGCATATTGCTTAACATCATGGATTTGAACATTTATGAAGTTATTTCTTTTGACACGGCAGAGCTACATCTGGTATAAGCATTACCTTACTATATGTGGGGTTGTAGGTACAATACCTAATACTAAAACTGTAAAAATAAAGTAACAGTGTGTCATTGGAATAAAATATTTTTTAATTAAGGTCCTTAATCTATGTATATATATTGTCATTAGTGATCAGTTATCACTGAGTTTTGACAGCTCTATGTTTTGCAGCGAATTACAGATTTGATAGCTCCTTTGCATATACTTAACTTTCCTTTCTGCTGCTTAGTTTTATGTCCAGTTTTGTATTCAGTGCCTGCCTATGATTCTGTGTAGGTTTAACCCAAAGGTATATCAGATCCAGCCTCATTATCTCAGCAGTATACTGCTAAATTAAAACCAACATGAGAAGGTACAATTTGTCTTTCCTTTCCTCTGATCATCTATGAAGTTTTCACAGTGCACCTGTGTATCCTAATCTCCTGCTACTCCAACTTCTTTTTAATATATTGCTTTCAACATAGCTTCTGGTTACATCTTCATTCTTTATGTCTAATGACTCCAAGTCACTTCTTCTAAATCTTCCTGAATTGGGATAACATCTTCTGAGATATAACTGCAGGCAAATGGTATCTCTAGCACACCAGCATGGTCATGTGGCAATGCACTGATGCTTATGTGTCTCTACTTGTCAAGGCAAAGTTAAATGTGATCACAGCTTTCACTATTAAAAGCATGGACATAAAAGCACCCAAATGAAAGTATTCACTTGAAGCTATATAAGCCACATATTTTAACCTTTAAGAAAACATGAATAAGAAAACTTTTATTGTTTATTTATTTATTTATTTATTTATTTATTTGTTTGTTTGTTTATTTGTATTTGCTGCTGCTTTGAATTCCTTTTCAGTTTGCTTTACTCAGATGTGAAGATGCTTATGTAGGGATAGTAGGAGACATGGGGGTGGGGGAGCAACTTCCCTGATGGTGAAAAGTGGTCACAATGAGTATGCCATCATATTCCCTTATAAGGACATGGAATTATCTCCTCTACCCTACCCAAATGTAGTGGTTTGAATGAGAATGGTTCCCACAGGCTCAAATGTTTGAATGTTTGGTCCCTATTATTAGAACATTTGGAGAAGGATTCAGAGGTGTGGCCAATAGGAATGGGTTTTGACATTTCAAAAGCCCACCCCAGGCCTAGTGTCTATCTCTTCATGCTCCCCATGGATCAAGATGTAAAGTTCTCAGCTACAGCCCCAGCACCATGCCTGTATGCCACCACTCTCCACACCATGATGATCATGGACTAACTGAGGCTATAAGCAAGTACCCAATTAAATGTTTTCTTTTATAAACTGGCTTAGTGACGGTATCTCCTCACAGCAGTAGAACAGAAACTAAGACATCAAGAAACTCTATAATTTAATCCTTATATTTCTTTTAAACTTGAAATCCTGTTGCCACCAGCTGTTGAGATGGTATAGTTTTCTAAAACTCCCCCTCTTGCTTGAAGGGGTAACTAACTACTGAGAGCGATTGGGGCAAACAATTTGTATCATCCTTCTCATCTCCCAGCACTACTCATTACAAAACTTTCAAGATCTTGTTGAGCCAATTTTCAACCCATATTGACCAATGCTGAGAAAGTTTTCTGTGAAAATGAAAGAGAAAGCTTCATCATCTAGCTTTTAATGTTCCTGAAATTCCTGGCCCTCTATTTTTCATTCAGCTCATGCTTTGGGACCCATGCAAAGAGGCTGAAATGAAGAAATCTAAATTCTGTCAGTTCTGTTAGGGTTTGCTGCACTGTTGCCTGTGTATCACACTTCCTTAACGATTTCATTGTGGGTTGGAGATTAAATATGGTCTTTGTGGATGGACATAGGCTTCTTCACAGCTAGTGCATCTCTTGCAATCTTTAAATTTAAAAATTACCATAAAACCCATCAATATATTAACAGCTGATTCCAGCCCTCAAACACAACCTTCATGAAAAGTTTTCTCTTCATCCTCCTCAGTTTCATTATAGAAGTAGGAAGGGCATTTTTATTATCCACTTGTACACAGTAAGGGGTCCAATTACCTAGTATTGATTCCCACTGACTACCTTATCTTCCAGAAATGAATTTTGTAATTGTTGAGCCAGTTGCTTGAAGTTGTATTTCCTAAGCATCTAGCACGAATAAAGATACATGTGCTTGACTCATGGACCTACATAACTGTGATTATCATTTCTTCAAAGTTCACAACCATGCAGACTATGATCATAAACATAGAAAATTAATCCTAGCGTGTTTTAAAGACTGGCTTTAATTGTCTGGATCTCCTGACACATAAAATTAACTCTGAGGAAATTATATTTTCATACATTTTTATTGATGCATTTACTGACATCATGAAGCCATAAATGCTAAGATTCATATACCACTCTGTATGAAAAAAAAACCCACCATTTTAAGGTAAGTAAGTATGACATTACATAAGTTATTATAACTCTTCCATTTTAGCTTTCTTCAGACAGGTAAAAAGTAGGTGATTTTATTTGCTAAAGAATGGATAGTTATGCTGCCACAGGGGCTGTCCTGATCTGGATGGCTGTGCTTCTACTAGGGCTGTGGTGGGTGGCATCTGGTCTGAGGCAAAGGGCCATGTTTGGGTCCATGGTCCTGCTGTGGCTGAGGCCTGTGGTGATGTCCATGGCCCAAGTTAGCACATGGGGACTTCGGAACCATGCTATGTTGAGCCAGCCCCACCCTTCACTGGCCCTGCAGCAAGCAAGCTGTCCCTACCCATCAAGGGAGAGCTTGCCCCAGCAGTCAGGAAAGATGGGCCCGCCGTAGGCATGCACCTCACCTGGGAAGCACATTAGAGCTGATCCCGTGGTGCAGGACACAGGTGAGCTGATCCTGAGAGGAAGAAGGCATGAGAGCAGGGGAGTTGACCTCAGCCCTCCCTCCTCTGCCATACAAAGGCATGGGTGAGGGAAAGATGCCCTCCCCACTCTGTCCCTTGCTACCTGCTACCTGTGGCAAGTGGGAGAGCTGGCCCCAGGGTCACAAGAACGAGAGAACTAGCTCTGCCGCACACCACCTGTTAGCACACAGGAATCTGGACCCTGGAGCCAGCCTGGCCAGCACCATCGAGCTGACCTTGTTATCTGGGGCCGCAGGAGGGGGAAGGTGGTAATGGTAAGCTAGTCCTGAAGGCACGGAAGCAAGAGAGCTGACCCTGTGACTCTGGCATATTCCCCCTACAGCAATCAGAAGAGAGGGCCCTGCACCTTGCCTGGGCAAAACATTAGAGCTGGCCCTGGTGGTATGATTGAGGGGAACCTGGATCTGAGGGCCTGAGATCAGAACTGGTCCCCACTCCTTGTTGTAGGCTGCATCGGGCGAGCTACCTAGGTAGTGACAGTGAGCAGATAACCAATCCACCTACCACCCAAGCCCAGAACCAAGACTATGGGTTGGCCGATCACAACATCCACTAAATCTATGAACTATTGGAATATGTGAGGGGGGTAAACCTACAGATCCAAAACAGCAGGATTTCCATAACATAGGACAACAACAAGATGTCCAAGATGGGCCCTAGTGAGAGCCCATTATTGGTGGTGTACCAGAAACCAGAGTTCTGCAGTCAGACCAATGACTCATGGCAATGAACACTTGCAAGTAAAGATGAATGGACTAAAGGGTAAACTGTGACTCAGTGAGACACATTACCGCTTCCACGAGAGTCTTTTTTTCTGTTTTTGTTTTTATTTTTTTCATTTTTAAAATTTGGTTTTGATTTGGGGGGAGGTTGCAAGGGCCGAGGGCAGATGCAAGGGAGATAAGTGGGATGGAAATGCATAATGTGAAATTCACAAAGAATCAATAAAAGGAAAAAGGAGAATGGATGGTTATTTCCCAGGTATATTGAAAGTACAATTTGCTTTACATTTATTTTACAATTTTAAAGGATGTAAATGGCACCAGGGCAGCTGCTTACTTCATTCCCCATTTTCTTGTAGACAGGAAGAGCCTGCAATACAAGATCCTCCAGGCATAGCTATGGAAAGAAATTTCAATACAATGTGTGTTATGGCAGAAAACATAGACCTCTTTTTTGTAGTTAGTTGCCATGGCGTGGGTACACATACTTTGAATATACTCACGGGTGTTATTGTACCAGCATGTGGGGAAGTGGGAAAAGTAATCAAGATTGCAGGTGTCACTTACAGAACACAGAGTTATTATCTTGTAAGAACTAGCCCCCTCTTCCTACTTGTGAGATAGTAACATTTATATTGAAATAACTTCTCAGTTTTTAATTATGTGGTTATGTATGAGGGTTTGTGCATATCAGTATAGTACACTCAGAGGCCAGAAGAGGGTTTTGGGTACCCTGGAATTGGACTTACAGTTGTAAACTATCTGGTATGGGAGCTGAGAATCAAGCATGGGTCCTCTACAAGAGGAGTGGGCACTTTTAAGGGCTTAGCCATCTTTCCAGCCAACATTTTTCATTTTTAAACCAGGATAATCTCAGTAGGTCTGTTTGCTTTCCGATATTCATATTCAGCATAATTAAAGGGCTGCCTCCTTCTGGGCTACCTCTTCCACATGTTCCACTCTGCTTTTTCTTTCCCCTCAACTTCCCTGAAGAACTGCTTTTAGCCTTTTTGCGATTTCAGCCAGACATGTGAAGTCAGTCGTTCTTTAAAGACAATGCTGAGTCTGGGGCTGAGCCATGGCAAACTCGGGGGTGAAAAGTTTGGGAGACATATAAACTATGAACGCCCACAGCTTTGGAAGCCATTATTACCGAGGGCTGCCGAGGCCTTTGAAGTCGCTTTTCAAGATTATTGACACCTGGAGCTGCTGGACCTCAGCGGAAAGGACCCCCAGAACACAGTTAAGAGAGCAACAGCCACAGGGTGGCTACACCGGACTTGGGGGCCGCTAGCACAGGCCAGCAAATGAGGACAGACTTCCATCCTCTCCGTTCCCTTTGGCTGATGTTAATTTTTAAAACAAAAGTGTTTCTTTTATATTTTTTTTTCTGAGTATGGAAAAAAATTCCACAATTTATCTCAGGGAGTACATGGAGTCACAGAGAACATTGCTTCCTGCCAGGGTTAGTGGGGTGCTGGCCATTTTCTTGCAGTGTTGAAACATCAGAGTCTCTCCTCAGAATCACCCTGTCCTGGATTGGAGGGTCGGGTCAAGCACACATATGAAAGGATCCCTGCTTCTTTGCTTTCTGTTACTGCCCATGATACTCTGTCTAATGTTGTCATTTATTCTAGTTCACAAGAGTAACACCGGTTTTCTCCACATTCATAGAGGCCCACGTCGGCCAGCTCCAGCTCTGAGGCTGATTGTCTGCATAGAGCTCGCCTTTGCATCACAAATGTCTGCTCAGAGGACCACTCTTTTAAGTTTCCAACATCTATTAATCCCACAACTGTGTTGTTTCCTCTGGCTCAAGTAAATAGGTGTGCACCCTCTCCAAACCATGGTAGATCCTATTCCTGATAACTTAGAGGTGAGAAAAATTAAGCAAAGCCATGAGGTAGGAGATGTGCTATGGTGGAATGTAAACTGCTCAGAACATTCATGGTCTGGATCCAACATTCAGGGCAGACATGGGAAATATATAAACCAGAGGTTCCCTTTTTGTTATCTGAGAATCACCCTCTTCGCCAAAATAATGATAGGACCATGATAGTGGAGTTATGTTTGTTTGTTTGTTTTCCTACTGAATGTATGTAGATAAACAATTCTTCAGCAAACCTAACCAGATTGGACACTATAAAAACTTTTCCAGGGAAATGCAATTCATTGTCCTCTGGAGAATATGGCCCCAGTTCAAGCTGAGTTCCGTATCTGTCACACACAAACACAAGTGTTTTCACTGAACTTGAGTTCACAGACCACAGGACTGGTAGAGACCCTGGTGTCCTCCCATCTCACTTCTTGGAGCTTGGGTTACAAGCCCAGGACATCATGCCTGGGATTTTCTGTGGGTTGTGCGGATCAGAACTCAGACCCTCTGCACGTGCAGCCCAGCTCATCCAGTGCATCCTTGCTCCACATTTGTGGCCTTCTCTTTTCTGTTTGCCTTTCCTGAAGGTCTGGAGTTGTGAGCTCGTTGACCATTCTGAGTATGAACTCAATCATCTTATTGTTTGTACACAACGATGGCAAACCTGTGACTCCAGACCTCCCAGACCTTTCACTCCCAAATTCAACAATGTACCACCATTTTACAGTGCTTGCACTTGAGAGAAACACTTTTTAGGGACTAGAGTATCACAGGCATTTAACATAATGCATATTGTTTTCTTTCTGGTGTCTCTGAGTAACCAACACATTTATTACTGATTCCTCTCTAGGATGTAGGAAGAGATGAGTGGAAAAAAAATGTATTAGAAGCCGGGCGGTGGTGGCGCACGCCTTTAATCCCAGCACTCGGGAGGCAGAGCCAGGCGGATCTCTGTGAGTTCGAGGCCAGCCTGGTCTACAGAGTGAGATCCAGGAAAGGCGCAAAGCTACACAGAGAAACCCTGTCTCGAAAAACCAAAAAAAAAAAAAAAAAAAAAAAAAAAAAAAAAAAAAAATGTATTAGAGGTAATTGGCCCCAAAGGCCTCAAATCTGTGATCTGAGAGGTCCATTAACTGTGAGTGGAGAAACAGGATAAATGCAGAAAACAATATCAAGAATTTCAGGATTTTAATTTGTTGACTTTGAAAACTGAAGAAAGGCTGAGCTCCAATTGCAGACTTTTTTTTCAGGGGGAAGGGGGGAAGTTGCTGGCTCTTCTTAATTGAATGATGAGCTGGTGTTTGCCTAGGTCTGTTGTCTTTAGATTTGGGTAGTGGGCAGGTGGTTGTTAATTACCACATGTATGGATTTGAATAGTTGTGTGCATTATCAAAATGATAGAATGTCTTCAATATACTTCATAAGTTTAAGTAAGGGGTTTATTTCATTAATATTCCCATGGTGTGTGTGTGTGTGTGTATGTGTGTGTGTGTGTGTGTGTGTGTGTGTGTGTGTGTGTGTGTGTGTGTGTGTCTGTGCATGACTGTCTGTCTGTCTGTCCATGTGGCATGCATACATGTAGAGAGGTACAAGCAATGTCCTCCCACACACATACATCCCAAAGCATGGCTTCTGATGTCCTTATTACTCTCCATCATATTCCCATGTAGGGTCTCTCACCGAAGCAATTTTACTATTCTGTTTGTCTAGCTAGCTAACAAGCTTTTATGATCTCCCTGTCTACTCCCAAATTCTGGGGTTACGAGCACATGCAGCCATATCTGGATTTCATATAAATGCAGGAGACAGAAACTCAGGTCTTATTGTTTACCGACCAACCACTCTCACCCACTGTGGCTTCTTCCAGCTCCACCATCATTCTCTTTGAGTGCATCTTTCTCACCTTCCTTCCTGCTAATTTGTTTGTAAGCAGTTTGTGCATAATGGACACCACATTACATGAATGAAATGAAAAACTGTATTACATAGTGAAAAAAAAAGAATTTTGGCATCACTCAATTTTTGCTTCATGAATGGGAACAGCTAAATGTTGCTGTATGTGTTTTGATCAACTGATAATCAACTGTCAGGAGTTGGCATGATAAGGCAGTTAGGATCAGTATGAAATTCAGTTCTCTACTTTAAAAACATCATGTTATGTGTGAACCTGTGATGGGGGTAGGGATGGCAATCAGGGAGTGACCATGAGGAAAGTGTTACACACACACACACACACACACACACACACACACACACACGAATTGTGTGAGAATAATTTTAAAAATGAAACTTAATTACTTTTTATCAAGTGATACACATGAAGCAGAGGTAATGCTAAAATCTCACATTCATGTATTTTAAAAACAAAGTAAAAATACAACTGATGGGAAGAGATTTTCTTCATTATGTTGGAACATAATTGTGAAATTTTATGAAGAATTACTAGGTAATAGGAAAAATAAATGAGCATTTGGTAAATTAATTACAAGAGAATTATTTTACATGAAAGAAAAGAAAGTATTCTAGTCATTATTTCAAGAACTAATTTCACTTTTCACTCATACTTAACTGATCAAGTGATTTCTTTTTTCATGTTTTAATCAAAGTCTGCACTATAGTTAAGTTTTAAAGGAAATTTATGTTTGGGAATGAGATTTTCTTTATTAACCTAACAGAATGATCTTTTAAAATATATTTTCAATTGAGTTAGAGTTAGATCACATTACTCCCTTTTGCCCCTCCCAATTTTCCTTCAGGGAACCTGAACATGTTTTGCCCGTTCTCACATAGATACGGGTAACTAACAAAGGGAAATTAGTTTCTCTCTGGGATGAGCTTCTTTATTGGTTGTCCAATGCATGGAAACCACACATACATACATACATACACACACACACACACACACACACACACACACACACACACACACCAAAAAACGAGCAGGACAGATAGTATTTATGTAGATTTGTGCACACATAGACACATACATATATAACAAATAAAATTTAAAAACTGAAGCTGTCTGCTGAGGGATGTCTTTCTGTATGCTGTGAAAATATGTTGTTCCCATTGGTTAGTAAATAAGCCACTCTGGCCTATGACAAGGCAGCTTAGGGGCAGGCAGGAAATCCAAGGAGAGAGACAGGAAAAAGAAAGGTGGAGTCTGGAGAGAGCAACATGCTGGCAGACTGGTAATACCACAGCTATGTGGCAAAACATAGATGAGTAGAAATAGGCTCATTTAAGATGACAGAGCTAGCTAGCAAGAAACTTAAGCCATTGGCCATGCAGTTTATAATTAATATAAGCCTCTGAGTGATTATTTTATAAATGGCTATGGGACTGCGGGGCTGGGTAGGACTGGAGAAACCTCAGCTACAGCTGTCAATTCCACAGTTACTATTTCTCTCTCTCTTTCACACACACACACACACACACACACACACACACACACACACACACACACACACACGCGCGCGCATGCATGCGCGCACACACATATAGCAATAATAATCAAATAAAAAGAAGCTAGAATAGTTTTAACATGATCTGACACAGAAGCACTTGTGTGGAAACATAGGGGCTTTTTGTGGTTTGGTTTTGTTTGTTTTGTTATCTGAACAGAATCTCTAGGCTGAGGGAAGATTCAAACTCACCTGTAGCTAGGGATGACCATTTCCCACACATGTGCTGGGATTGCAGGCATAGTCCACCACAAGGACCACTTTTATAAGCTGCTAGAGATTAAACTTGATACTTTCTGCTTGCTATCCAAGTACTCTATGGCTCACTCTGCAGTCCCAGCACAAATATAAAGATGTTTAGAACTGCTTTCTGTCCTAACCTATAAAAGGTGCCTTGAAATCTGAACAGCGGTTTTCCCCCATATTAGCATTTTATTTATTTAGGACACTAGCATTCCTGTTTTATATATGCTGTTCCTGATCCTCAAAGTAACTTTTAAAGTAAGCAAGAGGTTTTCAAACTGCATATAGAGAATTCATAAAGAGGGAGGACTGTCCCATTCACATCTAGTAAGAGGATTTGTGTTCACATGCATCATGAAAGAAATACTACTTTCCTCCATTGACATATTTGTCCATTGCAAACAATTGAGAAAATTCCACATGAACTACCATGGAACTAGCAGAACAACAGGAAGTGAGTAAAAAGTAATACAGACACAGAATTAGGCAAGCACAACAGTGGGATCCAGGAGCAGAGGTGTTTGGTTCCCAAGAAGAGGTGCTGTTACTTCTAACATTCCCTCTGTCCCTGAAAGCAGCACCCTTGTGGTTTGGAGGAGCCCTCTCCAAGTCTCTACAGTAGTGACTTGGAGTAGGGTACATTCCAGTGTGCTATATATGGGCATGGAGTATGACAATTGCATGCTGCCCTCACTCCCTTCAAGGTAAGTAGGCAGGTCTATGCAAGGTTCTGGTGAAATAAATGCTGGTCTGAGATTCATAGCTGCTGTTTTCTAGATCTAGGCTATAAATTATGCTAAATACTGGGCTCCTTGCCAAGCCTGTCTCAAACTAGAACTAAGGGGAGCCAAGAAGGAAAGCCAGTGACCTCATGTGATACCCATCTCTGGCTGTCATTAAACCCCTATCCACCAATGAATGGCTCACTTGTGAGAACCTCTGAGAGTCCTTCCATTTCTGTATAGGCCACTTGGGATGTTTCCTACGTGAACAACAGCTCACCTACGTCTATGCTTTGCTGACTTTTCTATTTATAACTCAGAAATGAGTGTCATTTGGGGGAGAATGAGTCTCTAGTCAACAGAATTCTCTCAGAGTCCATCAAATTCATCACAATTCCATTTAATCACCTCTATGCACTCCCTTCTCACCTGCTAAAGATATTGAAGTCATAGATTTAGATAAAAATCCCCCTTGGAAGGAAGTCACCTCGAAATAACCTTAGCGTGTCTTTCCCTGTCAGATATATCCCAGGACTATGGAAGTTTTCTCATGATTAGCAGACCATAAAGAACTGATATCTTCTCCATTTCCAGTGTGGCTATCCATCCTGGCTTGCTCAGGGAAGTCATAATGTATGCCTACCTTCTCTTACCTCATTATCAGCTCAATTTCCTTGGCTCTCAAAATGATTGCTTATTATACAAGCTATATGTGCCAGCTGGGTCTACTGGTTCTACTGAAGCCTCACTCATCATACTGATAGGTAACTGGATTGACTCAGTTCTCTGATTCTGAATACACATAATGCCTTCCTAGCCTTTCATAAAGAAGCAACCTAAACAATTGGTTTTCTAAGTTAACTTCTCTGATACCATTGGGGGACTTCATGGGACTGTAGGCCAGGAAGGGATACACTTGTTTAATTAAGAAACAAATGTTCCTTTTCCTTCTTAGTTGGGTTCACTGGTCCACCATACTTCTAGATTTCATAGACTCATTTTTGTTCCAGTTGCATTGATTATCATTTTTTCTGCTGTATGGTAATGACGCAGGCACTGCAGTTGTGTACTCAAGGAGTCAACAATTTCCTATATGCAGAGACATCACAGCAATACCTCTTTCCCACAGATCTAACGCCATCAAGATGACAGACTTCATCTTTTCTTCCTTCCTTATTCTCTAGTATCAATATGTCCATCTTAAACCATTTCTGATTTATAGAATATATTTTTATAGCTCAATATATGGCAATAATAAACTAGTAAATTGTTCCCAATATCATCTATCTATATATCTACTTGTTGACATAACTAATATATATAGACACACGTGTGTGTGTGTGTGTGTGTGTGTGTGTATGCTAGCTAGTTATATGGCAACCTGACACAAGCCAGAGAGTCACTTGGGAAAAGGGACTCTCCATTGAAAATATGCCTCAATAAAATTTGCCTATAGGCAAGAACATTTTCTTAATTAGTGATTAATGTGGACACATCCAGACCATCTTGGGTAGTGACATCATTTGGCTGATAGTCCTGGGGGTCTGGAAGAAGGCTTACAATTTGAGCAAGCCATGGAGAGCAAGTCATTAGGCAACACTCCTCCATGGCCTCTACTCCTGTTTCTGCCTCCAGGTCTCTGCCCTGAATTCCTGTGCTGGCTTCCTTAGTGATTTAGTTATAAGATGTAAGGGGAAGGAAGTTCTCTCTTCCACATTACTCTTGGGCATGGTGTTTTATCACAGCAACAGAAAACCTAACAATGACTACATACTTTACTTTTTATCATCATGTGGTCATTTTCCCCTCAGCATAGTTTTATTTGTATTTTTCGTGAGGATTCACCCTTTTATGTAAAAATTGATAATTACGTTGTCAATTAGAAAAGAAATTCCAGCTGGTATATACCAAATATTCATAGACAGCATTATTCACAATAGCTGAGACCAGGAAACCACCAAAAGGTCTGTCAATAGCTGATACGGTCACTTGATGATACACAATGCTATCACAGAAAGAAGAGAGACGTCTATCCAACTCAAAACCATCATGATTTCCAAACATGTTAAGTTTGAGAGTCCAGGTATGGATTTTCACATTTTAGCTTTCACATTCTCACATTTGGTATTTTATGTATTAGGTAGAAAAGTATGGAGGCAAAATTACTAAGTCTCTTATTAACTCTAAGATTCCAGTTATCTTAGAATTTTCTGGCTGATGGCTGCCAATAGGTAGCATTGTTCTCTTTCTCTCTTTTCCTTAATTTGGTTAATTATCAGAGAAGTTAGAGGAGTAGGGCAGAGTTTAATATGATCAGAGTACATTGCTTGAAATTTAAAAAAAATTATTAAAATAATATAATTTAAAAAGAAACATAACTAAAACATGGACTAAGAAATGTGGTAAGAATGCTTCCCTCCTGCCTTCCTTTGTGATGTGATTTTGAAAATCTTGCCTGAAGGACCTACCATCTGTTTGTGTCTCTGACCTAGGCTAACTTTCAGCTGTGGACAGTGGCAGAAGCGATGGCATTTGTTCTGAATACAGTGAGTGACTCTTCTGTCTTAGCATCTTGTTTAGCTGCCAGGTCACCTGGGTTTAGGAACAGCCATTTCATCCAAGGCTATTCATCCCAGATAGCCTTGTCTGAGGGGGCATGTGCCATGAGCAGAGAAGAGTATATTAGATCTCTAAGATGTATGCACACTGTCTGGCACACAGGAGGAGCTGGGTCTACTCCAGTGGATAAGAAAATCTTATTCTCTTACTTAATTCTCCAATTGTACATTGGATAAAATCCAGATCCCACACTGTGGCTCACAGAGTTCATGCGAGGAGTCTCCTCTAATCAACATGTGGATGCACACAAAACTCAGCCATGTGTTTCTGCCCTCTCTTCTCACTCTGGATCCCTGTCCTGTTCACCCTGCCCTCTCTGTATGTGTGGAGCCCTATCAGGATACTATCCTCCTAAGTACTAGTAAATCTGTGGTAATTTCATAAGCTTAATTTCACAGGCTACTAACTGGCCACTCTTACATCTTCTTCAGATGTATTAATAACACTTATTAACTGATGTAATCTAGAGTTCTTTTTATTTATACTGTGTGCCCTCTTTGAGGATGTGAATTCATCAGAAAACAAACAAACAAACAAACAATTTTGTGTGTGTCATGTTCATTATCTAACAAACTAAATGTAACTCTTTAGCTTAGAAAATAATACAACAATGATTCCTAAATGGTGAATTACTCCATCTCACTAGCTAATAACTCATAAAAATACCCAACTATGAGACTAAGTGTTTAAATGCTTGCCAGGCCAAGGTCAGGTGGGGCGATGGTTCAGTATTTAAAAGTGTAAGTGAGGCTAGTGTTATTATAGAAATTTGGTTCCCTAAAACTCACTTACAGCAAGCTTGTAAAACCAGCTGTATTTGGTTGAGAGACCCTACCTCAATGAAAAAGAAGAACTATCAAGGATGACTCCATATGTTAACCTTATTTTTCCACACAGGTGAGAAACAAGCATGTATGCATTCAAACCACACACATATGAAAATGGAAGAATAAAAACAGCTGTGTCCTCCATGTTTCCTGCATTAATTCACCCTATGTACAGTGGCATCTGAGACCTTTCCTGCAGTCTGAATTTTTAGTCTCCTAACTGCTACCTCTGCATCAGCCTTGTGTTAAGAAATAAAGTAAAACCCCTTTCAGAGCAAGGTACAACTGGAGAAGATGAGGGTATCACATGACATGATCTGATTAGAAGCTAAGGTCCTCCCAACACTGGGATGCTGGACACAGCACAGAATACCAGAGAGGTGCCTCTAAAAGTAAATGCTAAGTGGTAAGGATGCATGTCCCCTCTTCAGGGCTCTTAGAAGGCTGAGTTTGACTTCTCCATCTAAGACCCAGGCTATAATGGAGTTCCATTCAGAGCCAGCAACTACAAACAGGATTTTTAAATTTTCCCTAAACAAAAATGAGTAAGACATGGACTTGGATACCGAACATCTAATATTTTAGTATTTTCTAATCTTATATGAACTTTCAGTCAATATATACCATGTGAGCAAAGCTTCTAACATATGATATGGATCACATAAATACGAGTAATTTCAGAAGACATAGTAATGAAAGAAAAAAAAAACACAGACATTTCTTTAATCCTAGAATTAATTTCTTCAGAAAGACACCAACAGCATAATTGGACAGAACAGGAGGCAGTAAGAATATTAGTATTCATAGAGAGAGAACACAAAGAGTTCTTGATGCTAAAATAACAACATATACAGCCACCAGCAGTGATGCTTGACGATGAAATAAACCCTAAAGCTACCAAAATTTTGTAGTCTAGAATTGAAAAATGTCAAAAAGTAGAACAAGTGAGCAAGACAGAAATAAGTTTGACGGTCCCGTTAACACAAATAAACATGATAAATGGGGGAATAAAAACTGAAAGAAGGACAGAGAGGTGGCCGAGTGATTGAAAGTGCACGCTGTTCTTCTAGAGGACCCAGGTTCAGTTCTCAGCACCTAAACAGGGACTCACAACTATTTGAAACTCCACTTCCAGGGCTTCTAACACTTTCTGCTTGCCTCTGCGTACATTACATGTACATGGTGCACAGATACACCAGCAGACCCACACACATATAAAATAAAATTTTTAAAAAGTGAGAAAAGGTAAAAGAAGAGAACTGAGCACAGTGGCTTATAGCTGTAATCACAATACTCAAGAGGTGAAGGAGTCAGACTACTGTCAGTTTGAAGGTTCTGATCACCATAGTGAGTTCAAGGACAGTCTGTGCTATAGAATTTCAACCTTTCTTGACACCAAAACCAAACAAACAGACTGATATGGGAAAATAAATGACAAAAAGGTTAACAAAAGCTGCTAAGTTCTTTCTAAGTATCAAAACACATGATTTGTAAATTTAAAAATATTCAGCTCAGTATAACCATGAGACATACACATTCTGGGGGCAACATGTTACACACAGCACATTAAAAGAAAAACACAAATCACAAACAAGGATTGTCAGACATCTCAACAGAGCTATGAAATAAAAAGGAATGGACACGCGATGATGACATTCTGGGGTTACTAAATTTGTGTGCAGACAAACTCAGAATATACACATCGCCATAACTCAGGGTAGAACTCTTAGAAAATCATATTAGGGTCAGGTCCACCAAAATAAAGACACAAGTGAATGAAGGAAAACCTTCATGAGATAGAAACGGAACCAACCAAGCAGGAAAAGTGGACAAAGGGTGGCGAGACCGGGTGAGGTCATTGCAGGCCTGTCTGCGCAACAGACTGAGGTCTGAATCAACCAAGTGCGTGAAAGTTTCCAGAAGTATTCTCATCAGACAATATAACATTAATTACTTATTATGTAGAGCTAATCCAAGGCATTTCAGTCACTCTGTTGATGGAAGAGGATTTCATCAAGATACATGAGCATGCTTGAAATCCTCAAACAATATAAACATTTTAAAATGTCTATGTATCAGATATATGAAACAATAAGGCAAATGGTACTCTGTGAATGCTATCTAAAAAAAACAATAACAAAACCGATGTAATGTTTGACGAGCTGAGTTTCAGTATAGAGTCAAGTGAGCCATGGATATCAGGGTTGATGCTGAGGCTTATATATAGGGACTGCTTTCCCTTAAAATAACCTTTTCCTCTGTATACCACAAGGAAGTTGTTTTGTGACTGACTGCTAAATATGTGTCTCTGTGCCAACTGCCAAATGTGCAAATTCTTGCCACAGTCTGACACTTCAGTTAGCAGGGTTTCAAACTGTGGAAAGTGAGGTACACAGCCAACTTACTCATGCCGTTCCACCCCCCAACCCTGAAGCATATGGTGTTCTGATTTCTTTTTGTATTGCTTGAAAATTCCAGGCATGCATATGTGTTTTGATCAAATCCTCCCTCATTTCTTCCCCTCCAATTTCCACCCTTTTCCAGACACTACTTTTCCCCTCTTGCATCCATGTGCTTTTGGCTTTTCAAAAATTCAGCGAGTCTGCTTACTGCTTTTAGAATGTAGGATTGTCTTAGCTACTGGAGTAAGGGTAGCCTCTCAGGGGCTGCATCCCTAATGAAAACAGACTCTCCTCTCTCCCTCAGACATCATGAGCCCCTCCCAATCCATGCTGGATGTTTGTCTGGCTTGACTATGTACAGGTAATGATAGTTGCTATGAGCTCACATATTCAACTGCCCTGTTGTTTCCTCATAACATTGTTTTGCTGTAGTTATCCAGCACCTCCGGATCTTACTTTTACCTATTTTTTTCTGCCTCTTCTATGATGATCCCTGTGCCTTGGGAGGAGGGGGTGTAATGTGAGAGGTCATGTGATATTCTAAACACCTTTCACATTTGTTATTTTCTTAATTAGACTACACAGAACTTTATCATTTGCCCAATTTAATTACCAGTCTTTTAAACCTCCTGTGATACAGTGGCTTTATTTAAATTATAACTGACAATTTCAAATCCTGACAGTGGCCCTCATTCATATCCAATCTAAGATCCTAATATAACATTTATTATAAATATCACATACGAAACTCAGAGACACTAAATATAAACTACATCGTGAGGTAGAAAAATCCATATCAATATTTGGAAAAACTCTTCTCCATTCTCGCTATGCTGTCATCTTGTGTGAGTCACACCAAGGCTTTGGTGATACCATTTAGTCCCCAGGTCTATGGCACTGTCAGGTACTGGTAGAAGGTTCAGAAGGTAGGGCCTACTCAAAGGAGGTTAGCCTGTGGGCGCATCCATTTGTTACGCTGGAGGCCTATCCCTTTCTTCTTTAGTTTTTCTTCCCGGGTGCTGTGATGTAATTAGCTTCCTCTCTGTTGGCTCCTATCCTGATCAGCACATCACTGAGTGAAAGGCAACAGGAACCACCCAACTTGGACAAAAAGATCCTTAACTGTGAGTGAAGATCAGCCTTCCTCCCCATAACTGAATACCTTGGGTATTTGCTATTGTAATAAAAGGATGGGATATTTTTTAAAACATATCTACATGGTGGGATTTACCAAAATAGTAGTGGACTTGGCTTCTTGACTTTCCTTTGCCACTCAGTAGAATACTCCTTTCATTTGTCCCTGGCAGCTTTGCATTAGTCTAGCTTTGCGAACTATGGAAAATATCGGGGAATCTAGGTTCGATTATTTATTTCTGCCTTACAATAATAGAAAGCTTTATTGATGAAATGGTTAAGAGTCAGCTCAGGGAACTGATTTTAAGTAATGTTTTAGATCCATAAAATAAAGAAAAAAAAAACAGCAGTAAATACATTGAATTTTATCCCTAGTATCACTAAGATACTTACTTAAGCATATAATTATAAAAGAACAAATTATACTTGACAAAAAATAAAAAAAAATTTGTTTTTTACTCAAACATTTCACTAATATATATTTCAGTCAGAATGAAGCAAGTAAAGAAATTTCTTTTCCATTTTCCTTTTATGTCGTTTTATTTCCTTGCTTAATAACTTATAAGTTAACACATGGGTTTGACAGCTAAAACAAGGTGGTATTATCCTTTAAGATGGCTTTGGATTTTATAAACAGAAACATGCCTCTTCCTGATCTTTAACATTTCAAGTTTTCTTACAGTCCACATACTCACCCATCCTCTTTTAGGTTTCCTTCAGTATAAACTGAACTCAAAATCATGAGCAATTTCTTCCTTCCTATCAGATCCGTGGCCTGCTCAGAGTTCCTGCTCAGTCAAGGACCACACAGCACACAAGAATCTCTTCCTGCCTCTCACCAGAAGTCAAGCTTCCTTTGAAATTTTAAGTATAAATTATCTAATTATAAAACTACTGGCACAATAATGGAAAGAAAAATATTGAATTACTTTTTTCCTTAACTTTATTCTTTTTTTTTCATTTTATTTTTTTAAAGGAAAACATATTAACATATCCAACAGTGGGTAGTATCTCTGGGGTTTGCATATCTGCATGGGAATGGCTTACCTAGCACAGCTCCTGCTGCTCATTAGTATTCAGAAATAGTGCTGTTCCTCTGCTCTAGATAAGATGGCACCTTCTTTCTCTGGTTTGTATAGGAAATGTCTTTCAAAAATTATTTGATTCATTGAAATTGGAAGTTAACATTGGAGTGCCAGTCTCTGATGTATGATCCTGCAAAGTGTTGGAAGGTAAGTGCACTGAACAAGGGACCCATTTCCCAAAGGCCTCCATTTTCACTCTTCATCAGAACAGCCAGAAGCTTAATTCTGATTGCTCAGTTAATGAGGTGCACCACAAAAAGGTGTGCATTTAATGAGAAATACTAATTTCCAAGTATTGAACAGTGTGTGCCTTATTAAACAGTAAGGGAATGCCCATATTTTGAATGAAAATAAATATAACATGAAATCAAATTCTTCCCTATGCTAAGTTATAATATGAATTTAGAAGGCAACCATAATTCTGTATTCTGAAACACTACTTAATATCCACAAAGAGCCTTTTCCTATTAAATTTATGACCATCAGATGAAGTATCATGTTTTCTGACAGAAAATGCTATATATGAATGCATGTCAATGTTAAGAGCATTTCATTTGAAGAACTGGTAAGCCAGAGCTGATTATTATTGATAAGAATATCCTTTCATTTTTATAACAACTAAGATACTAGTAAAAATTGATGACCTGAATAATGAAACTGTGTTTAAATCTCAGCCTGCAGAAAAATTAATATAACACTATTTAGAAGTCATATGCTGCCCCACCTAATTTTTCAATCATACTATAATGCAGTTGAATTTGAAAATAAGGCATCAAATAGGCAGGTGTTTAGTTTCATCTTATTTTCAAATTATTATAATTGAAACAATATCTATTACTTGCAAAATATTCTTCAGAATAGATTATGAAAAGCTTAGTAGACTTACTGGACTTAAAACATTTTCATCTGAAAACCTACCTCTTACAAAGTTTGTAATGCTATTAGGTAGAAAATTTTTTTACAGAACAGTACACCTCATTAACTGAGCAATTGGGAATTAAGCTTTTAGCATTATCACAATGAAGTGTGAATATAGACAAGGGTTTTTCAGAAAAGTGCTTATTCTGTGAGTTTATCTTCAAATATTGCAGGATGATATTCCAGACTTATAATGACTAGAGCAGGAGAACATGGTCCCATGCTAGCTTGGTGTGGTTCTTCATAGACATTGACATGTGGCCTGCAGCATTCATTTCTGCAAGTGGAGGAGAAGGCAAGGTTCACCCCTGACTTGATGATAAGAAGTTGTAATTTCCATTCAAAACACCAGGCTACTTATACTGATTCTCCACATGTATTTCAAGTCTTTTTGTTTGTTTGTTTGTTTGCTGGTCTTTTTGTTTGTTTGAGACAGGGTTTCTCTGTGTAGCTCTGGTTGTCCTGGAACTCCCCCTGTAGACCAGGCTGGCCTGGAACTCATCTATCCATCTGCCCCTGCCTCCTGAGTGTTGGAATTAAAGATGTACGCCACCATCGTGACAGCTTTCACAGTATTTATTTATTTATTTAAATTTATTTTATAATTTAATTTAATTTTACATATCAGCCATGGATTCCCCTGTCCTCCAGCTCCCCCCTGCCCTCCCCCCAGGCGACACCCCCCCCCCCCCCCCCCCCCCCCCCCCCCCCCCCCCCCCCCCCCCCCCCCCGCTTCACATCTCCTCCAGGGCAAGGACTCCCCTGGGGATTCAGCTCAGCCTGGTGGATTCAATCGAGGCAGGTCCAGTCCCCTCCTCCCTTTGCCCAGTATTTATTTTTTAAAGGAACTTTTAAGATGACTCGGCTACACGAATGTGCAATCTTAGAACTCAGGGAGAGAAGAGAGGACTGTTGAGGGCTCAAGACAGCCTCAATCTAGACAGTGAGGTTCAGCCCAAGCACCTCTACACAAAGAGGTTCTTTTTCAAATTGAGTAAATGGACAAATAAATCAATTAACTTTTACCTGCAAAGAACACTGTGAATTTTGCACTGGGAGGACAATAATAAGTTATGTGAGAGGGATATTTGAACATTTAGGCTACTTACTCAAAGGCATTCATTCACCCTAATAGTAGGGGTGATTTTAGAAGCCTTTCACAATTTTTCTACAATACCATGATTTCCCCTCGGCTTAGCACATTTTAAATTTGACAGTGCATGAGTCTCCACAGAAAGGACCTTGATGGAACCTCACTGGATTAGAAGTTAACCATGCCTCCTGTATTTTTTCTCTGAAATTTTCATTATCAAATGTACAGGAGATAGGATTTACTAGACTGAATTCATATCATTTGTATATAATACTGAGCTCTGAAGAAATGATTGAGGAAAGTAACAGGCATTTCTACAGATTACTTAGTATTTTCTTCAATGGGGAACCCAATACCTCAGAATATAAATGTCTCCTTATTAAGTGGAAACTGCATTCCAAAACTACTTTGATCAGGGAAGAATATATTTCTGTTAACATTTTATCTTTAACATCCAATTTTATTCCTGCATTTACTCAACCTTACTAATTAGTGCTCAGTACACAAAAATAGTGGGACATCCCTACAATCTACCACAGTTCTACGTATGTGTGGAATTTTATCATCCATTCTTACTATCTCTACAACTGTGAACCTTGTGTCCAAACGACAAAATCACTATGCATTTAGAGCAATGAAGTGGGATCATCTATGCATGCCACAAAATAAACATTTAGGATCAAACCTGTGGACTTTTGATACCTTGGAATTGAGAAACTCCTAAGAGTGCTCTCTTCCACATTTAAATGACTCTAAGGAACCTAGCTATCATCACTATAGATTTAAAATAAACTCCTTTGAAACACAAATGAATGTATGCCGACTTTTAACTCACCATTATGCTACACTAAGATTACATTACTATTAGATTACTACAATTTTGTATCTCATTGATTTATTCATGTGCTACTAACCCTCTGTTTTGACTCTTTCACCTTCATTCACTTCATCACTATATTTCTATCTTCTTATTTTAAGATAATTATATACAAGAAGTTGCAAAAATTAATATATAGAGAGAATAATTACCTATCTGTCTCCAGTTTTTCCTGATATCCTCCAAACTAACAGGTAATTACAAAATATGCATCTAAAAGCATATATTAACCTTTATAAAACCTCTAATGTACAGAACTGCATTAAAACATCACAGGTTTAAATACTATGTATGCATTCTAGTCATATTTACCTTTTGGGTTTTTTTTTTAAATTGCTGGAGCTGTCTAATCCTTGTAATGGATACCTCTCAGTCATACAATAGATTTTACTTTCATTTTGAATTCACCTTTTCTGTGTTAACTTTCTGAGCCTTCTTGTTGTTCATATCATTGCCTACCTCCACTCTTTCCCTTCATCTTGAGCATGTCTTCTTTGTTTCATGCAAATTTTGCTTTAGATGTGACATTAACAGGCACGGTCGATGGTCGTGATAAACTGTTCCCATGCAACATGATCAGTGCTGAGAGGTGAGGTGCCTGTTTCCACAGCAAAAGATATCAAATATATAACAAGGTGCACAAACAGGATTCAAAGGAGAAGTTTGGGTAATATCTAAAGTGATGACTTATGTCCGTGTAGATGTTTAGAGTTAAATAAACAGTGTAAACCATGCACAAAGTTTTAGAAGAAAGCATAGCTTGTTCAAAGAACTGAGAAAAACGTTCAGTGTTGCTGAATCTTGGAAAGAATGATGGTATAGAAAGATGAAGTATGGAAGTAGTTTGTGAAAGCCACATAAAATTATTAAGTGCTTTAGGCTTTACCATAATAGCAACCAAAGCCTTTTAAAAATTTAAAACAAGATGATCAAAGTCATATTTTAGAAGTATCCCTTATCTATATAGTTGGCAATGAAGTCAAGAAGACCGACAAGGACTCTCATTTAGTGTTACTACTCAAGTGGGCATTGAAAGCGGCTGCAAAATCCTTAAAAGTCAGTTCAAATTATTTTCTTAAACGCATTTTTAAAAGATGAAACGTGAAAGTGTAACACGGGACATACTTTTGGAATGCGATGTCTTAACACATGCTAACACTGTGTTATATTTAAATTAGAATGAATACGTATCTCTCCAAAAATGCTTTTACAGACATAGGACTCTTCACCACTCTTTACAGTCAACAGTGAGGGGCCCAAACTTCATCCCACTGTCTACAAACAAGCTAACCCATTGATCAGCCTTTGTCATAGAAAACAGGGAGAAAGCATTTGTAGTAACATCTATTGGAGATGTCACGTATAGAAGTTAAGAGACTAAGTCTAGTCCCCAATTTTGTGTGAGAAGGAGAAATATGTGGCCATGTACCACATTGAATTACACTAATACATGTGAGGTCCTTTTGTGAAATTTCAATGTTAAAGACAATAAGAACCCCCAAGGTTTTTTGGAATTTGGTATACCATTCTTACACTAGGCACAGTTCCCCAAAAGTCGAATTTTCTGGAGAAAAAAAATTCTACCTGTTATACAAATTCTCTTGTTTTCTAACAACTATTTAATCAATATGAGGAAAGATGGGGGATGGGCAGAGCCGGCATGTGGCCTGTGGCTGTTTCCTTTATGTCTAAAATCTCTGAGGCAAAGTGTAGATCAGGTTGTGTTTATACGAGTCTCCTATCTTTTTCTTGCTTAGAAACAAAGCAACATATTCTTTTTTTCATGCATTACTTTTCTAAAATTTATTTATTTAATTTACTTATTTTACATCCTGGCCACAGTTTCCCCTCTTTCTTCTCCTCCTGGCCCCACCTTCACCCACACTCTGTTCCCACACCCACCACACCACTCCAATCCACTCTCCCTCTATTTCTAATCAGGAAATGATAGGTGCTCCATGACTATCAACTCCATGAGTATCAACAAAACATGGCATATCAAGTTGCTGTAAGACTAAGCATCCCCCAATGTAGTAACACTGGGTAAGGCGACCAGTATGAGGAGTAGGGTCCCAAAAGTCAGCAAAAGAATCAGAGATAGCCCCTGTTCCTGTTGATAGGAGTCCCACAAGAGGACCAAGCTATACAAGTATAATGCATATGCAGAGGGCCTTGGTCAGTCCCATGCAAGGCTCCATCATTGTCAGTTCAGTCTTTGTGAGCCCCTATGAGCCCAGGTTAGTTGATCCTGTGAGTTTTCTTGTGGTGACCTTAATGCCTCTGGCTCCTACAGTCCTTTCTCCCCCTCTTCTGTAGGATTCCCAGAACTCTACCCAATGTTTGGCTGTGGGTCTGCATCTGTTTTCATCCATCAGTTGCTGGATGACTCCCTTCTGATAACAATTGGGCCAGGCACCAGTTTGGTCACAGGAGAAGGCCAATTCAGGCTACATATTCACTGTTACTAGCAGTCTTACCTGGGGTCATCCTTGTAGATTCCTGGGAGATTTTCTAGCACCAGGATTTTACCTGATACCAAAATGTGACCCCCTTTCTAGTAGCCTCTTTCACTACTCTCCCCCTCTGTCTATCCCATCCCACCCCTTCCACCCTACAACCTGATCGCTCATGTCCCCATTCCCACCTGCCCTTAGTCTAGTCATAAAATCTCTTCTATTTCCTCTTTCCAGGGAAATATAGACATTCATTCCCCCATGGACACTCCTTGTTACCAAGCCTCTCTGGGTCTCTGGATTATAGCATAGTTATCCTTTTTTTTACAGCTAATATCCACATATGAGTGAGTACATACCCTATTTGTCTTTCTCAGTCTGGTTATCTCACTCTGGATGATATTTTTCTAGTTCCATCCATTTGCCTTCAAATTTCCTGGTATCCTTTATTTTAACAGCTGAGTAATACTCCATTGTGTAAACATACTACATATTCTTTATCCATTCCTTGGTTGAGGGACATCTAGGTTTTTTCCAGGTTCTGGCTATTACAAATAAAGCTGCTATGAACATGGTTGAGCAAGTGTCCTTGTGGTATGATTGATCATCCTTTGGGTATATGCCCAAGGGTGGTATAGCTGGATCTTGTGGTAGATTGATTTTCAGGCTCCTGAGAAACTACCACACTGACTTCCAAAGTAGCTGTACAAGTTTGAACTCCCACCAGCAGTGGAGGAGTGTTCCCCCTGCTCCACATCCTCTCCAGCATGAGCTGTTGCTTGTATTTTTTATCTTAGCCATTTTGACAGGTATAAGATGCCGTCTCAGAGGCATTTTGATTTGCATTCCCTGATGGCTATGGATGTTGAACATATCCTTAAGTATTTCTTGACCATTTGAATTTCTTCTGTTGAGAATTCCCTATTTAGATCTGTATCCCATTTAAATTGGATTATTTGGTTTGTTGATTATATAGTTTATTGAGTTCTTTATATATTTTAGAAATCAGCCCTCTGTCAGATGTGAGGTTGGTAAAGATCTTTTCCCATTCTGTAGACTGCTGTTTTGTCCTATTGACAGAACAACACATTCTTTATGCTCTCTTTGAATCTATCTATCTGAGTCTTGAAAACAAGGAAGTCACCATTTAGGTTGCAGATGTAGGTAAGTATGTAGGACTAATTTTACATGTTGAGCACAGTAGTAATAAGGACATTTAAAACTATTTCTGCAAATCAAACAAATTGGAATGTAGAAATTCACTGTTATTTATTCAGTGTTGGCTGGTTTGTTTCTGTTAAATGTTCTCCAAATAATTAACAACAAAAAGACAATTATGAAAGTAGAATTGTACAGGCATGTGCTTTATGAAAACAATCAACCTGAACTGGCAAGATCAAGTCCTGCTAATGTTTATGGATTATTCAATTAAATATATCACTCAAAGAAGCCATTTAGTTCATAAATTCAGTCTGCCTCAAATTTAGATGGTTAATGGAGGAGGTTCTGCTTGGCAGAGGGTGAAACTGAGCACTTAACAAGTGATCATTACCACAGAGAACCTGACTGTGGAGTCAGTGGTTCACAGTAGTAAAGGGCAGCTCCAAGAGCATACTATCACTATGTTCTCAATCTTCTGTACAAACTGAAAGGGGGAACAGGGCCATAGGTAGTTAACAATAGGATAGAAAGATGTTTTGTCTGTGTTTCTTAAAATGCTCTCACATTGAGAATACGCCTCTCCAAAATAGAATGTATGCATAAGATTTGACAAGGTTTTCCTCAATTCCTCATCACTGATGGAAAAAATAAAGTATGAAACTTGAGAATGAAATAGTGCTAGCTACATAAAATTTGCAAGTTAAATATTTTAATGAATAATATTTAGTGTTGATTAGACGCATGGAACACTTCTTCATTGTAGATAAGATTTGAGAAGTGCACAACAAAACAAATAACTATTTACAAATAGCAAAATGAATAAAAAGGTTGAAAATTGCTTTGTCTTTTGAATGAAGCTGTTCTTAGACACCAAATTAAAAGAGGTGGTTCCATCACTACCAACTCTTAAATGTGTCAACTTTGACAGGTTATTGTATAAACAGTCCAGAGAATTGTGTCAGGCACTGGGCCTTGGACTACATGAAAATGTTAAACTTGGTCTTGTTGGCCAAGCTCTCTTCATTGCTGTTTATGCTTTTATATGTCAAAAGGACAAGGACATCTGGTGTTTGTCCACAAAAGGCTGAGCTTCCACTCACTCTTGAACTGCGTTTTTCAAGACTCCTACTCCACTGCATCTTTTTCTCAGTCATTCTCTCTGCCACCTGGTCTGAGGTTTGGCCATTAAGAAACATTGTCTCTTGAAGGTTGTGAAAGTTCTAAGATTTTTCTGGTTTTATTTTATTATTGAAAAATCAGAAGAGAAGAAAGTGAGAAATGATTGGTCATAGGAATTGAAAAAAAATTCAAAGTGAGAGAGAATTTACACTCAACTCCAGGTGCATATCTGTCTGAAAAGACATAATTAGGCAAAACACTTTATGAATCTCACAGGAAAAAGCAAACTGGAAAAAATGTCACATATGAAGGGGATGCATACCTACTTTAAGATAAAGTGCGTTCTAACAGAATATTAGCATAAAGGTGGTAAAAACACAGAATATAGGCTCAGGTAACAATGAAGTTGTTTATGATAGGTAGAAGGGATTCAAAATTAATGATAAAGAAACCAGGTTAAAAAACATTTGAAGTACCTGGAAAAAGTTATGATGCATTTTTAAGAGGTGAAATATGGAATTTACAAAGGAATATGCTTGTAGATCTTTTTCTCTTTTTCAAAACCAGCTGCAATTCAGTATAGGAAAATAAAACAACTAGGAGTTGGTAAAAGATAAGAAAAATGTTGCCTGAAAAGAAAGTTTATTTCCCAGGGTGGCCTACCAGTGGGTAGCTTTGCTCATAATGAGTATAATAGTATATATTTTCATATTCAATTGAACTCTATGCAGCTTCCATGAAATACACAACAAATGAACAAGAGCCGAGCTTCAGGTTTTTATTTAATTCAACATTGCATGAATATTAAATGTAAGTAGGGAATTGTAAATGGCAACATGAGGCTGTGCTGCAGCTAAATTGTGATGAAAACACTGTGGGAAAATTTTGGTCCCAATTTACTACTTAAGGAGAAAATTTATGTGAGTAACAATCGAAGACTTTTCAAAAACCCTTCATTTTGTGGTTATCTACCATGCCCTGCTGTTAAAGAGGCCTTCAATTTCTTGATTTCTGGGATGTTTCACACTGATCCTGTTCCTGGTGTGGGTCTCTGTTATACCCCAAAATGTCATCAGCACACCCACTAAGAGAAAAATAGTGCCATTGTTGACATGCACCATTCAGGGATCAGCACAGTGCTGGACACAATAAATGTTAGACTATAAAAATATACTTTTCACAGTTATCAGCATTCTGATGTAAGAGGGTCCTTCAAATACAGGTTCTGTCTTGGCTGATTATCCTTTGCCTCCTCTACTACCAAATCCCAAACTGTTCTCATTCAATTCACCAAACCATGTCCAAAAGTACCTTCCTAACTGGGCTGTGGTGGTGCACACCTTTAATCTCAGTACTTGGGAGGCAAAGGCAGGCAGATCTTTGTGAGTGTGAGGCCAGCCTGGTTTACCGAGTGAGTTTCAAGACAGGCCCCAAAACCACACAGAGAAACTCTGTCTCGGGGCGGGGGGGGAGTCCTGAAATGACCTATTTTTCAGAAAATAGTCACCTATACCATAATGCCTTGGTGAAAGCTGATTGTTAATGTTCTGTCTCATTTAACCTGTGTATATCTTCTGTAAAGTGACACAATTCAAGTTATGAGTGAGATTGTAACACCACCAACATACTGGATATAGGTGTAGACCTTAAGATGCATTTAGTATTATATTATTCAATGAACATATTGTCAACACAATGAAATATTTTGAGGCAAATAAGCTTATGATGTTTTTCAATTTCTTCTGAGCATTTTGATGAACACTTGTATCTGGACCCATATAGAAACTGTTGTATATGGCTTAGAGAGAATTCCCTGTGAGTGTAGAGTGTGATCTTCTGTCCCCTCTTGACCTGGAATTTGTATGACTCCCATTCAGCTGCATTTTTTCTCAGTCATTCTTTCTTCTTAATCAGGTTGATCCACAAACACATGGTTTGGGTATACAAAATGGTTTTCTATGCATCTCAGCATAAAGTAAAGTAAGGTACTGTGTTAAAGTAAGGTAGTGTGATAACTCCAAAATCAATAGGAGAAAACAGTTCTGATTCTGACCAAACTGCTAATTCTTTTTTTAATTATTTTTTTTAAATGTTATTTTACATACCAACCACAGTTTCCTCTCCCTTCTCTCCTCCTGTTTTCCCCCCCATCTCCTTCCTACCCCCCTCACCCACACCTCAGAAAGGGGCAGGCCTCCCATATGAGTCAACAAAGCATGGCATATCAAGTTGAGGCAAGACCAAGCTCCCCCTATCCCCTGCATCAAGGCTGAGTGAAGCACCCCACCACAGGAATTAGGTTCCAAAAAGCCATCTCATGTGCCAAGGACACATCTTGGTCCAACTGCTAACATTTTAATGGGCAAGTTGCAAGTAAATTGGATTTTATTAGCAGACGCAGAAGTTAAATCTTTCCTTGGGACTGAACACCTTGCTTATGGTGACCCGTTTCTTTCTTTGAACCATTACTGTTTCATTAAATGCAGGATACACTATTTCCATGCCTCCTCATCTGTAAACTCCCTTTCTTTGAAGTTCTTTACCCTTTGAAACCTGATCAGATTTGGCAAGTTACTCAGGCAGGAGCTGGAAATCGAAATGGCTTTACGTGAGTTTAAAGCACAAAACTGGGCATTGAAAAAAAATCAATCACTCTTTAGAGTGTATCATGATGTGTATCACATAAAAGTAGAAGTTAGCAGCACACCAATTCTCTTTTGTAGGAACAGAAAACGAGTTAAAGATAAATTCTCATCTCTTGTCTCTACCTAGAACACATGTCATGATGTTTTCGAATGTAAGAATCTTACATTCATTTTGTAAGGAATGACAAATAAATTTACAAAAGTGTAAGTGGAAAAACACAATAAAAGATAAACATAAAGGGTCTCTGTGTATGTGTGTGTCTATTTGTGTGTGTGTGTGTGTGTGTGTGTGTGTGTGTGTGTGTGTGTGTGTGTGCGCATGTGTGTGTGTTCCCATAGGATGCTACTTGTTCAGTTTGTCTCTTGGATTTAAATGTGGTTATTACAGATGTTTGATTTTTCCCTATTTTCCTGATCTTGATATTTCAGTAATTTTGTGATATATAATAACTATACATAGCATTTGGGAACTGATTGAAATTGTTCATTACATCATAGTTGTACATATAAATATTTTCTGAATCTTTTTCACTGACCCTGCCATGGTATAATATAAAATTACTACAGTTTGGGTAGCCATTCTGCCATTGAGGGGCACCTCAGATATTTTCAAATTTGTGGAATCTTCTGGAAGTGCTTTAGGCAAATTTTAATGTGAACATACTTTCTCATCTCTGGAATAAGTGGCCATGGGAATGATTCTGATTGTTATTCTACTCAATATTACCATTTACTGATTAATGCACATATATAGTCACTGTTATTAGTCATGATAGACTTGGCTTTCACGTAGTAATAAAGTACCCTGTATCCTCATAGTTTTAGCCTTCACTGAGATGAAACACAAAACGTTTGTATGTGCTATACAAGAGCAGCAAGCACTCAAGTTCTGAGCCATTGATTCAGCTCCACTATTATGAAGAAGTCTTGCCTTGCCAGACTTCTCCAAACTGACCTTTGCCAGTGCTTTCTTGTAACACGATGGTCCTGGCAATTGTTCTCTGAATAAGCAGCGGTAAACTGTAGTGGGTAGCCATTCCAGCTTTGATCTGGAAGTTTCAACCCCCATTGAGGCTTTGGCAACTGTCAGACCTACAAGGCAGGGCCAAGGGAGGACCCTGGAGACCCGAGATCCAGATGGGCCATCTCTCTCTCTGTTCATGGACCCTGGACATTGGAGGTTGACTGACCAGAGCTCCAGAGAACACTGCTGGAGTGTGATACATCTTCCCCAGACCCTGCAACCTACCTATCCCTTCATTTGTAAGTTACCCACTAAATAAATCTTCCTTTTAACTACGTGGAGTGGCCTAAATAATTTCACCAATAGTAAACCCTTCGTCTCTGATAGCAGCTTATAACTCAGAGCAGAAGCCACCACCTCCATGATCCTGCCACCACTGTTTGTGGCCCAGCCTGGGCTGCAGTTTTTCCTCAGCAAACCTCCTAGGCTGGCCTCAAACTCGGGATCCTCCTGCTTCTGTCTCCTTTAGCAAATCCTACCAGTATGCACCACCACAACAAGTTGCATGCAGCTCAGGCCTGAGCTGGGGCTTGCAAGGTCACAGGCAAGTAGCTTTTTCGAGTTGGGTATCACCACACTCTGCAGAAGAGCAAGTCCTCCTGCCTGAACCATGCCATCGGATACTGATATCGAAATAATGGGGTCTAGCCCCAACGTGACACTTACCACTTCTTCCTTTCTTCTAAAACTTTTAAAACAACTTTATTTATTTTCAAAATTCTATAATCTTAGAACTAGAAACAGGATTTATATAGATAGGCATTTTTTTTCTTAACAATCAAGTAAGAAATCATTTCCTCTAGCTCAACAAAGTAAATATGATTAAAATTTGTAAAAGGTAACACAGATAAGTCTAAAGGTTACTGGTTTGAGAGTAAAACTGACAGCCAAGAAAACCAAAGTGGGAACAAGCAAAAGGAAATTTCTAATAATGACAGGGAAGTGGTTTGTTTTCTCCCCTGAAAAAGTAAAGTTCTTCCCAGAAGAGGAACATCTAAACTCAATAAGATAAATTTGGAAGGTTAGACATGCAGAAAGACACACACACACACACACACACACACACACACACACACACACACACACACGTACGTATAAATTAGAGCATAGAGTTTAGTCAGTAAAAGCCCTGTACCATGTTTAAACTGACTAAAATGTGTCTATTCAGAATATCAAGGTACCATCATAATTATCTAGAAATGTGTAATTTCAACCTTTACACAAAGGGAAGAGAATTTTCCCAAAGAAGCAAATGGAGTTTTTGGGTAATCCTTCTGTGTTATAATAGAAAGCCCAGGAGAGTCACGGCAGCATTCTATTTAATAATAATGATTAAATATAAACACTGATCATCTTGGAAGACGTCCAGTTTTCAAACATCGGGAAATTCCAATTATGCTAGACCAATAGGCTACAACTAAACAGGTTCATAATAATCAACAGTGGGAAGAGGCCAAGCCATAAATAGAGAGCCATAAATAGAGAGAATAAAGAGAGAACCGAGTTTGGAGAAGGACAGGGAGGCAAAGGATGTGTCCTTCTGGAACATAATCAAATCGTTTGTGCAATAGAAGGAATTAGAGGGGTTAGATAAATGTATTAATGTGAGGTGCTGATCTGAAGGAGAATCTAGTTGCAGCAAAGCATGGTTCTTGTTTGGGGGTGGTCTAGATCAATTGGTGGCTAATCTCAGAAATACATAAAAAAGTTATTCTTATAAAGTAGTCCTGTACACAAAACAGACACATAGAAGTATATCCACTGACTAATAAAGTTTGTGGCTGCATATGAAAAAAAACTGTAAAAGTTAAAGCATTTTACTTCTTGGTTCAGTGAGTTAAGTACATAATATTTCAAACAGCATATTACACATTTGAAGTCAAGCACATTGCCAACTGCAGTGAAGTCAACCATGAAAACATGCTATTTCAGTAATTAGGTATGAATATTAAATTTGAAACAAAATTAGTATTTTGGATGGAGAATTATACAAAGTGCTACTCACAGAAGTTTTTATTTAAGTCCCCATCTTTAAAAACTTAATGTCTCAGCATCTTTTATGCATAACGTTGCTTTGGAAACAACACACTTGCCATGGATGGCAGGATTGAGAGTTTGTTTAGTTCATTAAAATTATTTTAAAATGTATGAAGCGATTCATGAGTTAATGATTCTTACTAAAATCATACTTTGAGAATCTAGTTATTATTATGTCTGATGATGACCAGTAGTTTACTTCCTATACCATGAAGTGATGAGATGATGTATTACAAGGAAGAAGTTATCCAAGCAATCAACACATAAAGTGGATTTTATATGTAGTTCTTCCATAAATTGAATAAACTGAATGCTCTGTTTAAATGATAGTTTTGGAAGACAATGCTAAAAAAGGGATTATAGTTCATGAAGTTCATGCAACTTTGACCCACAAATTCATCTAGAAACAATGGCTGTGAGGACAAGATGTCTCTTCCAGTAGAAGTGATTTGTCAGTGGCACGGTAGGTCACCTATTTTAGGTCAAAACAGTTCAGTCCATTTGAGCCAATGATTGTACCCTTGACTTATTCAACACTAAGCATGGCAAACAGGAATGAAAGGTAGTTTTCTCAAGGGCCATATCTCTTAGAAAAATATAGCCTCACACATAGAAAATAAAAGATGTAATTATGATTCCAATGTTGTTAACACATAAAGTGAAGGTGCTATTTTTTTTTGAATAATTAAAAGAAGAGTTTGTGGAGTGATGTGAAACAGGAATAGGTTTTTGCAAAACAAAACCAAACCCAAAATCTCAAGAGTCTGTAAGTGTTAACCTTGTTGTACCATGAAGACAGAAACTCAAGTTGTTCCAGCTTGCCCATATCTCATATCATTAGGCTAGGCTAGAATAATCCAGCAAGGACATTTGAATCATTGCCACCTATGATGGCTAGTTTTATGTCAACTTGATACAAGCTAGAGTCATCTGAGAGAAGGAGACCTTAATGTAAAAAATTGCCTCTATAAAATCAGGCTGTAGGCTAGCCTTTTCTTCAGTAGGAATTGATGTGGGATGACCAACCCCATTGTAGATGATGCCACCACTGGAATAGTAGTCCTTGATGCTATAAGAAAGGAAGGTGAACAAGCCACAAGGAGCAAGACACTAAACAGCAGTCCTCCATGGCCTCTGCACCAGCTCCTGCATCTAGGAAAGCTTGCCACTTCACATAGTGTATCATGATTGCAGGTAGTAAGGCTGTAGGACTTAATAAAATAACCCAGTCTAAAGGTATAGATAGTCTTTGTTTGACTTGATGCATGCTCATGATGAGCTGTTATGTTTTGTCTTACTAATAGGGTATGAACTCTGCTATTTTACAGCTAATAGTTCTATAGAAAAAAGAAGCTAAGCTAATTAGTCCAGGTGAAGAATGCTGGGATCTTGAAACCAGGGTGGTTGTGGGCAACCTTGTCATCTGAAAAACAGGAAATTTGCTGCCATCAACCATGAATTGTCAAGTAATGTCCACTCTTTTGATACCATGGCACAACTTTGCCATCTTTTTTTTTTATTTCATAGCCCCATTTTATTTGTGGGGGAAACTAAGGCACTGTACAGATCAGTTAGTTGGGTAATGTGACAAGGCTGTAATAAATCATAGCATGTACTTAATCTCACAATAATTATTGAAACATATTAGTCACTTTTTTGTGTCTGAGTTAATATTTAACTTATACTATATTATATGATCCCAATTAATACAATAAAGTAGGTACAATTTCACAGAGGAAGAAACATGATGGGCAATGTGCCCCAAATCAGAAATCAGGTAGTAGAACTTATTTGAACCAAGAACCTTTATCTGTTAGTTGTATACTAGTGGGGAAATGGCTACAAACTATTTCTCTGTTTGGAAGTTGGACCTTTGATACCTGTAGGCAGATTGGATCTTTTCACAATCAGCAGAATGCTACCTGCTCTGTGAAGAATGTAGGCCTTTGCTATCTATAATATTATGGGTAACCCACCAGAGATGACCACTCAGTCACAGTTTATAGGCAGTTGAAAGTTTTTAGTCCAACTGGCTGGGACCACATGCAGCTTTAAGATGAGAAACTAGGTCCATGACAAGCATGTTTAGGACACAGATACAGTGTTAGCCTGGCAGACATAAAGGATATAGGCTAAAGTGAAAAAATCAAAGATATTTTCCATGTTGTTAGCTTTTAGAATATACAAGTGAGAGCAGGGGTCAGATCGAGATTGGCAATTGAATAAATTTTTGAGGTGAGACTTGGTTTGTACGATAAGATTCTAGGATAGTATGATATATATAATATATATCGTATTCTCTCTCTCTCTCTATATATATATATATAATATATATATATATATATTATATATATATATTCACTCTGTGATAACAGTGTTTCTAATAAATGTATTGAGCCAGTTTATACAATCTATAGAATCTAAGTTTAATTTTACCTGTATCTGACTCACTTACAATATCCTGCATGGATCATTTAGAAGGAAGTTCTTTTAGTAATCCTGAAGGAGGCAAAGTCATTTCAATATAAATGATACATCTCATATGTGTATTTAGTAACTTAATCCAGGTTCAACCTACCCACAGGGGTTTTTAATGTTATAAAGGGAACAGATAAGCAAAATCTTTGAGTATCAGTGTTCACTTCTCAGAGTTAATATGAAATGAGAAAGTTAAATGCTCCATTTTGATCTCTGTAGAAATTTTAGACTGAAATGGCCATTCATGGATTATCTGTGCCCTGTATCTAGCCTATTGAACTGACTCACAATGCAGATATAGTCTTGGTGCAATGCCCAGGGTCCCTCAGCTTCTGCTTTATTGAGTGGGATGACACTCAAGTATTGTGACAGTCTCCAAACACTAGACACTGAAAATGAAATCTTTACATGGCCACAAATTTAATAGCAAACACAATAAGAGAGTCTATAAAAAACAACCCACATGGTTGTTATTCCTTCTATACAACCAATCAGAATTCCCTAGGCAACTAACCAATAAGAGACAACCTGATCAATATATGCCTTGACCATTCTTATAGTTATAACACATAAAATGTAGATCGCATGGACCTGAATTTCTGACAATATATTTCAAAACAATCTAATCATTGAATGTTAACTTTTACTCCTAATGAGATCTCAGAAGACAGAAGTTGTGGCCTTGAAGATAAAAGGGCACACACAGGATGAAGTGACTCATGACAGTTCCTTGCATTGCTGCAAAGATGATGTGAGTAGGCTTCTGTCATGAGAACACTTGCTGCCCAGGTGCTCACGTGTGACTCATGCTCAAGAATCTCTGCCACCATCCATTTTAGGCTGTGCATGTTCTTGGCACCTCCAAAATCCCACCTTTTACATATGTTAGCAGTTCTCAGTAACACCACCGTACAAGCCCACCAACAAACAATTGACAGCTCAGCTTAGAGGAAATTAGAAAACAGGATCTGATTACATCTCAAATAATAAACGTTTCTGGAAGTTTCCTTAAATGGGGATTTGAACTTTAAAACTATTCACAAGCTTAGAAGTCAATATGCCTAAAAGAACAAATCCTTGTTGAATTTTGATTTCCTGTTTACTATGTTCTAAAAAATAACAAGCAATTTTAAAAGTTTATGTTCAGTATCAATGTCTTTTTATTCTTTTGCTACCTTTTTAGAGACATTGATTTAAAGGCAAACTTGTGTTACATTAGCAACACACAGAAGTTTGATCTATAATGCATAAAATATAAATATCAATTGACTCTAAGTTGCACAAGATCTTATTATCTATAAATTCCAATGGATTATTGATGTGTTTGTGTGCATACTACATATATGTACTACATATTTATGTGTAGTACATATAAGTACTACATAGATGTAAATAAATGTGACCTTACTATTTCACATCTAAAAATAAATTCTCAGATATATCCTTGAGGTCATTTTAAACTGCCTTAGAGGCATGACAGAGACAAGAGGTTCATATTTTAAAGAATTTTTAAAACTCAAAATTCAAAAGTAAAGTAACTGATAAGATGACCTCCAGAACGGAAGTCAAGAACATTTCATGCTTCACTAAGATAATCAGAAGTTTATTTTCATTCTCACTGTAGCACATCTCAGCAGGAATCCAGCAGCAGCTCCTAAACATGGAATCACTTTTGGGAGAAACTGGTCCTAACCACACTGCTACAGCGGAAGCGTATTCACAGAACCAAAAGCTTTCGTGCTGCAACTTCATTAAGTGAATCAATGTGACTTTTATTTCCCTCATTACAATGTCACCAGCAGGGACATTAGCAACTGCCTCTTACATGTCTTACTTATTGCGACTCCTTTGTGGATACATGAAGGAATGACTTATTTTGCACCTTATTCTCGCGACAAAATATTCCTAAGGATGTTAACAGCAGTCTCCAGTTTCATCACAGAAAGATGTTCTTTGCAAGAGCTAAGAGCCACGCACAAGCGTCTACATTTGATCTTCTGTGGAGCAGCAATTCACATTCTACCTTATGCTCTTTGCATCATACTCTAGGTGACTTGGATTCTAACCTTTCACATGGACTGTAAAAAATCAATTAATCCTCTAATGATTTTAATGTGCTATTCCTTTAAGTAAATATTAGTGAAACCAATATGTTGATTCTATTATTATCCCCATTATAAATTGTGAAATAACTAAAAAGAATAGGCAACTTTCCAAAATTAAAATTACTAATGTTTCCAGAATTTATAAATCTGAGCACAATGATATCATCACAGCTGACATTATGCTTGCATGTGTAATATTGTTACTGAGTCATACAAACAGAAATTAAAATAGAAACCTAGCTCTGATCTCAAACATGTAACAGAAGAGCTTCTTTTAATTAAGCCAACAGATTTGAAAATAAGTTATTTAAAGGTGTGTTCTTATTAATCTACACCGTTTTCCCTGAATTTGATGTTACACGGCTTAAACTAACAACCTTGATCCAGCCATCCTTGACTTATTGTGAACATTCAAAATGTCACAGTTAATTCCGAACACAGATATGACTCTCTACCTTCCTGTTTAGGTAAGTAAAAACAAAATAAAAATTAATTCTGAGTAGAAGAATGGGATATTTAAGACAAGCTGGATTTGAATCATAGGTTTGGATTATTTGCACCACCAGAAGGGATGGGAAATGGGTCATCACAGAGACCAGAAGCCAAATACGTTGATTGGAAGATGAAATTAAGACACTTCCTTCAGTTGTCTCAGTTTGCTATCTTTGTAATGTTTAAGCAGTGTTGATTTACACTCAGCCTATGAGTTGGTATGCTCCCTTTCCTTTCTATGTCATACAGCAGAACAGCTGTTTATTCTTCTTTAAGGTTGGTATAACCCAACCATGAATCCAGTTGGTCCTGAAACTTTATTTACTAGGAAATTCTATAATTTCTCTGATCTCATTGCCTATTGATAATCTGTTAGTGTTCTATGTCCTCTTCACTTGAGATGGTAGGTCTCATGTGCCTAGAAATTTGTTCATTTCTTCCAGGTTTTTTTGTTTCATTGAAATACAGATTTTTCCAAATATCTCTTAACTAAGTCTCTCATTTCAGTAGAATCTTTTTTGGCCTCTTTTTTTTCTGAATTTAGTCTATTAACTTTGATTAGTTTGGCTAATGATTCGCCATTCTTCTTTTACCCACCTAAAGAATAAAACAGTTTCTTCCTTAGTGGTCTGTGTCATTCTTCATTAATTAGTTTCAGGTCTGATTTTCAGCACTTATTTTCTTCCACCAATGTTAAGTCCAGTTTGATATTATTTTTCTAAGACAGTGAAGTGTATCTTAGGTTATTGTAATATATGACTTTGTTTTAAAATTCATTTTATTTTCTCCCCTGTGTGTGTGTGTGTGTGTGTGTGTGTGTGTGTGTGTGTGCGCGTGTGTGCCCCTTTGTATTTGTATAAGCATGTATGCAGGTGTACTCAGAGACCAGAAGAGGGTTTCTGACATCCTGGAATTGGAATTACATGTGGTTGGGGGTCACCTGACATGGAGAATGGGAACTGAACTCAGATTCGTAATGAGTAAGCATTCTTAACCACTGAGCCATCTCTCCAGCCCATTGTCATTCTTTTATACTGTAGTCATTCATAGCTATAAACTTTTCTGTTACATATGTCCTCATCGTATCTCTCATGGTGTAGTAAGTGGAATTTCCATTTTCAGTTTATTCTAGAACTTTAAAATATTTCTATTGTTTCTAAAACAACCCACTGATCATTCAAAAACATTAGTAATTTTTCATAGTTATATATTCTCTCTATGTCCTCTTACTACAGATTTCTGCTTTAATTTCATTATGATCACACATTTCCCTTTTTCCTTTGAAGAGTTGTTTATGTTCTGAAATACTGCCTATTGTGGAGAAAGTTCCGTGGACTGTTTCTCTAAAAGTTATAATTCCCTCTTAGCAGCAGAGGTAAGAAAGTAGCAACAGCAAAGGAGAGCTGTAGATGGAAGTTTTCCTGTGTCTTGCCTGGTTCAGCAGTTGCTGAGTCCCAAGTAAACACACAGAGGCTTATATTAATTACAAACTGTATGGCCTATGGCTCAGGCTTCTTGCCAGATAGCTTTTTCATCTTAAATTAACCAATTACTATTAATCTATGTGATGCCTGTGGCCGTGGCATTACAGTCTGCTGGCATCGTGTTGCTCCTTGGACAGCAGGCTGGCATCTCCCTTGACTCTATCCTTCTTCATCTCTGTCTTCAATTGGAATGTACCACCTAACCTTATTGTGCCTTGCCATTGACCAATCAGCCTTACTTATCAACCAATGAAAGAAACACATATTCGCAGAGTACGGAAAGACATTCCACAGCAGGTAACTAAACCAGATTTCTAAATAAAGTAAAGGAAATCTGGAAACAACAGCTATGTAGTACAATAAGGACTAAAGGGAGAGGAGAGAGATATGTAGAATAAATAAGGAGTTTATAAATTATAAGTATAAAATACAAAGAATAAAGTGATGAGAAAAGAGGGGAGTAAAAACAGGAAATAAACACGATGGGAGAGAAAGAGAGGAAAAGCTCAGGGGATAAAGATGTGGATATAAAAATAGGACATGAAACAATTCAAATATAACATACATAACATAAAAACACAGACACACACACCACACATACACAGACATGCACACACACATACACACAGGCAAACATACACATACAGACACACAGAGACATAGAAATATATATATATATACATATATATAGACAAACAGACATGCATATACAGACATATATACACGTACACACACACACACACACACACACACACACACACACACACACACACACCAGTTTTCTTCTCCTTTAGTCTTCTCATTTTGAATACTGAGTTGTAAAGGAAACTATGAGATGGTTTCTGTCTTAGGACCACTCCAAACATAAAGTACCTTAGGGAGGCTAAGCCCTACCCTGCCTGTAGGAGGAAGAACACAGTGATTGGTGTTAGACTACAAACATGGAAGAGCCTACTGTAAACAGAGATGGCTGTGAGTCACTTCTTAGCAGCAATAATGAGGCTCCCACCACCAAGTCTATGGGTCCTGGGCTCCTGCTCCCTTCCTCACAGAGCTCTTTCCTTGTGTGCACTGCAACAGTCAATATGTTTTCTCTTACATGATTTGGAAACTGAGAGTAGAGAAAGTTAGGTAATCAAACAAAATAGAGTGTGTTTGCCGACTGGGGAGGTTGTCTAGGCTCTGATACTCAGTGATTCTCTGTTCTAAAAGCTGGTTCATCAGGTCCATGGACTGGTCCATTTGGCCACATGAGGACAATCAACGTTTTCTAGTAAATAAATAAAAATATAGGAGCTATTGTCTCAGCTTCATGGCAGTGTTTGCCTAGCACGGATGAGGCTCTGGGTTCAAGTCTCAGCACTTTCAAAAGTGATTTGTTCAGTTGTTTACTGGAAAAAAAAATCACCATTTTCATTTGTTAACTTAAAAAAAAATTTACTGTTAATACTTACTAATTATTGTACCTGAGTAAGCAAAATAGAAAAGGAAATGTTTGAGATTATTCATTTCCAAGTTGTTGGTTTTGATTGCTTCCAAGAAATTAGTATAAATGCAGGTGGGGGTGGAATTACTGTCTCCATATCTCTACATCCTTTTCTGTGTTTTGAACATTTTATAGTGAAAATGTATGTATGTATTTCTTTCATAGAAATAACAATGAACATTAGTTTCAAAAGCTGCTACTGTAGAACCTCTGGCCTGCCAGTGACCTTAAGACTTTCAATCTATAAGTTGCTGAGGTTAAATCTAATATATGGCTGGCATGCAGTTTGCTGACTAAAACTTTATAGTGTCTGGAAACGGACCAAGACTCATTTATGAAAAGAGCAGTTTCATAAAGACTAGAGAACAAGGTCTAACTTTTTCTTTCCACTTTTGCTAAAAAAAAAAAAAAAAAAAAAAGCAACAACAAAGAAGTGAGTTAGGTAATCAAAGAGTCTTCCCAAGAAAATATTTTCCAAGTAATTTTTCCTAAAAGTCTTCAGGTATCTGTAAGAGTTAATCCCATTATCCTTCCCCTCTCTCTTTTTGCTAACAGAAAGGGAATTATTCTCTGATGCCTGTAACAAAGGGTAGATGCCTTCCTTCTCTAAGTAGAGATGTGTGTCCTTCTGTTGAAAAGATAAAGAGGTATGGCAGTGAACTAGACTATGCATTCAAGAACATTCCATGTAACTTCCGAACTTCACTATCAGATCCTTTACCATTTAATGAAAAGGGAGAATACTGGGTCACATGATTTGCATTTTCTAGCTCTCAGCAAATATGGAGAAAGGCACTGGAAAGGAAATGGGTCATTTTAATTGTCAGGTTCATAGGCAGCCTCACCCCTGGCTCATCAGCGAGGACTACGCAGAACTGTCTGGGTACTTTGGCTCCGGCTTCTCCTCTCTTCCGATGCATAGGGTTTGACTAAAGCCCTGACCTCCCTTGCCAGGGCTGAGCTCTCTATGCTCTCTGTAACTTCTTTTCCAGCAGAGATGCAACTTTTAATTCACTAATACTGTAGAAATGAACTAAGCCTCACCTTTTACATTTTTTTCCCTCGAGTAAATGGCATTAAAAAAAAAAAAAAAAAAAAAAAAAAACCTTTCTATGAAGATGTTTTGACAGGCTTAGTGAAACAGATTCTACTCTACACATCGTATGAAATCTTTCACATTGTGCCATTAAGGGGAGTGCATTGTGTCGAGCTACAGGTGAGTGGAGCTCACTCTTCAGAAACAGAGAACAAAAGTAAGCCATGGGCGCGGATAAGGAGCTGTGCCTTCTGCTTCTAAACCATTCCTGAATAAAAGCTGCATGTTAGACTAGAAGGGGAATTAATAGCTCTCTGCAAACTTATGCCAGGCACTTAGTGCACTCAACGGAATGGCCCTGCATCTCTCAATCAGTCAGGGAAAATAAATAAATAAAATGGCAGTCAAGAGCAGACCCCAAGCCACTCATGGATAATCCTCTAAAAGTGTGGTTCAATTGAAACTAATACCTTAAAAATTCTCATGCTGCCTGCCATGATCTCTCAAAACACAGCTCAGAAGTGGAATACTTTGATTATTTTTAAACAATAATCCCAACTACGAATCAGAAGGCAGCGTGAAGAGAGGTGGGCCAGGACACTGAAAGATGGCACTTCAGGCTTCTCCTGCATCCCTCTCCATGGATTGACTTCCTATTCACATTCTCTCCTCCCACAGCATATAACATACATCCTCTAAGATTTGGCTCAGTATTTTTTTTTTTTTTTTGGTTTTTTTGGTTTTTCAAGACAGGGTTTCTCTGTGTAGCTTTGCGCCTTTCCTGGATCTCGCGCTGTAGACCAGGCTGGCCTCGAACTCACAGAGATCCGCCTGCCTCTGCCTCCCGAGTGCTGGGATTAAAGGCGTGCGCCACCACCGCCCGGCATTTTTTATACCCTTCACTCCCTTAAATACTCTAAACACATCTTCACTGTGGTTCTTCACAACACCTGATTGAAATTTTCTGCTCTGCTATTCTGCCTCTCCTGTGAGTGTCTAAAACTCCAAGCAAGAATAAAAAGAATTTGGTTATCCATTTTCACAAGCTCCAGCCAAATATCATAAAGTATCTGGAGGCACCACCTTCAAATGTCTAAGTAATCTTCAATTGTATAAAAATTGTTAGAGAATGCTCGGAGCCTTGTCCATGTAAGTCAGTTTCAACAGACTCTCACTCTCACTCTCCATTATCAATTAGAAAAACAATTCTAAAACAAATCTTGTTTTTAAAAATGCATATGTGAACTGGCTGATATTTCATGTACACACACACACACACACACACACACACACACACACACACAAATATTAGTTAGAAATTATAGTCTACCTGCTCTGAAGGTAAGATGCATAAATGGCAAAGCTCTGTTTCATTTGGGGAAGGGACATCCATTGCTACTACTGGCTGCATTTGTTTTATCATTACTTACACAGGAGGCAACTCCAATACCCCTTTCAGTTTGCCTGTAAAGTTGAAATGGGAATAGAATTCCAAGATACAAAAACTGAATGCGTGTGCTCAAGGTTTATTAACTTTCAGACAGTTGACAGATACCAAAATAACAAGAAAAAATCTTTTAGGACCACCAAATTATTATAACTGCTTGAAACCCCAGGTTTTATAGTGGAGCTTTCCTGATATCATAGTTACCCAATTTTCATATATAGAGATGAAAGGAACTGTGATAATATCCCAGAGAGCAGTGTGTCTTCCCTTGTGCTTGAGTTAAGAAAGTGTGTGGGGTGTCATGTACATTTCCAAATAAATGTGTATCCTATTATGCCTTTTCAAAATGCTACACAGGATTTGAATTAGAAGTTTGGAAAATATAAGAATCAAAGCTAAATAATAATTTTATTAACTACAAAAGTTAATACATAACTATAAATATAGTAATCTGTATAAACACACCAAGAGTTTCTTTAAATAAAATTAAAACCTAATTTCCAAAACTCAGTCAGAGACTACACTATGAGCTCCCCAGCCATGGACCTCTGACCTAGTCTCTAATATCTGGCCCAGACTCCCTCCTACTGATCCACTTAGATCTCAGCCTCACATCTAGATAGGTATCAGTTGGTTACCCCATAACCACCAAGACAGTATTACCACCTGGCAAGTTGAGTTTGTAAAGTGAAAACTTCAGCTGTTATTTGTTTATTTATGAGTAGTTAATCAAACATTTTACAGTTTATTCATCATACTCTGTTACTTTTTTATTTGGTCTATCTTTTGACTGATTTTTGAATATTAAAGGTAGTTTACACTTTGGGAATAATTTCAATGGGCATATGTGAAAACATCAGCAGATGATGGACAGGTGACTCTAAATTCATCCTCAAAATTTCCAGGTCATGTGAATAGTGCTATTTTGAAGTTCATTGCTGCTTTGTGGTTGTGCATTTTCAGAATAAACTGTGTTCCCCAAGCCCTGATAATCATATGTGCTTGTCTGTATGCTGAACAGTATGTACTGTCTCAACTCTTGGAACAAGGCTGCAGTCTCTAGTCCTAATGTTATGTGTGAGATACATCTCAATACCTAAGTAGGGTGTGAAGTCCAGGGATGTCAAATTAGAGGGTAAAGAAACCCAAGGTTTGAAAATCCTGTGATTCCACACTTGGCTTAAAATTATTTCTTATTAATTATTTCTTATTATTGCATTTTTTTATTTAATAATCTCATACATGCATATAACATGTTTTTGTTAAATGCCTTTCAACTCTTTCCCAAATCCCTTCACTACCACCCTCCAAATTTCATGCTCTTTTTAAAAATTTCTCAGTCCAGGTAATGTTGCCCAAGTGCAGGGCCAGCCTCTGGAGAATGAGTAGCCTGTCAGGGGCCATATCCCTGAAGAAAATTGACTCTCTCTCTTCCAATAGCTATCAGTTGCAATAACTGTTTGGTTAGAGAGTGGGTTTCACTGCTCTCTTTTCCCACTCATGCTAACATTTTCTCTGGCTTAATCTTGCACATGCTTTGTGCAAGCTGTCAAATTCCCACTGTCTATATTTAGAGGATCTATAGAGTTGTCCATTTTATATTAGTCCAAAGATTTGCTTGAAAAGACATGTTTTTAAAAATCTCTGATCTGGATGCTGTTTGTCTAGTTGGGAAGATCATTCAGAATATCTAATCTGTCACAGGACCTGTCATTGCTATTCTCCATGACTGTGTATTTTCTGTTTTGACTGACAGATACCGCTTTGATTAAGGACTGACAATCAATGAACAAGAGAAAAGAACTCAAAGAGAAGTTTATTTGCTACCCAGTGGGTCTTCTCTAAGGTGTTTTATGATGTGTTCATATGAAATTCTAAATGGTCACTATATCTAAAAGCACAGCTTCTTTAAAAAGCTACATTATCTTTTAAAGAAGGGACTATCCACCTGCCAACATTCTTCAGTTTAAGTAAATTAGAAACATAATGAAATAGGCATATCAATATTCCTTTAAGTGCCTGTATTTCTTTCTTCCTTGAATATCCATTCATTCTGAAATATCTCACAGAAGGTAATCCAAAGAATGCAAGAAGAATTGTGAGACACTGTGAAAATCTTCCCTGTTTTGTCAGAAAGCTAGAAAAACAGATAATAAATTGTTAAAAACAGCTAACCACCCTGGTCTTGGTAATGTTTCTCTAGGAGTACTATGATACAGGAATTGTCAAGGGAAAGCTTAGAAATGATCTTCTTCTCTGAAGGGGCATAATCGTCTCCTGCTTTGTCTCTGCCTGCAAGTGTTCCATTGTGTTCTTCTCATAAGCCAGGTGATGATGAGACCGCTGTGATCTCAAGTTCTGATAAGTGATGAGACACCGCCTCATAGAAGGTTCATTAGGACAAAATGCTACATTTTACATAGAGGAAACATCTTTCCTGGGCACACATCTAATGAGAGGATTTGCCATCATCCTCAGCTTCTCTGGTCCTGCCATTCCTTATCACATCTATAGGAGGAGCTACCCGTGAAGGTAATCAAGTAGTGATATTAACCCCATTATTTTTAAAAGATGGTATTTTATGAGAAGATGTGCAAGGAGGTCACTTCATGTGTGGGAGAGAGTGCTCTTAAAAGTTCAATTATCAACAAATTAAGCAAAGAATTTAAGTACTTAATACACATTTATATATATATATATTATATATATATATATATATAAAACTTTAACAATGTTACTGTTGTATTGACGAACAATCCTTCTAGTTCCATAGTATTTTCATTATTTAGATCTGATTGTTTTTATTTGTACATGAGCACTATGTGATGAGATAGTGTTAATTTCTGTTCATATAAAAATGGGATGGCTGCCGGGCGGTGGTGGCGCACGCCTTTAATCCCAGCACTCGGGAGGCAGAGCCAGGCGGATCTCTGTGAGTTCGAGGCCAGCCTGGACTACCAAGTGAGTTCCAGGAAAGGCGCAAAGCTACACAGAGAAACCCTGTCTCGAAAAACCAAAAAAAAAAAAAAAAAAAAAAATGGGATGGCTGCTTCAAAAAATAAAGAACTCGATGTCAAATAAGATGATATGTTTATCCAAAATGGATTTTAAAAACTCTCAATTTGAATGTCTTTAATTTGAAGTATCTGTAAGTATGACTTTTGAAAGAACATTTATAAATAAATTGACGACATAAATTGGAATTCACACAGAAGTGGAAAAGTAGAATATTGAGGGTGACTCTCACCTTCTTCCTCGTCCATGTGAATGATCTGTGGCAAGACATTAGAATTCCTGTCAGGTTGAGAAGAACTAGTCTGAGCTCTCCTGATAGCATGGGAGCCTGAGGCAAGGCTTCACTCTAACGCCGGAAGCATCCTTTTTATACTCCATTTAACACTTTGTTTATATGCACAACCTCATTTTAGTTTGCAGGGTTAGCATTCTAGAACTTGCCTTATCTAGATAATTGATTTGGAGTAAATACTCACAAATGGCATATGAACAAATTTGGGCATCAGTGTTTAATATAGATGTGAGGCATTCAGCCTATCACCTCTGAAAATTGACATAAAAACTAAGGTTAGTGCTCTGCATCCTGAGGCTATGCAAGTAAAGGCTTGTTAAAGTCCTGCAACATCTCTCTGAGAGCGCCAGAGGTTCACAGACACACCATCAGATTGGCGAATGTGGAGTACACAAGCGGAGAAGAAAGTGTGGGGATGGAGCACAACCCATTCCATAGACACAAATTCTCTACTTCTGTTGGAGGAATGTGACCAGAATCTTGCATTCCATCTCTTCTGGATAGAACTTTCCGGTGTGGGTTAGTATTCTCATGCTTTCTTATATTCTCATTTTCTAACTGCTTCTCTAAACAGCTTATGTGGCTAAACGTAGTCCTCACTTGAAGGACTTCATACTTGCTTCCAGGTTCTAAGCCTGATAGCTTGAATTTCTGTAGCTTGTGCACTTGTTCTGTTTACAATACTATTTTGTTTTGTTTGTTTGTTTTAGAAAGATGTACAAAACATCCATTGAAATAAATAGTTCCTATTAGTTTTAAGTTGAGAGGAAATAAAAGGACAAAGCCTTGAGTAGCTGTGCTGAGATTCTCTCCCATCCATGTGGACTGATGGTATGTTCTTCCTAGTTATTGCTCCAGACACTGGGTTTCTACAAGACCCAATTTTCAATTGAGAGAGCACATGGTTTGATGTTCTGACCATTGTACTATTTTCTAAAAATTAAGCTAAATAATCATCCACTCCCATAATTTCACATAAAATAACACAGAATTTGTTTATATTGTCAACTATTCATGCTTCATTTTCTTTTAAAAATTCAAACAATCTTTTCTACAAAAGGCAGGCAAGGTAGAGATACCTAACAGGAGGAGTTCATCAGATATCAGCAAGGTTCCATTTTCTAAATAGAACCAACTGGTCTTTTGGGGACTGTGGTCAAGGTTGGCATTATGTGGCTTCTGATTATTCCTCACAGGCCACGTAATGAAAATAATAATGGAGAGGAAGGTGCCAATTCAATCTCTACCATAGTAATGGAGGTACAATACTTTTAACAGAATGCTCTACGTTGATAAAGTCGAGCAAGGCACATTCACCTAGAGGAACTAAAGCTAAGATTTACTTTATCATTCCTTGGTTAAATTCACATTTATAAATTGTCCTTTCAGGACCTCCTCAGGGTTCTGCTTCAATTCAAAATTAAGCCATGTAGCATCAAATATTAATGAGAAAAGTTAGATCCATTTATATTTCATGCTGAAATGTAGCCAATTCTTCCACACTGATAACACAATTAGTGAACTAATTTTGAAGTGCATAATGGATTTTTAAAAGTTAACTTAGCTGTAACAGGCTGTAGGCAGATGTTATGGAAGAAATGGGTGGAGGTTACCATATACTGTATTTTAAAAACTGAAGGGAAACCTAAGAGAGTATAATGCTAATACACACAAACACACACACACACACACACACACACACACACACACACACACACACACACACACATGTATACACACACACACACACACACACACACACACACACACACCATTTTTCCAATTTTGAAAACTTCTCTAAAATCTCAATCATAGTTTTATTTCTTGTCCTAAATAACAAATTGCTCATGATTTACAGACCTTTTGGTTATGAAAAGAAAATGTGCAATAACATCAGGAAAAAATCGTAATAACCCACCTGCTTATCTTTATTTTTTCCCTATTGCCCTGTGTTATTGCATAGTATCTGTTTATTCCAGAAATCTGTTTCAATAAAGTCACATTCCTTATGCCAGTTATTCAAGCCTGGAATCTGGGCTCATCCCTCAAGTCTTTCCCCTTGTACTTTCTCTCTCTAAAACTTAACCATGCTCTATCTGCATTCCAAAGATATTTTTTAACACTATACACTTATCTACATTTAGCCATCTACCCCAACCCCCCAGCAGCCAAGCAGCATGAAACAATCACCTTCTTAAATACCAGAATCTTTGTTCAGTCTTTAAGCCATTCTTGTTTATTATCCACTATAACAATTTTTTTGTTGTTAAATGATTTTTTTCCCAACATTTTTTTCAGAGAATGTCTTTGCCATGCTCAATATTTAAATTATCACAAATACACACCGTATGGTTCTTAGTTAATGGCCTAGAAGGTAGAATAAGATATAAGATGCATGTTTTGGAAGTTAAGTGGAAAAAATAATAATCACCTATCCTTTATCAAAGTTAGAAAGCGACACAAATATAATTGATACATTTGTGTTTGGATGCGTTAACACATGTATTTGACTATATTTGATCGGTTCATATGCAAATCAAGAGAAACCTCTTCATAAATTATTTTGTACAATATTTCAGCATTAAGCTGGAGTTTTGACTCCGAATTTCCAGAGTTGTTGTGAAACCCAGAGATCTCTAATGGCACATTTGGATAAAAATCCCACAGAAATCTCACTCAGTATACGTTGTTCTCCATGGCTTTCTGATCAAAACATTGAGCTCTCTCATGAGTTCTGTACTTCAGAGAACTTCTCAGACCTGTGATACAGAGGTGACCGGTCCTAGAGAATGCTTCTAAGGCTTCCAGGGGAGCAGTTCAAGACAGTCATGTAGTGGTCAGGTGGACAGTAGACAGACAGGCCACTCTATTTCCCTTTGAGATGACCTGCATTGAGAGCAAATGCTCGACAGGAAATAAAGACAAATTTTACCGGGAGTAGTGACCAGTTGTCCCAGGTTGTTTTTTTTTTTTCCCCCTCAAAGAGATTCATGGAGAAAAAGAGAGAGAGAGGAAACACATCACTCAGAATCTGTGATGTTCTCTTCAAAAGAATGAGTTGTGATCCCGAGGGCGAAGTTTACGCAAGAACTCTGAATAAAGTGATTCTACGCTTTTGACCTCTGCAAGGCGCTTCTACCTATTGTGTTTCTATTTCTCATGACATACCAGTCGTCCAAGTCCGCCGGTCACCCATTCCATCTCTACCATAGGAAAACACTTAGGGCATCCCCCTGGAGTATTTTCTTCTCTAGAATGCCTTTTAATTTTAGATTTCCATGCTCCTATTTTGCTTTGCACATCCCAAATCAATTAGCTGCCTTTTGGTCAAGAAATCCAAGAAAGATAATTATCATGGGCAGACAAAACAGCCTAGAAATGGATGCTAAAAGACTCCTGATATTTCTTTAGCGACACTATGTGGTTCAACATTTGGGTTCTCCTTAACATTCACCGAGAATCAGCACTTAGAAAACAAAAAACGAAACGGTGAGTAGATGGTGCAGACAGTAAGAAAATTTAGAACTGGAGAACATGGGGGAAGGGTTGTTCCTTCAAACATTAACACAGCCTATATTAAGCATAAGATACTATCCAGTATTTCCCTAATATCTCAACAATTTATACACCCTTGCTATACTTATCTATTTACTATAGGTACATATTTATAGTGACCAAACAAAAAAAAAGCTAATAAAAAGAGGATCAAATAGTATTTTAATATACACATATCATATATTACTTTGATTCTTCTAAACTGTTCTTCAACATGCATAAATTTTTATTTCAGACACTGTGGACATATTTTATGCTAAGGTACATTTTTTACAATATCATTTTCCAACAATTCTTTAGCTGAAAATGTACAACCACATTAAAAATTAATTCCCTTTTGTTATCGCAGGGTATCCTTGGTCTTCTCACTTCTTAAACTTACACTCAGTACTTGTATTCAATTTTGCTTGCTAATTACTATTGTTTCCTTATACATTTGTGTAGTAGAGATCCCTGGGTAAAATGCAGTGTAATGTGTGATACATAACAGACTAGTAAATATTTACTGTAGACAAATTTTTTAATGACCAAACCAATAAATGAGGAACTGATCTAGTGCCTCCAAGAATATCATTTCCAACCTCTAAACAGTGGATGGTAATGGGGAGAAGCCACAAAGCAGGGATTCTTTCAGGATGTTTAGGGGTCTGGAGCAGAAGGGTAAGCCATCCATCCTGCTGAACTATGACTCATTATCTTTATGGAAGAGTGGAAAGCTCCTGTGTGAGCCGAACAGCTTCATTGACGTCAGAGGCCTTTGTGAAGCACGTCCTGGCATTTAACCTAATGTTCTGTACCAGATAGATGTGGGGCTTGGGGCAGTTCTTTCACTTATTATTTCCATTTCTGCATTATCAAAAGCTGTAGAGGACAATAGCAGTGAAGATGAATTCTGAATTATAAACATGAAAATCTGAAGGTCCACAGGAGTCTCCTAAAAACACCAATAGGCATCCTGATTTTATTTTAACCTTTGACTCTTTGTTTGCGGGTTAATACTGTACTGAAATGGAGCTCTTCATGGAAAATGATTGCATGAAAACCATATCATGGCATGATTACAGCTTCTAAAACAAAATTTTCCTTAGATAATTTTTATATTCTCTTCTTATTCACAGTATTTGAACATGGGAAAATGATGCTATTATCTGTCTATGTATTTATCCTTGCTTGTTGTACAGAGTTAACTTTCAATAGGAAAGATAAACTTGTTGATTTTTGAAATGATCATCTACAAGTTTCTCTTTCTGTATAATTCTTTCATTCACTAGATATTTACTGTGTACTAACTACGTTGGTATGTCTGGAGTCACCAAGGGTGCAACGATAAATTAAGAAGGGAGATTTGCAGACTGATGCTTACAGAGTAGAATTTTAAAACCTTACCTAGACAGAGGCCAAAGGAACTCCTCTTTGTCCTCTGATGAACTGAGGACATCAGTCACAGTTCAGATCTTTTACATTCATTCTTTATATGGAAAAATTAGATACATCCTATTTCCCCAGCTATGATGAAGAATAGTTCTCTCTACCTCCTCCCACTCTCCCAAGTTTCATTACATATTTCTTATCATGCATTTGTATGAACCAAGTACAGATTTAATAGGCTTACTATTTTCGGACCCATTTGTTAAACCTTCAATTTTCTTTTAAGGTCTCAAATCATTCCCACAATTTAAAACTAGCTCTATCATTACTCCCTTAGTATTTGCCTAAAATAGTACATTCATTTATTTCATATTTGGAACTAGAAAGCACTTTTTTTCTCCATTAGTAGAGATGCATGGTGCTAATATATAAAAGCTATTGATTAGAACATTTCATTTCACAGTGTGAAATAAGAGACAGGGTCTTCTTGGAGAAAGGAGGCTTCACTTAACCTCTGTTCCAAGTTGACTCAGCACGTCTGTGTTCAGTTGGCTTCATAGACAACTAACTTAAAATGTGTTTGCACATGTATAAGAGCTCTTTAGTGTGTCCATCTGTGCATGCATAATTAGTATTTACTAAATATTCTATGCTAGATGACGATGGAAGAAACCATTAGTTCAACAGATCCACAGTGTTTGGTATATGAACTAATAATACTATCTCCCACATGTAATATTTGTATTCTGAATGAGGGTTAAGGAAACAAAATTGTCCAGACTGTATTTGGGGGCAAGGGAAATACCCGATTCAGCAAAGTGCTTATGTTGCAAGTATGGGGACCTGAGTTAAATCTTTAGATTCTACACAGAAATTTTTAGAATGATAGAATACACTTATAATCATAGCTCTGAGGAGATGGAGTGAGGTAGATCCCTGTGGTACACTGGCCAGCCATCTTAGCTTACTTGGTGGGATACAGTTCGTTGAGAGCTGCCGTCTCAAAATAAAGACAGATGACAATCTATGTTGACCTCTGCACTTCACATGAATGCACATGCATATACCTTGACACAAGTGTGTGCCACAGAAACATGCACACATAGACACACACACGCACATACACGCATGCTGCACATCATTATATTTGAAGAATTTTAAAATACACAACAAATTTTTAGCTTTAAATGGAAGGTAGAAATGTCAGCATTAGCCAGCTGTCTTTTTATTTTATTATAGAGAAGGGAGCAGGTCTGTGGAAAGCACATGCCCATCATGCAGGGAGTTCTGCAGTCCAGTTCGAGCATCAAACAAAACAATTAAAATAAAATAAAACAGTAATGTTAGACCTGTTTTCCCTATTAAATAAATTATCTTTAAGTATTGGTGTTTTAATCTGATATCTTGAAGTCTAGAGGCTGACAGTCCCCTTTGGTAATTTAGGACAGGTATGAGAATGACTCTGAATCGGAGTTACCCAAAATACACCCATCTTTAACATATCTCTTCCTTTTACGTGAATAAACATGTAGCTACTATTTTGCAGGACATGGATCCCTTTCAATTTCCTGAGTAAAATAAGAGATATGATAAATGGAATTGCTGAAGATATATAACAAGACTAGGTATACAGAAATATTACAAAATGTCTAATCCTTCTACTTTTCCATGGAGTGGGCTGGTGACAAGCACTTTACCTAAACAAAGTGTGAACGTATCAGTTCTCTCTTATTCTGTCAGACTGGTGTAGAAATGCAAATTCTTACCTTCTTAAGTCATCTCCATAGAATACTATTTTAAGTAAAATGGAAAAAAATAAAACTCTTTTAAAAGATACACACAATACTTATAACATGTTTTTTCTTTTTTTTTTTTTTTTTTCCGGTTTTTCGAGACAGGGTTTCTCTGTGTAGCTTTGCGCCTTTCCTGGAACTCACTTGGTAGCCCAGGCTGGCCTCGAACTCACAGAGATCCGCCTGGCTCTGCCTCCCGAGTGCTGGGATTAAAGGCGTGCGCCACCACCGCCCGGCCGTATAACATGTTTTTAAGGTAAGGGATTTCCCCCCACACACACACATATTCCCATTCCAGATACCAACAGCACCTCCTACATTTTAATACTAATGAGTAAGAGAATCCATGCAGTGATTGTGCAAAGTTTAAGGATAGGTCCCTTCAGAGATACCTTGGACAGCAGTCTAAGTCTGGAAGGTCATCTGTGTTTCTGATCAACCCACCTATGTCTGGGTTCCCCATACCCATTTTCTCCAGTCTCACAGTTAACTACAGAGACTCACAAACTCTAGGAAGCTCTTTACCATAGATGGTTAGTTCTCCCTGTACAATAGGACAGCAGTGAGAGGGAAGGGAACACAGGGCATGATAGGGTGAGGACCACGGACAATGAGGGGTGATCGGTCCTCTCAGGGATGCCCCACTTACCCACAATGCACCACTAGACACCCACCAGCACTCATTACATAGGGACTTATGGAGATTTTACATAGCAAAATTGGTCAACTCATTGGCCCCTGGTGACTGACACCAGGCTTCAGCTCCTCCTAAATTCTCTGACTGAAAGCCAGGACTCTCTTATCACATAGTCGGTCATTCTGTCCTTCATCCTCCACTCTGCAGGTTTTTCTCTCAATTGCTAATTCAGAAATGGCCAAACTGGGTTCACTGTGAAAAACAAATTCTATTTCTTTTAATGTATTTGTCCAGAAATGAAAAAGCTTTAAAAAATATTGTATCAGAAACCACAAACTAATATAAAGAAAAAAAGTATTCTATCAGTCCAATTATTCAGGTAAGTACAATATTTGGAAACTCTTCCCATAGGATATGGGATTAGAGAACACACATATCTTCATTGCCTCACAAAAGCAGCTACACACTTTTTTTCAATCTTTTCATAAATGGACCCGATTTTTAATTTAGGTTTCAATTTAGTTTAATTTTTTTTTTTTTTTTTGGTTTTTCGAGACAGGGTTTCTCTGTGTAGCTTTGTGCCTTTCCTGGAACTCACTTGGTAGCCCAGGCTGGCCTCGAACTCACAAAGATCCGCCTGGCTCTGCCTCCCGAGTGCTGGGACTAAAGGCGTGCGCCACCACTGCCCGGCTAATTTAGGTTTCAAAATTAATACATATTCTTATTGACATGGAATTCAATGGATTTCGAGCAAACATCCTACTCAAGTGAGGTAGTCATTTATCACCCTCAATCATTAAGACTGTCTCCTGGAAATGTTTTGAGATCATATTTTCTGAGCACAACCTCAAACAACTAAGGATTACTAGTGTTGTGGGAAAAGATGGGAAGTTCTAGGCTGGGGGCACTTGCACTTTGAAAATGAAAAAGAAGTATCTTATGTTTAAGGTATAATGGAGGGTCAATGCTGGTAGGACCATGGATAGTGCATAATGCCAGGAAACTCAGCATCCACTGTACACTTAAGGATAAAGCCTGACACCAATGTAAGTGGTTTCAATGTACAATCAATCTTTAGCCTATGTTGGACATTTTATAATTTATTCCTAACATTAAAATAGAAAGTTGTTTTTTCCTGATAAACTAAGATCTGTAGTAACCTTTTCATGTCTTGGAGAAATAGAAACACCTCAGTCTCCATGGTGATGAATAAATTGATAGCCTGAAACACAATTAATGTATCCTGCCATGTGGCTTTAACTCACAGGTTATAACTGTCAATCTGCAGATAAGTGAGAGAAGATTTCAACCCAACCTCTCTCTACCTTATATCTCTCTCCTTAAATCCATTATAAATGATGTTCTTCTTAATGTGAATCATTGTGCTGAACTCCTGGCTAGCAGGACAGTGGGTGGGCAAGTAATTGGAGGTGGTACAGAGAGGAGTTCTGCATTTGCTGGTAGAATCTTTATCTGGCAGTAAATGGAATTTCATTAACAGATTTCCATCCTTTGTCAAATCTCTGAAATAATTTATTATTCTAAAGGAAAGACGCTATAACCCTACTATAATGATAGAACACAGATCTCGGTAGAACTCTGTGGAGGTCATCAGGTCTACAGATGCTCACTCATCTTGGCAAGCCTTCAATTTAGGGCAAACTAACAGACAACAGGCAAGGCTACCAGCAAGACTTTCACAGGAACAATTATCCGCACAAAACGGACCCCAAGGACATAAGTCTTGAAATTGAAGAGTTAAAGATACATCACAGTCAGAATGAAGAGTTGGACAATTCAGTTACAATATCAAAATATTTTGCATCCAAATACATGCCTGCTAACCTACCACATATCAATAAACTCCATAGTTATGTTTCTCCCTGATTTGATTTAAACTTATTACTTTGAAAGATTCTTCTGCATTAACTTATTATGCAAAAGTCTGAGATGATATTTTAAATACTTTGGCTTTCTAATCACAATTTAACTTCCAGTTGCCTCTGAAATATTTTGTTATAACCACTGAAATTGCAACCACAATTGGACGCACTTCGCTACCCAAAAGTGTATCTTCCTGTTTTTATTTTTGTTAGGTAATATTATTTTCCTTCTTGGATCTCTGAGGGAGTTGAAGATTAGTTAGTTATAGTTGAAGACTAGTTAGGATAGAAAATGAATTAGGTACATTTTGGACTTACCAAAGTAGGATAGATAATGGAATTATTTTCTCTGAATTTGTCAAATATAAATGGACTAGACATTGTTTAGGTATTTATTACTTGCATATATTGTATATAGTTATTGTACTTTTGTATATAGTTTTTCTTATGTTAGTTATAACCTTTTTCCTTATTTGTTTTTATTAAAATAGAAAAGGGGAAATATGGTGGTATTTTATTTGTACTGAAATGTGATTTTAATTGTATGTTAATAAATAAATTGCCCGGGGGTCAGAGCTATTAGAACCATAGCAAAAGCTGGGCGATGGTGGTGCACGCCTTTAATCCCAGCACTTGGTAGGCAGAGCTAGGTAGGAAAAAAAAGTGTATCTTTTTAGCGTATACAACACAATCCAAGAGTCTTCCAGATAAATTCAGCCTTTACCAGAGAACATCTTATCTGATGAGTAAGAAGAGTACACACAGTAAGAGTACAGAGTACTGTGCCCTTCATAAACCACTTAGACACCAACATCCAGATAGTGACCTGAGTTTATCATCAAATTGCCTAAGTTTAGGGCCCCCATACCCATCATTCAAGGTTGATTCTAGAGTAGCTCATAAGCTCTGCCCCCTCACGGTTGTCCCATTGTTTAGTGAAGCCAACCACAGACATGCTGGCAAGATACCCTCACCAAAGGAATACATCTGGAACATATTGCTAAAATCCAAGGCTGAATGGGAACATCTGTGTCTTGTTTTCTGTCAGGCAATTCACCTAGTGCAAGTCACAGAGACAGCTGACATAGGGGAGATTCGAAATTGACCAATGGTTGTCCAGGATAGCAGCATTGATTGATATTCCCAAAGGCCACTTCTTTTTTGAGAGCCACTTGCTTTAATATTTCTACACAAAATAATGCACTCCCATGAAAAAAGAAGCCCATGTCACTCCTGAGTTAAAAGCAGAATTGGCACAGGTACAGACAACCAGAACAGGGAGGAGGGCGCCTAGAGGTGTAGGAATGAATGTACTGAGCAAGTCTGTTGCCACAGAGGGACATAAGATCTAGGAAACATGCCAGCACTTCCCATTCTAAGGCGTTGTATGTGCTAGACAAGTTCTCTACCACGGAGCCACAATGGCAGCCTCTATATCCCAAAGGCCACTTATAAGCAAGTTCCCTTCTCTGCATCCTTGCCTGGGTTCAGGGTTCATGGCTACTCACCTCAGGCATTCTCAGAGGGGTGGCAGTGTTTCATTATAAGTTTAACTGTATTAACTTTTAAAATATCAATGGAGTTCAACACCTTCCACCTTCACAGTACCCTAGCTTTTCATTGAAGTGCCTGTTCCTGTTTTTCTCTCATGTTATAACACAATTTTTCTTTTTTCTTTTTATTATTTAAAGCCTTTTTCATACAATATGTATTTTATCAAATTCTTTTCTTTAACCTAACACATCTCTAATCCACCCCATCTCCCTACAATGCCAATTTTTTCTCTCTTTCTGAAAACCAATAAAAATATCAAGCCAAACCAACAATAAAAAGCAATAAAACAAAAAAATAAAACCAAAAAACAAAACATACATGCTACCGTAGGGGAAAAGTAATAATCTATATCAACTTAGGTATGAACCTTCAAGATGCATTCGTGTAACAGTGGCACATATGTTACAGGAGTAACCCACCAATTTCTGATTGGATTTAAGGTCCACTTGCTGAAATGGAACCCATGCTTGAATCTGCTAAAGTGTCCAAGAATCTGAGATTAGATAGACCATGGGCTTCAGGGAAAACATAATGCTATTATTCTGCTAAAAAGGAGCACAGCAATAAAACTACCTCTGATGACAGACCCATCCTCAGAAAAGCTTTCTCCTGATGGGAAACTAATCCAGAGGAGAACTAACACAGAGACATAAAGCTGGACAATGTGTAGAGAGTATGAGGCTTTGGAGAACTCAGTTCTAAATGGTATGTCTTCAACAACACTCTCCCCTCAGGGCTCTGGAAACCATGTGGAAGAGAAGGCAGAAAGACTGTAAGGCCAACAAATCGTAGATGGCACCAAAGATTTTTCATTGTTTAGTATTCAGAAATATTTTATATGATGTCAGCACTCAGGGAGGTATTGAGATTTAGAAACATTTTCTCATAATCTGTAGTTTTTTTTCTTTTTTTCCTTTATTTAGCCTGAATGTTTATATGCATATCACATTCATCCAGTACCAGAGCAAGTCAGAAGACAGCACTGGATCTTTTGGGACTGGAGTTATTGATAGTTGTGAGCTGCCATGTGGGTGCTGGGAAATGACTATGAGTCCTTGGAAAGAGCAACCAGTTCTCTTATCTGCTGATTCATCTATTCAGCTCCCAAAGCAAAGGTTTTTTTTTTTTTTTTTTTTTTTTTTTTTGGTTTTTCGAGACAGGGTTTCTCTGTGTAGCTTTGTGCCTTTCCTGGGACTCACTTGGTAGCCCGGGCTGGCCTCGAACTCACAGAGATCCGCCTGGCTCTGCCTCCCGAGTGCTGGCAAAGGTTTTTAATCTTGATGAAGTCCAACAATTAACTTTCCTTTAATAACTTTGTCTTAAAAAAAGATTTAATTACATTTATTTTATGTATATGGGTATTTTGCCAACATGTATGCCTGTGATCATGTACATGGCATGTTCTTGGAGGCAAGAAGGAGGCACCAAATCCCATGGAACTAAAATTACAGGTGTAGGCTGCCATGTGGGTGCTCCTTAATGAACCTGGTGCTCTGAAAGAGAAGCTAATGCTCTTAACTGCTGAACCATTTTCCGGCCCCTACCATAGATTCAGCTTTTGATGTGTGATTCAGCTTTTTGATGTCGTTGTATGATATGTAAGATCTCAGAGATTTTTTTCTGTTTTTTTTATTACATTTATACAGGGTAGTCCATAATCAATTTTCATTTTTGAATATTGTATGATCCTGCTAAATTTTTGTGTATTTAAACTCAGCATGAGTTTACAACAGACCCTTTTTCTATAATAAGTTTGTCTTGCACTTTTCCCAAAAGCAGTTTGTAACACTGTGTGGGAGTGTTTGAGCTTCTTATTCTGTTTCATTGACCCAAGTTTCTGTCCTTCTGCCAAAGCTACTGTATCGATCATTGTAACTGGACAATTAGCCTTGAAGCCAGGTGGACTGGCATCTTATATTTATTCTCTTTCAAAATTCTGCAAGCCCTCATGCTTTCATTGACATTTCATATAAATTTTAGGAGGGGACTGTCTAAAATTTGTTGGAAATTTAATTTGAACCTGCACATACATTTGTTTTTCATGAGAATTATGCTAATGATTTAATCGATTGTGGAACATTAACTTAATCACAGTGCTGAACTTTTCAGTCTGTGTTCACAGTGTGTCTCTCTGTTTAGGATTTATATTATTTCTTTTATCAAATGTGTATACTTTCTTCTTTGCCCTTTAATACCAGTTGCTTTCCATTGTCCTCCCTTGAAATCTCCCCATAGTCCTTTACTAGCATCCTGCCTTCTATGGGCACTGAATTTAAATAAACATATCTAAAGATACAAAGCTCACTAACCACAGATGAGAGAAAAGGAACAGATAAATAATATGGGCTGGGGGCGAGAGAAGAAGACTCAGTGTGGGTAAGGAAAACTCACAATAAAAATCTATGGAAATGTCATATGGAAATCCACTACTATGAAAGCTTCATGAAATACATTTACATATATATATAATTTTATATATATATAAAGGGTTTAAATTTAGCTACCCTATAACAGGGACAATGCCTTCCCTTGACACCATAGGCCATCAAATAAAAAGTTCAGTGTTAGTATGACTTACCTCTTTTTGATTTGTTGGTCAATGTGGTTTTGCAGATGATTCCCCACCAAAACCCATTATAGTCTATTGCCATTGTTCTTGTTTACCTCCCAGAATTTGACAATGAGACCTTTTGGTTTAGATACAACACGCATATGTCACAGAACATGGAACTCTCTAGTTGTTCACATCTGAAAGCTTCACCCCAACTGAGTGGTATATTCAATGTTTAGGTGAAGGGATGAAGAGTCATCAAAAGTCTTTTGACTCCTGAGAGATACAATGACTGGCCTGGCAAGATATGTCCACTGATAAAATTGTGGCAAAAATGTTATGGTAGTAAACAATAACTTTCTAAATAGACTTAAAGCCAACTCCACAAGATAGAAGCCCTGCCTGGTACCACTATCTGAGCCAAGAATGTGCAGCTGGCTAGGACATAGGTTCTAGGGGAGAATCTAGTGCTATTATTCTGCAACACAGACATAGTAAACACATAGTAAATCAAGTTCTTAGCTTTTTATCCATGCATTAGTACAGTTCTCAGTCCTCATCAGAGTTGATTCATATTACAGCAGGTGAAGAGTAACATGGAAACAAACCACCAGTCAACATGTAGAAAAAGAGAGACTCTGAGGTGCTAAAGTCTGAATGGGACATCTACATTACACCCCTTTCTCCTAGGCTCAGAAGAAAGGGAAACAAAACTGTACAAAACAGAGTTGGTGGGCAACTGCAGTGGAATAGCATTTGTCATGTGGAGGAGACATCATGAGTAATTTCTAGGAGACGGAATCTCAAAGCAAACTTCCTATTCCTTTGGCTTTCACAATCTTTCTACTCCCTCACTGCTATGATTCCCGAGACTAAGGTCCTGGAGTTGCACTGTAGATGTATCAGTTGTCTGTGGGCACCACATGGTAACGTGTTTTCTGTATTTACACCAATAAATATGCTAACATGGAAGGGGAATGCAACCTCCACCCTAGACAAAGAACTACAGTAACTAAGGAATGCTGAGAGTGGGAGAAACAGTCTTCCCCAGGGAAGAGCCCCCATATTGGTTACTCAATACCAAATGGTCAGTCCTGAAAACCTTCACATACAAATAACCTTGTACAGACGGATAAGATTGCATTTTTAATTTTAGGAATAATATATATATACACACACACATATATAGATGTGTGTGCATGTATGTATGTATATATGTATGTATATATTACAGTTAAAAGGATAGAAACAATTTGAGAGAGAGCAAGAGGGGATGCATGGGGGAAGGTCTGAGGGAAGAAAGCAAAGAAAAATGGTATAATTTTATTTTAAAAATAAAAAAATATATTTTTAAAAAATCATATTCGCCAGTGATAACAGCACAATTGCACACATGACATCTCGATGGGCTGTGACTACATGAATAAAACCTGCAAAAAAAAAAATCAAGTCAGCTCAAATCCCAACATGGATTCCCTAGAAGGGCTCTTAGCATCCCACCTCTTTCTGAGAAGGTATCAACAACTGACGGTTGCTAGGGGAGGGAGATCAGTTTTCATTAAGGATATGGGCCCTGAGAAGATGCTCGTGTTGGATGGTCCCACAATCATGCACACACAGACAGCACTCAGTGGGTATTAACACACACACACACACACACACACACACACACACACACACACACACACACACAGATAGAGAGACAGAGAGAGACACAGAGACAGAGACAAAGAATACATGAAGTTGGGAGGGAAAAATGGTTGAAGATACATGGGAGAAATTGAAGAAGGGGTGAATTTGGTTAAAACATATTAATTATATGTATGTATAAAAATGTAATATTTTAAAAATAAAAATGAGATCTAAATAAAAACATTGCAGTTTTAATATGAAATGTTTTATTATCCATACAAGCACCTAGTAAGTGCTGCACCCTGAACCAGAAGAGGATTTGAAGTTCTTACATGACAATTCTTTCTCTTCTAATAATCCACCAGTGTAGATCAGAGCACAGTCTCTATGTTAAAAATCTGGGTACGTTCTCTATTTTCATTTGTAAGGCTCTTTGGTATCTTACTTTATGATTATAGAATATTATTGCTAAGTTCTACAAGATAATACAATATACACATTCAACTTTTTCCTTCAAATATTCCATATTGTAATAAAGTCCTTAATAAAAAATTTGTAAACATACTAAGCAAAAGGGAGGGGGTTTTCATTGAGTCACATGCCTGGAGAGGAAATTATAGGCAACTGATAACTGCTCAGAGAGTTAGCCTCTCTCAGGGATGAGCACTGCCATTGTTTATTCAATGCCAACTGTCCATCCTGAAAACCATACACATATAAGCAACAAAAGCAGACTAGCAGATTTTAAGCATAATAATGAAAGAAGAAAATTTAAGAGTAGGGGGTTATGAGAAGAATTGGAGGGAGGGGACTTGAGAGGGGCTAGATGCATGAAAGTGAAGGGGGAGAGTGATATAATTACAATTAAAATGTGTAGTGAAATAGAATTTAAAAGACTGTTAAAGTTGAGGGCTGATTCCTGGTTATTTTAAAAACCAAACACATCCTAAAATCTTCCACAAGCATAAAGAATGTAGAGAGGCATGAAAGTGGCTTTGACTCCAACAGCCACTCAGAGCAGCCCCTGGGCTCATTTAGGGAGCACAGCTGCACAGAGGCATTGTATTAGATTGCCACGGCCTGAGCCAGTGGGGATGAATAAATACCTAGCTCATTGCTCAAATTCACACAATTAGCTCTTCTTTTCTCCACAATTTGATTTCAATTGCAATCTTTTGGATTAAGCAAAGCATAGGAACTGAGGGTCTACCATTAGAGGTCATGAAGAAATACTTCAGACCAACTGATCCATTCCTGCCAGGCAGGGACATCTGCTGGGACAGAGGCAGAGAAAGGCACAGTAATACTACCCTGATCCAAGAGGGAAAATCTGAAGCCAACTTGGGCCTCTGGGCACAGGAATCCCTTGTGGCACAGAACAGCCTTTGCCATTATAAAAGAGAGACAAAAGAAGCAAAATTAATGGACTGCATGCGACCAATTTCCACATCCTCAGGGTCCAACAAAGTGTCTGGCAGAGGAGCCTCAATGAGCTTGAACCAGTGTGATCCAATTTCATTCCCTGCAGACCAACCCTGGGTAAGACACTGTGTCTCCCAGAACACCAATATTCCATTCATATAGTAAGGAAGCACATTTGGGGATAAGATTTGTCAACACGACAAATGTACTTTGAGAATTTCAAAGTACTATCAAAGTTTAAGAGAAATGAGACTTAGTCATGTCCACATTCTTCCTTTAGATGAACACCACCAATTTATTCCCAATAGAAGGCATATAAGGGATATTTTTAAATATAAAAATTATTTAGCCTTCTGATAATATTTCTGAAATATTGTTGAGTTTATAAACAACTTTGCAAACTTATATACTATTAAATGGGAATGAAAGATCAAACTATTTAGAGAATAATGGAAACAAAATTTATTAATGTCCAAAATTGGGTGGGAATTTCTCAACAGAATACATCTAAATCAAAGGACCAACCCTGCCCCCACTATCATATTTCAATTGAACTTGACATGATACTGTATTTTGTGTTAAAATAGTGTTTTCAAAAAATCCTGTTAGTAAGTGACTTTTATATTCATTATAATTCTAGAATTTTTTTAAAAAAAGAAATTAGGGAACGTGGTTGGCAAATCACACATGGTATGGTCCTCCTGAGATATAATCTAAAAATGTATGCAAAGGCAATAAAAACTTGAATTGCTGAGTTTGGGATATTCTATAAGGCTATAGCATCAAGACCTTAGAAAAGAGATCTTAGCACTGAATTACAATTAAGGAAATGTCGAGCATCTCCGCACATAATTGGACAGAGACCTCCACACAGAAGCAGGATCTCATGTGCAGATCCTTTCAGGGGCGTTTTCAAGGATGAGTGGAGGGGGGCAAAGTGCAAAGGGGCTGCCGGAGCACAGTGGTTCAAAACAACTACAAAATGGAGGAAACCACTTTGAAGAGGGGTGGAGAAAATGAAGATTACTGAGTTCGTGCCATAGAAACAGTGAAAGGCAAGGGGAAATATCACATACACTTAGAAATATATTTACCTTTTAGCAACCTAAAGCAAAAAGTGAAAGAATGCAAATGTTGGATTTTCTCAATTGAGGGAATTAAGGATATGTTATTCCTTTAATGCAAAAAAAGATAAATAGAAATAGCATATAAAAATGTGTATGTGTACCTCAAATATGAAAACCCAGTCTTGTAATGTCTGTGGCTTATAATATAAAGTTTATTTTTAGATATTTTTTTACATTCCTGCTGAAACATCAGATATTTATGAATTTATATACAGGCTGTTTTATATTTTAAATTCCTTGCTCACTCTCAGAGAATCAAATTTTCTTTCTCAAAATCAACATTAATTTTAATACATACTTCAATAATAATGGATTGGTTTCCTTTACTACAATTTATCACCTTCTAACATTTTAAAAATTATTACACTACTGAGGATTGTCCACTTCTTCTGTGACCATTTGTTTCTTAATCTAATCAGTACTGTGAACTTAATAAATTATCTGATTATTTTTCTCAGAGATTATAGAGTTCCTCAAATCAATCATAGTAATCTATTGTTATCATTTTAGTCTATAATAATAAAAATACAAAGAATTACAGAAAAACTAGCAATGTTGTAAGTTTAAAAATTATCTAAGTAGAAACAAAATTTGTTTTTAAATGACTAAGTGTAGAATATTGTTTTAAACTATTTATAAAAATATTATATAATAACTGTGTCTCTTTCTCTGAGTTACAGTTTAATAATAATAAACAGTTATAATACTGTGGGTAATGCAGACACGGGAGGCCTGGTTCAAGAGATTTCAGAGGCAAATACATACTCTGTTCACAGCTGGATTGCAGGCCATTCATCTGATGTTTTTGAAAATGACCTGGAGTAGGAAGTAGTCTTGAACGCATTGGCATAGGAGACTACTTCCTAAATAGAACACCAGTAGCACAGACTCTGAGACAAACAATCAATCAATGGGACCTCTTGAAACTGAGAAGCTTTTGTAGAGCAAAGGATACGGTCAACAAGGCAAAGCGACAGCCTACAGAATGGGAAAAGATCTTCACCAACCCCACATCTGACAGAGGACTGATATCCAGAATATATAAGGAATTCAAGAAATTAGACATCAAAATGCCCAACAGTCCAATTAAGAAATGGGCTATAGAACTAAACAGAGAATTCTCAACAGAGGAAACTCAAATGGCCGAAAGACATTTAAGGAACTGCTCAACATCACTAATCATCAGGGAAATGCAAATCAAAACAACTCTGAGATACCACCTTACGCCTGTCAGAATGGCTAAGATCAAAAACACTGAAGACACCTTATGCTGGAGAGGATGTGGAGCTAGGGGAACTCTCCTCCACTGCTGGTGGGAATGCAAGCTTGTACAACCACTTTGGAAATCAATATGGCGCTTTCTTAGAAAATTGGGAATCAATCTCCCCCAAGATCCAGCTATACCACTCTTGGGCATATACCCAAGGAATGCTCAACCACACCATAAGAGCACTTGTTCAGTTATGTTCATATCAGCATTGTTTGTAATAGCCAGAACATGGAAACAACCCAGATGCCCTTCAACTGAAGAATGGATAAACAAAATGTGGTACATATACACAATGGAATACTACTCAGCAGAGAAAAACAATGGCATCATGAGGTTTGCAGACAAATGGATGGATCTAGAAAAAATCATCCTGAGTGAGATAACCCAGACTCAGAAAGACAAACATGGTATGTACTCACTCATAGCAGGATACTAGACATGAAACAAGGATGACTTGTCTGCTACTCACATCACCAGGGAGGCTACCTGGAAAACAGGACCCCAAGAAAGACACAGGGATCACCCAATGACAGAGAAATGGAATGAGATCTACATGAACAGCCTGGACATGAGTGGGGGTAATGAAAGGCGAGGGTTGAGGGAAAGAGAGCTTGGGGGAGCGGGAGATCCCAGCTGGATCAACAACAGAGAGGGAGAATAAGGAATAGGAGACCATGGTAAATAAAGACCACATGAGAATAGGAAGAAGCAAAGTGCTAGAGAGGCCCACAGAAATCCACAAAGATACCCACACAACAGACTGCTGGCAGTGGTCGAGAGACAGCCCGAACTGACCTACTCTGGTGATGGGATGGCCAAACACCCTAATTGTTGTGCTAGAAACCTCATCCAACTACTGAGGGATCTGGATGCAGAGATCCATGACTAGGCCCCGGGTGGATCTCTGGGAGTCCAATTAGCGAGAATGAGGAGGGTTTATATGAGCGAGAATTGTTGAGACCAAGGTTGGATAAGCACAGGGACAAATAGCCAAATGAATGGAAACACATGAACTGTGAACCAATGGCTGAGGGGTCCCCACTGGATCAGGCCCTCTGAACGGATGAGACAGTTGATTGGCTTGATCTGTTTGGGAGGCACCCAGGCAGTGGGACCAGATCTTGTGCTCATTGCATGAGTTGGCTGTTTGAAACCTGGGGCCTATGCAGGATTGTTTGGCTCGGCCTGGGAGGAGGGGACTAGACCTACCTGGACTGAGTCTACCAGGTTGACCTCAGTCTGTGGGGAAGGCTTTGCCCTGGAGGAGATGGGAATGGGGGGGGGGGTTGGGGGGAAGGTGAGGGGGACGGGAGGGGGGAGAACAAGGGAATCCGTGGCTGATATGTAGAACTGAATTGTATTGCAAAATAAATTAATAAAAAAAAAAAAAAAAAAGAACACAAAAAAAAAAAAGAAAATGACCTGGCTATATTCTGCCCATATCCTGATAATTTATGTGAGGCTAAATTTTAAATACATGGATTAATTTATTTGGAAGAATGATCAACTATTTCCTTCTTGAAACGTGACTCAGGACTCGAGAGTAGGCAACAGTTGAGTATAAAAGGAGAGTCATGGAGCTGTCAACCTGGACTTTCCATCAACGGAGCGCTGACATTATATCTACCTCTGTAACTGCTGTGCAGGGCAGTTGGGCATGAGGAGACAGAATGTGCCCTGTTGTGAAAACCAGGATTCTGAGAAGAGAGAAGCATAATGTGTAAACACATTCTATTTATGAGTCTTTCTCAGAATTAGGATCACAGTGCCAAATTTTGATAAAGACCTTTTATTACCTGAAGTAACTATAGGTTAGGTATCTCAAGTGCCCTTCAATCTCAGGCATTGTTATGCCCCCCCCCCCAAAAAAAAGCTTTCCAGTTTTCAGTTAAGGCACACTGCTGAAGTTATTTGTGGATATTTATATTGGATTTCATTATAGTTACAAATGAAAAAAAGAATGCACACAGTTGTTCTGAATATTTTGAAGTCAGTGACATATTCCATTTGTAAGTCAGTTTACATGAAAAGCAATATATTTGATTTTTTTTTTCAATCTCAACAAGTGAATGAAAGTCACAAAGAAATGTAGATGGGACCATAAACATTAATCTAGAGATAAAACTGCTTAACTTTGTGAGAAACTGAAAGAGTTGCACATTTTCACATGGGAATACTCTGCATATCTCACCTAAAAAAAAAAAAAAAAAAAAAGAAAGAAAAAAAAAAAGATCCAGCCAGTATTCACAGGTAAAACACTCACTGGAAATGGGTGCTCTTTTAGGTATTTTTTTTGCAAATATCAATTTTAATGCATTCAAGTTTCAAAATATCCTCAAGTGACAACCATAAAAAATTATTCAAGTTTTTATACCTGTAAATTAAAACCTGTGATTTGTTTTTTAGTTAAATTGCAAAACTTGGTAAATACATACCATGAATTAAGGGATTCATACGATAGGGAAAATAAATTGAAGAGTCAACATTTTGGAGGAAATCATGGGAGTGAAAATGCTGACAGCACTTGCATTTGGTGCTTTTTCTTCAAGAGAATGTTCGTGTTCACCATAGAGCTCTATTACACAGAAGCAGCAGCTCCACACAGTAGAGAGCTGCTCAGCATCTAAGAGCACCAGGAGGTGCTTCTCTTGCAGGAGGCATGGGTCTGTTCCCAACCACCACCACAGGGCAGCCCACAAACAACTGTAACTGCAGCTTCTGGGGACCCAGCACCCTCTTCTGGCCTCAGGCATCAGTCATGCACGTTTGTATATGCAGGAAAAACATTCATACACATAGGAAATAAAATACAGAAATCTAAAACAACAACAAAGAACACTACTACACCACTTCTGATAGGTCCAGTTGCTTGTCTTGCTTGAGATGAATCACATGACTCATCCCTTTAGCTAGAAAGACCCTAAACACCCATCATATCACCCAAACCCACAGCCATTCTGATTCCATTCAAATCTCTCTTTTCCTGTCAAGGTTTCTCCATATCCTCCCTTCCTTAAGACATATTTTCTCACTTGAAAACAAACACAGCAAAAAAATTAAATTTCTCATAGGTGTATCCATTTTCTTTTTCTGAGTTTTGATTATTTATTTTCTTTCCTATTTTTAGATTACTTATTTTTTGAGATTATGATATAATTTTCCCTTCTTTCTGGGTATAGAGACAAATACAGAATGTAGTTAAGAGTTATAGCGGTTTAGTGAAGTGCTGTTTGTAGGTTCTCTTCGAATATCCACGACTTTGCTGCATCTGAACAATTGGCTTTGTTTCCAGTACCAGGCATGATTGCCCTTTTGTTGAATAGATCTTAGTCCAATGAAAGAACTGTTGGTTGCTGCCAAAGTATGTGTGCCACTGCTGCCCCTCCTGCTGTTCTGCTCATTGAGGTCCATTGGTGTCATAGCAGAGTAGGACTCTTGGTTATTTATCTCCTTTGAAACTTTGCCTGTTTTCTTCTGGTGCCATGAAAATTAGTCCCCAGGAAAGAGGCTTCCAGGTCAGTTTCAGCTCAAGGGTCTCTGGGCCTTGAGTCTGAAATGCATGGTGTCTTTAGCAATAGGGACTTACCTTCCAACGAACAAGGGCAATAGGGCTTGTCATATTTTGCCATATAAAGACGACAGAATTCTCTCTCTCTCTCTCTCTCTCTCTCTCTCTCTCTCTCTCTCTCTCTCTCTCTCACACACACACACACACACACACACACACACACACACACACACACTTTGATTTTCGAACATCTTTATAAAGTAGAATTCAAAAGCTGAACATTAACTGGTGAATGGCACAAGTAAACCATTAATTTACATAATTCTACTCTCAGCAAACTTTGGTCTGTCTTCTGTCCAATTCCAGTCCAATAACACACTGCTAATCATTTTATTTAATTAAAAATTTTAATTTGTTTTACATCCCAACAGCAGTTTCTCCTTCCTCCTCTCCTCCTTTCCCCTCTCCCCTGCCTCCCTTCTGCTCCCCACCACCCTCCTCTGTTTCTTTTCAGAAAGGGGTGGGCCCCCCATGGGTGTCAACAAAGCATAGTTTATCAAGTTGAGGTAGGTTAAGCTCCTCCCCTTGTATTAAGGCTGGACAAGGCAACTCAGGATGTGGAATAGGTTCCCAAAAGCAAGCTCAAGTGTTAGGGACAGGACTTGATCCCACCGCAAGGAATCCCACAAATACACCGAACTAGACAATTGTCACATATGTGTAGAGGGCCTAGGTTGGTCCCTGGTAGGCTCCCTAGCTGTTGGTCCAGACTCTGTGAGCTCCTATGAGGCCAGGTTAGTTGTTTCTGTGGGTTCCCTTGTGATGACCCTGGCCCACCCTGGCTCATAAAATCCTTCCTCCCCCTCTTCAACAGGATTCCCAGAGTATGGCCCAGGGTTTGGCTGTGGAACTCTGCATTTGTTTCCACCAGTTACTGGATGAAGGCTCTCTTATGACAATTAGGGTATTCACCAATCTGATCACAGGGGAAGGCCAATTCAGGCACCCTCTCCACTATTGCTAGTAGTTTTAGCTGTGGTCATCCTGGGAGCTTCCTTGGCACCAGATTTCTCCCTAACCCCGGAATGCTGCCCCCTCAATCAAGACATATCTTCATTCCTCTCACTCTCCATCCCACTCCCAACCCACCCAAGCCAATTCTGGAGTCTCCCAGAGACTGGTCACACCAGCAAGATGTTGAGAATGGTTCCATCTTGCAGGGATTTGTTATGTGTTCCTTAGTAACAGAAATGCAACTCCATGCTTGTTTTAGTTCTAAAATTAATTCTAAAAAGCTTGTAATGAGACATTTCTCTAGGCATTTGTCTCACGAAAACAGAAGTTCAAAGTGAGTTATTCAGTCTTAATCCATTATCCTTGTTTAAAACACACACACACACACACACACACACACACACACACTCACACTCACACAGACACACACACAAACACACACACACTACAGCACAGCATTAATAGAGATAAGGGGCTATACATCAGCAGTACCTAGCACACACTGCTATTATTTATCTATTATTTTTATGTGTATGGGTATTTTTGCCTTCAAGAATGTCTATGCACCTAAGACATACATGTGCCTAGTGCCTCAGAGACCTGAAGGAAGCATCAGATTCTCTAGAACTGGAGTTAGGGACAGTTGTAAGCCACTATTTGGGTGCTAGGAATTGAATGTGGATCCTCTGAAAGAGCAGCAAGTGATATTATCTGCTGATCCACCTCTCTAGCCTCAACACTGATCACTTTGAGCACATGAATTTTATTGTATTGTTTTCCGTCTTTGTCTTTCAACCCTATATATGAGTCTAAACTTTGAACGCAATTTGATATAAAGGTCCAGTATGTTAGGTGGTATGTGATGATACAGAATGACTTACTGCCCCTGGAGGAGTAGAACCCTACTCAGTGAAATGCAGTGCATTTCTTATACTGCATGAATTGGGGGGAGGGGGGAGCAACAGGCCACCAAAAGAAGCTGTCATTTGCTCATTGTGAGCTGCATCTGCTGTCAGTCCCCATTAGAGGAAAATTTTGTATTAATTGTTTTTTCATGTTGCTCTAGGGCAAGCTGCTGAAAAGAGGTGACTATAAATAAGGCATTAATAGGAAAACCTACTTGTGTCATATTTTAAAACACCAAAGGAAGCTATTAGCTGCCTTTCCAGCTAGCAACTAAATGCATGTCTCCTAGTGTTTTTAGTGTAGTTAAAGGTAAGAATTTTTATATGCCCAATACTAAAGGGTTATAAAAAGCAAGGAACACCTATTCTGTTTTTAAACTTTTTGTTACATTTGTGTGTGTGTGTGTGTGTGTGTGTGTGTGTGTGTGTGCATGTATGTATGTACAAGTACACATGCATGTATATGCATTGACACATATGCAGAGGTAAGAAGGCAACTTCTGGGAGTTTTATTCTACCATTTACATGCCAGGGATTGAACTTATGTCTTCAGGCTTGGTGGCAAGTGATTTTATCCACTGAGCCATCTCACCATCCTCCATATATACTGTTTTTACAAACAAAGAAAAGGTTTGCATAAGAGACTCTAAAGCCTTGAGAAGGACAATGAATGCTCTCAATCACTTGGCCATCTCTCCAGCCCATCCAGACACCCCTTCACCTGTATTTTCTGGTTTAGTCAGGGCATCCCTTACTACTTTTTATATTGCAGAGTTCTTTTGGAAAGAAAAGTTACCATCCATGTGAAATTGGTTTTCTCCTTGACTTCAGTATAGGCACTACTGCCATAGATTAAACTCTCAATAATATTTGCTAAAAACCAGAGATAATAATGCAGTGCTACATAAGCCACACAGAGTCCTCTTATAGCTGATCATTTGCCATCTACATTTAGTAAGTTTCAAACAAACACAGAGAAGTTCTGTATTTAAATGCATAACCTTCAAATCTTGCTCAGTGACAATTCAAAACTGGTACAACATTGAGATATTGTTTTCTGGATTGATTTCAATAATTGAGTATGATAGCAAAATCTATAGGTGCTTCTTCTATAAAAGTCTGTGATTTGTGAGGAATGTTTATAAACTTTTAGATATATTGGTATATTTATAATCATTACATGTATTATCCATCTTTTACTTAGAGACCAGAAAATATATATGGTTGCATAATCAATAGCCTTTTGGCATACATACACATATAAATCAATTGATATATATATATATGTATGTATATTTATCTGACATACATATTACAATTTTTAAAGTTTATGATTATCTGTCAATATACAAAGTTACATCCAAATTTCTAAAGCTCTCTCAGACAAAATTAGAAATAGATATTTTTGTAGAATCAAGGAATATTCTTTGATTAGTAATAGATTGTTCTTGTTCAGCATACTGTGGATTCAAAACTTTGAAATTAAGCCAATCTTATAACATTTACCTTAGTGAACTTCAAATTGTTGCCTAGTCTGCTATGGATGTATCCCAGGCACTCAGTAGCCTACAACTAAGAAAATGACCTAGCACCCAACTGTTCTTATTATATGATTTGAGCTATAATCTGTGATTTATTAAATACAAGATATTGTAATGTAATAGAGATGGCAGAGCTCATGACAGCCAGGCCTACTAAGAGCTGTCACTTGTTACCATTCTCTCTCCAGGGAATACCACATAGCACATCTCTAGGCCAGATAAGGGCAGAATGCAAACTTTGATGTTAAGTTCTTACAAATGATGCACAACATCATCCTCTAAATTAAAAATGTCCACCCTGAGGGAAGGCTGTTTAAGATTCAGGAAGTCAGTAACTCACAAGTTTCAGAAAGTCCCTAAACCTTACAGAATTTACACATTTCCTCTCTCTCTAAAGTTGTATTAGCAGTAATGACTGCAGAGGAGAGGAATCTTTGTCCTACTTTGCCATTGGTAAGTAGTGAAGAGAACTCCAGGATTGTAGCTTTCATAAATGGATACCATTGTGGGTTCCTGGGGGATGTAGCTACCTTTGAGTCATGTATGCACCTGTAAATAACCCTTCATTCACATTTCTGGAAGTAACCCTAATATATTTATTGGGTCACCAAGTTAGACATTCATGAAATACTTACTTTGGTTTGTTATTGTTATTCTATCTGGGGTATATAGACATTTGTTCAAATCTCCCCAAGAAACATTAACCCAACATGAATGCATTTGACTTTCTAATAATCATAAAAGTAGTTTAAGCAACTATTATAAAAGTCAAATTTATCTTCAAAAGTCAAAGGCTTGTCTATTCCAAAAAACTGTCCACTTTGGGATGAACCATAATAATTTGTATAAAATTGCTGCAACTACAAAAACATAAAATGGAACAATTTAAAAAAAAGTAAATTAATCAGATATACTTTTAAAAAGCCTTTTGATTTTTAAATTTTAAATTTAACAAATATGTGAAAACTATGCAAATCTGAGGTATCACATGATATATTGACACTTATATACATTGTGTCATGTTTAAATCTGCCTGCCTCCTCATATATTTATCAATATTTTATGAAGAGGCTTTCTAAAAATATTTTTCTAGTAAAAATTTATTAAATTTACATTTACATGATCTTAAGAACGAGGTTTAATAATGTGATAGGCAACACCCTACAGTTCCTAAGTAGACCATGCTGTATTAGGTCTCCTGACAACCATGCCCCTCTGGGTCCAAGTGCTCATACATTCTGGATTTTGACACTGATTCCCATTCTTTCCTCATGTCTGGCTTCATATGCACAAACCTACTCACCAAACTTGCCATTTCATAACATCAATTTATGGAGAAAAAAATGTCTAGACTTACAATTTTAGTGCTTCTCGGTAGAAAAGAACTCTGCAAAATATGCATAGAAATGATGTTTGTAATTAGCACCGCTTACACAGCACCCCAATCTGAAGTGAATTCTGTAAAAGAGCATGTGCTGGGAACAACTGGCCTTCCTCTGTAACTTAAAACTTGTGCAAGAATAGAGCACTTGAAGAAATAAACATGCACTGTAAATAAATAAGGTTGCTATGGTGATTACAAAACTGCTAAATAAAATCTAGGGCACTTATCATCTAATTCAAGGAAAGTACTTGTCAGATAAGCCAACAGATGTCCTGACTCAAAGACTGATCATCTCAACAGAGTGTAAATCTGGACTCACATTGAAATCATTTTCATATTGCTATAAAACACATAAATCATAACTTCCTAAATAAAAATTCTAGATACACAGGTATTTATGACAATACTTTTCCAGATCATTAAAGTATCATGAATTTTAATATCAGTTACAGAATATTAGGGATACTCGTGAAAACTTTATCCTGCTATACTAGCTTTTAAACATCCATCATTCATAAATCTAGCTTCTATTCAGCCTATTTATGCTTTGAGTCTGTGTTTTGGTTCCTATAGGAAGGAGACACATGTGGAGTCATAAACTGGAGGTGGGTTTATGTTCTGGTTCCTACAGGATAGAGATGTGCTTGGAACACATGGAACCATGCTCTGTTACTTGCTTCAGCTTAAATGTCTATTAGAGCTCCCTAAATCTTAGTTTATTTTTCTGCAATACAGAGATGTTAATATGTTGATCATAACAATATTAAAAAAACTGAAAAAGGAGCAAAGTGTTTTTAAATATTTCTAAGCTGTATATTTGCAATTCTGGCAACATTCAATAAATAATAGCTACTTTTGTTATTATTTACATATTTATATTCTCATCCTAGCCTTTTTTGGAAGCATTAAAATCAAACACTAATCTCACTACCTTCTAAATCTAAGTAGATTTCATCTTCCTTATCACATAAACCAGCTCTCCTCAAAACTGTCCTAGCTTTTCTTAGGATATGACAGCCAAATTCATCAAGATCTTCATTAAACAGGAGCCCTATTGACACTACTTATGAATACACAGGAGAAGGGAGAGGAGAAAATTCAAAGAGGAGTTCCCCAACTTCAACATCTTTGAAGGAGGAATTATTTTTTTAAGACTAAGTATTTTAGAAAATAAAGCCCTAAGAGGTGTTCTGGGTGGTTTTATAAAGAAATGTGAACACATGTGCATACCATGACCAGCACAAGCAAGGGGTTAACAGATGCAATAAACAGGGACTCACTCTTTAACATAAATTTTCTATTCTCCTTTAGGTTATTTCTTACCAATAATCTATAATTACTAATGTGCTTTTTCAAAAGTTTTAAATACTTTAACTTTGAAGTTAAATTCATAATTTATTAGTGGCTGATTTATAGAAAACACAGTGGTAGCTGTTTGGGTAGACATCACTTCTACTTATAACTGTCTAGAAGTGGAAACTGTACTCAGGACATAGTGCATGAGTAAAGAATCAATTTTTTTTTTATTTTTATTTTGCATTACAATTCAGTTCTACATATCAGCCACGGATTCCCTTGTTCTCCCCCCTCCCACCCCCCTCACCTTCCCCCCAGCCTGCCCCCCCATTCCCATCTCCTCCAGGGCAAAGCCTTCCCCGCAGACTGAGATCAACCTGATAGACTCAGTCCAGGTAGATCCAGGCCCCTCCTCCCAGGCCGAGCCAAGCGATCCTGCATAGGCCCCAGGTTTCAAATAGCCGACTCATGCAATGAGCACAGGACCCAGTCCCACTACCTGGATGCCTCCCAAACAGATCAGGCCAATCAACTGTCTCACCCACTCAGAGGGCCTGATCCAGTCGGTGACCCCTCAGCCATTGGTTCATAGTTCATGTGTTTCCGTTCGTTTGGCTATTTGTCCCTGTGATTTATCCAACCTTGGTCTCAACAATTCTCGCTCATATAAACCCTCCTCATTCTTGCTAATTTGACTCCCAGAGATCCACCCGGGGCCTAGTCATGGATCTCTGCATCCAGATCCCTCAGTAGTTGGATGAGGTTTCTAGCACAACAATTAGGGTGTTTGGTCATCCCATCACCAGAGTAGGTCAGTTCGGGATGTCTCTCGACCACTGCCAGCAGTCTGTTGTGTGGGTATCTTTGTGGATTTCTGTGGGCCTCTCTAGCACTTTGCTTCTTCCTGTTCTCATGTGGTCTTCATTTACCACCTTACGCCTGTCAGAATGGCTAAGATCAAAAACACTGAAGACACCTTATGCTGGAGAGGATGTGGAGCTAGGGGAACTCTCCTCCACTGCTGGTGGGAATGCAAGCTTGTACAACCACTTTGGAAATCGATATGGCGTTTTCTTAGAAAATTGGGAATCAATCTCCCCCAAGATCCAGCTATACCACTCTTGGGCATATACCCAAGAAATGCTCAACCACACCACAAGAGCACTTGTTCAGCTATGTTCATATCAGCATTGTTTGTAATAGCCAGAACATGGAAACAACCCAGATGCCCTTCAACTGAAGAATGGATAAACAAAATGTGGTACATATACACAATGGAATACTACTCAGCAGAGAAAAACAATGGCATCATGAGGTTTGCAGACAAATGGATGGATCTAGAAAAAATCATCCTGAGTGAGGTAACCCAGACTCAGAAAGACAAACATGGTATGTACTCACTCATAGGAGGATACTAGATGTGGAACAAGGATGACTGGACTGCTACTCACATCACCAGGGAGGCTACCTGGAAAACAGGACACCAAGAAAGACACGGGGATCGCCCAATGACAGAGAAATGGAATGAGATCTACATGAACAGCCTGGACATGAGTGGGGGTAGTGAGGGGCGAGGGTCGAGGGAAAGAGAGCTTGGGGGAGCGGGAGATCCCAGCTGGATCAAGAACAGAGAGGGAGAACAAGGAATAGGAAACCATGGTAAATGAAGACCACATGAGAATAGGAAGAAGCAAAGTGCTAGAGAGGCCCACAGAAATCCACAAAGATACCCCCACAACAGACTGCTGGCAATGGTCGAGATACAGCCCAAACTGACCTACCTACTCTGGTAATGGGATGGCCAAGCACCCTAATTGTCGTGCAAGAGTCAATTTTTAACCAAACGGAGTGGGGAGTAGAAGTAGAAGGAAAGAAAAAAAATCACAGAGTTTCTAAACCCAGAGCTAGACTGGTCATTTAGAAAAGCCCAACAAGAAGAGATAAACAGGCAGGCTGGTGAGGAAGTCTCAGTAAGGCTAATTGTTTGCTAGTCTTTGCAGAAGAAAAGGATGAGTAACTGCAAAGCATAAGCAAATTTAGTCCCCTGTGCAAACTTCTCATTCACCAACAAACAGAACCCCATGTGTGATAAATCCAACTGCTTGTGGTAGGACCTTGTTCAAACTTCATAACCAGTGGCAACTCTTGGGGAACTTCTTCAGAACCCCACATCACTCCCAGAAATTTCAGAAGAGAATAAGAGTATGTAGAGGGAGAAACCAAAGGGATAGGAAGAGCAACTGGCTCAAAAGCTGCACATCCATTGGCCATTGATGTGGTGACTAGGAATATTTTATCCCTAATCCTTAAGGCTTGTAGCTAAGAGAAGTTGGAGGTAAGTTTAAGACTAGAAATTAATAGGGACAAATCTGAAAGCGAATTCCAGAAATCTAGCTCTTTATACAAATTATCTTACAAAATAGATTCAACTGTCATCATTTCCAATTTCCCCTTCTGTGATGCGTAAATAGCAAAACATACCTTGGTAGCTGCTGCATGCTTTAGCCTACAATAAAGGCTAACTTTTGCATGAAAAAAAAATACAGACATCACAGGAAGATGAATAGTATTTGTGGCTCTAGTGAAAGGTGACATAAACTGTTTAGTGTCTATATGATGCTACAACTTAGTCTAAATGGTGACCTTAATGTGTTTTACTAATATTTTCTCTAAAGTTTACTGAGGAAAAAATGGGTTACAGGTGAAAAAAGTAACAGAAATATTTTTTTTTTAAACACAAAGCGTGGCTTAAAAGAGATAACGAAGAACATCCAAAGTCATCTGGTGACACACATTGGAAAACCAAGGACAGAAGTGGAGATGTGAGGAGGAGGAGGAAGATGAGACAGATGGATGTGAGTCTTAGAACTTGGTACCCAGAGACCATTCAGAAACTAAGCAGGACTGTAAGGAATTAAGATACATGTCCCCCTGTTAAGTGGGAGTTTGCTAAAAGTTGTTCCTCTGACTAAATAAAGAGGGAAGACAGAACCTAGCACGCTGACAGCTGTCATCTCTCAAAGGGCACAGGGAGGGATCTGAAACACTGCCAACTGGGGCAGTTCAGATGTAGGGTAGTTTCAAGAGCACCAAGGCTGGAAGATACACCAGCAGGTAGTCAAGAGCAACAGAATCCCTTGGTCAGGATGGAACAAAGTGAGCACAGATCAGGAAAACAATACCAACTGCAACCACCACCGTAGTACCATGTTTATTCACACCTATGATGTCATATTAGAAAGAGACTCTAACAAAGGAAAAAAAAAAGAATAACAGAAGGACACTCCACACTGCAGTGATGAGAACAACTGGGTGGGTAGGGGGTATAAGGGAGGGGGTGGGAACAGGAGGAGACAAGGGAGGGGAAACTGTACTTGGTATGTAAAATAAATAAAAAAAAATAACAACAAAAAAGAAAGACATAAAAAAAACCCAGCCAGCCAGCCAGGAGAAAGGGAGAGAGAGAGAGAGAGAGAGAGAGAGAGAGAGAGAGAGAGAGAGAGAGAGAGAGAGAGAGAGAGAGGAGAGGAGAGGAGAGGGGGAGAGGGGGAGAGGGGAGAGGGAGAGAGAGGGGGAGAGGGGGAGAGAGGGAGAGGGAGAGAGGGAGAGAGGGAGAGGGAGAGAGGGAGAGAGGGAGAGAGGGGGAGAGGGGGAGAGAGGGAAAGGGAGAGGGAGAGGGAGAGAGGGAGAGAGGGAGAGAGGGAGAGAGGGAGAGAGGGAGAGAGGGGAGAGAGGGAGAGAGGGGGGAGAGGGGGAGAGAGGGAGAGGGAGAGAGGGAGAGAGGGAGAGGGAGAGAGGGGGAGAGGGGGAGAGGGAGAGAGGAAGAGGGAGAGAGGGGGAAAGGGAGAGGGAGAGAGAGAGAGAGAGAGAGAGAGAGAGAGAGAGAGAGAGAGAGAGAGAGAGAGAGACGGAGGGAGGGAGAGAGAGAGGACGGAGGGAGGGAGAGAGAGAGGATGGAGGGAGGGAGGGAAGGGACAGAAGGAAGGAACAAAGGAAGAACTAACAGACATGTATTTCCAGACTGAGGAAAGTACCAGGAAGCTCCTTTTTCAGAAGCTGTGAGTATGCAGGCAAAGTCTTTCCCATGGAAATTACAACCATGTCCTCACAGTTTCTGGGTACTTCCGTGCTTCTAGTATGGAGTGGGAAATAAAAAGGAAATATAATTTATAGTAATTGTTAGTCATTATGTCCTCATGTACTTTAAAAAAAAAATGATTTCCCCCTGCAGTGGTCCAATTTCAATCCCAGGGAAAAAATCTCCAAGTATAGAAAAAATGAGAAGCTTGGAGTAAGTGGCCTCGAAGGATTCCAGTGGAGAGCAGTGGGATTGCCACACAGAAGGCAGAGCTCAATCCTTTGTGAAGCCTCCTTGCTGCTTTACAAGGGTGAGGTGAAGAGTAAGTGCACAGTCCCACGAGCAGTCTGAGTCCCCTTTTCGTATTTTTGTAGCATTTACTATTTTTGTCCTTTCAATGAAACACACCCCTACGGGAGTGAGGGTGTATTTATTTTTGGTTTGCACTTTCATGATGACAGCAGGGATTGTGTATTTTTCATCTCTCTGTTGTTGATCTGCATGTCTTGTCTTGAGAAAGAACTGCTTGAAGATAACTCACCCTTCTAAAGTAGAGTCTCATTGAAATTAAGCCATTAGGGTGCTTACTCACTCTGGGTGTTAGTTTCTTGTGGGTGAATGCTTGCTTTCTTCCCTTTCCCCTCAAGTCATCTTTTTGCTTTGTTCAAGGTTTCTGTTGTTGTTGTGTTTGTGTGTGTGTGTGTGTGTGCATGAGTTTCTCATAAACAAAAATGTAAATAATATTAAAAAGTTGATGTGATTAAGTTTCACCAATGTAATTATACAATATATCTCAAACAAATTATATATTAAATATAGTTTTGGGACACGTGTCCACTTCTCCTCTCCTCAGTGAGGTCCCATTTAGCATAGACCTGTGCAGGCCCTGGGCATGCTGCCCTCGTCTCTGCGAGTTCATATGTGTGGGAATCCTGTTGTGTCTAGAAGCTTCCCCTTGCAGCATATCAGAACAAACACAGAGACCCACAACTGGACAATGAGCAGAGAGTGAGAGACCATGGAACCCTCGGACCTAACTGGGATGTCTCCATTAGATCCTTCCCTTCAGGGCTCAAGGAACTCTATAGAAAGGGAGGGGAAAATTACAAGAGCCAGAGGGGATGGAAGACACCAAGGAAACAAGGCCTGCTAGACACAACAGGACGGATGCACAAATGTACTCACAGAGGTTATGGAAGCATGCACGGGGCCTGTACATGTCTGTGCCAAATGGGGCCCCAGCATTGAGTAGAAGTGGACACAAGTTCCCATCTCTAACCCAGAAAATTTCTCTAATTGATAATAGCTCATAAAGGAAAAATTAGTTTTCTCCATTGGAGTCTCACAGGGTATACAAACCACACTTATAAAGCAGGCCCCATGCCCAGCAGCAGATGGTCAACACAAAATTAGTTCAATTGCATTTTGAATCTTTTTCTGTTTTGTTGTTCTGTTGTGTTTCATTTTGTCACACAGGGCTTTGTCTGGACATTTTTTTTTCCTGATCTTTTGCTTATATAGTATGATCTATGATTTTGTTTTAAGGATTTCCTGTGTGCGTGGATATGTGACTCGGCATCTGTATGTGTTTCTTGTGCTTTTTCTTTGGTTCTTTTTACTTTCTATTTTTTGTTTGTTTGCTCATTTTGACCTATTCTTATATATTAGTTTTTATTCCATTTTAATTATTATTATTTTAAGTGCCTATTTGTATTCTAATGAGAGAAAGAAAGATTGTATATTGAATGGGTGGGGGAAGTACGGAGAATCTGAAAGAAGTACAGGAAGGGGAGACCATAATCAGAGTATATTGTCTGAAATAAAAATGATTTTCAATGAAAAACTCATGCATAGATATAAAAATATCTTTAATATTACAATAATATCTTAAAATTATAGAGATAAACTTATAAAGAAGATTTACTCAGTATTTTCCCAATGAGATTGAGGGAAAGAACATTTACTGAAATTCCTACTATATACATAAAGAAAAACAATTTTAAGATATGAAAATTGTTTAGAATTTGGCATTAGTAATCTATGACATTTTTATTCATACACAAAATCCAAAGCAATCTACAAAAAAATTTAATGAAATCAACACCTTTGATGTGTCAGATTACATAAGTAATTGTAATCACTCATGCCAGGGTGAACATCTAGAAGTCAGAAATTACTGAAGATAATGTACGTGGGCAAGGCCTCCCAAGGCCCCAATTCTGTCCCAGGGCTTTTTATATCTAATGGCTGATGAGGGAAGGAAAGGAAATTTACTCTGGAAATGGCTGCTGGTAAATTGTCCATGCCTCAGTAGATGGTCCCATACCCTTTGCACACATGACTAGCACTGATAATAATAACATGTTCACGGGAACATTAAGTTGGAAGGGAGATGGGTTGGTGGTACCAGAGCAGAGTCTGACCAAGGTAGTGCTGAGTGGTAAGACTAAAATATATTGTCTATTTGTTGAAAATTTTAAAGAATAAATAAACATTAACTAAAATATAAATACAAACAAATTTAAATACAAAACCTTTCACAGTAATTTTTCTGAATAAATAAAAAATAATATGGAGAAATAATTCTAACTAAAGTTTTCCAGACCACCATTTGGACAACTAGCAAATCCTCAGGGAAGAGAAATAAAGAAAACATAAATAAAAGCAAAGATTAATCATGTTCATGGATTTGGAAGATGTTGCACTGTAATGACATTAAATATGAACACAGAATTCAGGAAACTATCTATCAAGTTTGCAAAATGATTGGTTTGGGGAAAAGGCTAAAACCAAACCTAAAATATACATGAAAATTTAACTACACAAGGATCCCAAAGTATCTTACAGTTATACAAGAAACAAGTATACAGAATTGATATTTGTAAAATGTAGGTAAATGCTTGTGTATGTGTTGTACATATATGAAAATAGGATATCAGAAATGATGAGAACAAATAATTGTTATAAGCACCAACTTACAGGTACTGATTAGGGCATGGTTTGAGTTAGAAGTACAGAAAAACTTTAAGTTTATGCTAGGTCAAATTATTCATAGTGTAGACACTTAAATGACCTCCATCTAAAACAATAATCAGAGACTAATCTGTGATGGACTGAAGTACTAAATGTGGAATACAAAGTAATGGTTTTTCAGTTATTCTATGATATATAGTTTGACATTAGAGCAGGAAAATAATTTTTAAAGAGCTGGAAAAAAAACCTACTAGGCATAAAATATTAAATTTACAGCCAAGCCTCTTATTTTTCAAATGATGATAAAATTAAAAGCATTAAAAATGAATGCACAAGGTTCAGAGGGAAGATATGTAACATACACGTGACTGGCAAGTCCCTGTTGCAAGAAAATTAAGATTCTTCAGATCAATAAGAACAGGAAAGAAAATTGAAAACAGTCAAATTAATTGGTAAAACATTTCACAGAAACAGTGTGTGAATCTTCAATAATAAATACATTAAATGTGACTCACCTCATTAATAGCCAATGAAATAAAACTGAGACTATAATTAAATGCCACCACACACAAAAAGTCTAAAATTGCTTCATCGATATAGACTGTGACAATTGTATGCCTCTAAATTCTCAGATGCTGATAGGGACGGTGTTAAATTATTACAGTCACTTCAGAAAATGATCAATCATTTTCCAGGAAAGTTGGAAATAGACACTAAACAAGGCCTAGTAATTGTACTCCCAGATATATGTCCAACAAAGTTATGCACTAATGATGACAAAAAGTATGAATGATGCAAGTCTCCAAACTGAAACAACTTGACTACCAACAAAAGTACAAAAGGTAAATCAAGTGGAACATTCCTTATAATTTAAAGACATGTTGGAATATACTTAAAGATAGAATTATAAATATCGCCATGAGCATGAAAGAATAGGCATTATGTAAAAAAGCATGTTCTATGTGCTTCTATATACAGATTATGGGAGGAAAAAATACTAAGAATGCATGTTCAGTTTCTAAGTGAAAAAATACAAACCTGGATCTATTTTCCATAGAAGTTAAGGCACTGTGTTATGTAGATTTAAAGAGACAATTATTGAGAAATAGTGGGAGGTGCTTGGAGAGCAAGGTACTGCAAGGTCACCATGCTCTTCTCTATGGGATGTTGAACTCCAAATACCTGTTTTGTGTAATTGTTATACTTTCTTTAAAAATGAGAAAATACATAAAAGTAAAACATCATGATTCTTACTGCTCTTTTCACTTGATGTAGCAGGCAGTGTTGTGTGCCTCTAAGCCAGTGGTTTCCAACTCATGAGTCTTGACCCCTTTGGAAGTCAAATGACATTTCACAGGGGTCACATATCAAATTCTTTGCATATCAGATCTTTACATTATGATTTGTAACAGTAGCAAAATTACAGTTATCAAGCAGCAACAAAAATAATTTTATGGTTGGGAGTCACCACAACATCAGGAACTGTATTAAAGGGTTGCAGCATTTGGAAGGTTGAGAACCACTGTTCTAAGTTAATGGTAGGAGGATCCGATCAACTAAAACCAACTTTGGAATGTAAAGCATTATCATAAAGTGATCTGTTCCATAATAATTTTAGGGACGGGGCTGGAGAGATGGTTTGAACACTTAACAGCACTTAATTCACTTACAGAGGACCTGGGTTTGGTTCTCAGCACCCAATGGCAGCTCACAAACATCGGAAACTCCAATTCCAGGACATCTGATGCTCTCTTTTATTCCCCTTGTGTGGTGAATGTATGTGGTGCACGCATACACTTTCAGGAAAACCATCATACACATAATATAAAATAAGATATTTCCAATTATTGAAATAATTTTATAGATTGCAGAAAAAGAAAAGCGTGAAAATAATGCATTTTATTTGATGTTTGATTTCAAGCAATTGGTTGACACAAAGCAACTGGTCAGTATTTCCTAAAAGGAATTGTTTTACTTTATTCAATTTCTGTCATAATTAATTTTGTGCTCAGAGAGCACTGATACGGGCTATGTGGAGTATTTTTAAATTTCAAGGACATGGAGTCCTTCAATATATCAAAAGATGATATTCATTAGAGTGGCGGAAAGTTGCTGAGATGGCTCGGTGAGTAAGAGAATTTGCTGCACAAGCATTAGCTAAAAACTGGGAAAGTTGCAACCCCACCCTGCATGAGGCTGAGATAGAAGGATGTCCAGAGATTGCTGGCCATCAGCCTAGCTCCAGATTCAGTGAGAGACGCAGTGTCAATGGAGTAATGGGGAGGGTGGTGGAGCAGGAGACCAACATACTTTTCTGGACTTGACGCATGTAGGGAGGCACAGACACACATGTAACGGGAATGCGTAACTAGGTGAATAAAACATTGGTGTCAAATGCATGGTTTAGAGTGGAGGCAAGCTTTACCTTCCACCAAAGGGTTAGTAAAAGAAGAGTTAAAGGAAGGGGCAAGCGTTTCTGTTTATAGCCAACCTGCCTGGTAAAGGCACACAGCTGAATTCCTGGTTCTCAGTGCAGCCCAAGTCATAGGTACAACTTTGGTCAATAATGAAATACTCCTTGATCTCTTCAAGAAGTATTTTTAGGAGTATAAAACACAAACAGATATGAATGATACCTTGGATAGCCAAGACATTCACTCTATCTAAAGAGAGTGAGGGGAAGACATTTAGAAAAATAATTAGCTGCAAAATCTCATTGTGTTTAGGAAGCAAGTCGAGAGGCTACTCAATAATTTGCCTCAAAACATTCTTTTATTCTATTTGTATTTGTTATTTTCCCAATGACATGGAAAACTGGAGAACATGGTGGTCTCACAGACGTTTATCATAATTAGGATAGTACCATTCCACAATTCAATTGCTAAAAATATAAAATTAAATTTCAATAGGAATATGGACTAATTACATATGTGTCTGTAAGACATTCACAGAATGGGGGTAGGATGATAGAAATCAAAATCTGGCAGCATCTAACTTAATAGTAATGTAATACATGGGCCTTCCATAATGCAGTGTCTATATTATGAAGTGTTTCTGGTCATGGCATCACATTTCTTTATTTCTCTGTAATGAGATCTCCCAACTATTCTAAACTAGAACTCTACATCCTTGATAAACAACATGAGATCTCCTTCTTCGTTCATATATTAGTTATTGTACTTACTATACTTCAAGCGTTAACACTAAAGGGCCTTTAATAGCTAATCGTTTGAGCCTTTTGCACTTGATATTAGCATTCAAGGTTCCTCAGAGAGCCAACATGTTAAAAATAAGCTTTTGTTTGCTTAAGAAACAGTGGGTGTCTGCCTCACCTCTGGCATTATTACACTGCTTTTCTGATGAAATCTGCACACACAAAGCTACTTTAACAAACAGAACAGTGCCCACAAAACAGTTCACTGTCACAAGAGGGGACTGGGTTTTCTGGCAGTAGTAACTGATCTTATTCTTTTCTTGATGAGGTTAATGATCTAGTTGCCTTTTATATCTTGTATATGCATTTCCACCAAGCACTAAAGAGATTCAAGATGGATAAGCCCTAACACATTATTTAGAAATTATAGCTGTTACCCAGGGTAATGATGTACACTGCAGTACCAGCATCCAGGATGCTGAGACAGAAGGATCACAGAGTGAGTTCCAAGCCAACCTGGAATATGAGACCCTTGTTTCAAAAATTTTCAAAACCTCAAACTAAATATAAAAGGAATGATTACAGGCTATTGTGTTACACAGAAATTGGATATTTCCATGTAATTATAGTAGAAATTACAGTATTTCCCTGAGAATAATCTCAGAAGAACATTTTAGAAATTACACATATGTGTTTCATCCACACACTGTGCCAAAAGATGACAAGGAAATCTCTGTTTTGGACCAGATGACCAAGTGCTTCATGCAGTGAGATAAAAAGTGAGGCTGCTTAATTATTTTTGTAAATTCATTCTGACAATTTTCTCAACATCAGTCTTGTTGGGTTTTGAGTTGTTGGATGTTCTGTACAGACTCGGAGGGTTTGAAGGAAAAAGCCTCTTCTCCATCCTGTTACGCCCTTCATGGTTAATTATGTCTGCAGTTTCTTCCCCCCACAATACTTTAGGACAGTTAGGGGTGTTTGAGAAATCCCTTTACAGCTATGAGGAAGACAGAAGCAAAGACATTTGCAGTGAAATGAATGCAGCTGAGAGCATAATGGTAAGTGAGATAAGCCAGACTCTGAAAGATTATTGAATACCACAAATTCTCTCTCATAAGTGGAATCTAAATTTAACTGTGTCTGTATGATTAAATATACATGCATACATATATTTTCATGCATATATATGTACGTGTATGTGCATGTGTGCATCATGAAGTTAAATAGGAGATTATGACCATGAAACAATAGATTTTAAGGAAAGAGGTGTAAGAGGGTAATAGAACAGATGAGACAGGAAAGCAGAGCAGGGAGACTAGTTGGGAGGCACATTGGTGATCATAGGACAGGGGCATGTAAATGAGGAGACTGGAAATGGGGAACGGCAGCAGGGAAGGGGAACAATGTGAGAAGTGTATAATGGAACATACTTATGCAAATGCCACAATGGAATAATCTCCAGTTTTTATCAAGCAAGTTTAACCAAAAAAAAAAAAAAAAAAAAAAAGATTATTCTTTCAAGGGGAAAATGGCAGCAGTGGCCAGACATTTCTGCATCTGTTGGCTTCCTCTGCACCTTCTACAAAACTAGTTTTTAAACTTCCTTTGGCTGAATCAAGACATCATTATCATCCTCAGACAGTATTTTGCCAAAATACAGCTTACATGATTCAGAGTAATATTTTGGGCTATTTCCTACCGATAAATTTAGAGTTTGCACGTAGCATGAACCACCTGTCATGGATTTTTCTCAGCCATAACTTTCTTTTCCAAAGTAGACCAACCCTTATCCAATCCAACTCACTTGAGTATTCAGATATTTCACAAGTTACTATGTAGATGTAACCAACTGTCTTATTAAATAAGAAACACAGAGCCAATACAGAGATGAAAGCCAAGCGGTCAGAGCAACAGCTAAGAGCTAAAAACCTTACCCTTCACTGTCGCTGTTGCCCTACCTCTCCGAAAGAGACCTACTTCCTGTGTGTCTGTCTTTTTATAATGTTTCTGTTCTGCCTTCTCATTGGTTGTAAACCCAACCACATGACCTCCTAGTCACTGCCTGTCTGTACAGACCTCCAGGTCTTCTATGGTTGGTATTGAGAATAAAGGTGTGTGTCTCCATGCTAGCTGTATCCTTGAACACACAGAGATCTACCTAGCTCTGCCTACCAAGTGCTGTGATTAAAGGTGTGCGCCACCACTGTCCGGCTTTCATTATGGCTCTAATAGCTCTGACCCCCAGGCAACTTTATTTATTAACATACAAATAAAATCACATTTCAGTACAAATAAAATATCACCACATTACTATAATATTACTGAAGAAATGACAAATAAGATTTTTTTTTTAAGAAAAGGAAAAATGTATTTATCTGTCAATGGACAAAAATGTCTTTCCTTTTGTACGTCCTGAAATTAAGAAGATAGCTTTGGAACTACTGACAGGGTACATGTGGGTGGAAATGAGAATCTGTAAAGGTGGAGACAGCACAAGGGGCCCATTGATATTCCCCTGAGTAGATCTCACTGACAAACCAACATGAGAGGTCTGTACAGAGAAGCTGAGGTTACATAGTCTTCTTCACTCTACTCTACACAGCTCTTCACACAGACCCTCAAACAGTGGCATTTGCCAAGAGGTCATAACCTCTTGATAAACATCTTGAGATTCTTTAAAAAAAAATCAAAGGGATTATTGGGTTAACATAATAATCTCTAGTCCAGTTCATTTTCCTACATATGTAATAATTTCATGTTTCCTGACAGCTGAATGAAATTCAGTTCTATATACGTATTATATTTTCCCTTCCCATTCATCAGTTGAAGGACATCTAGGGTGGTCCCATTTCCTGGCTATTGAGAATAGTATAGAGATAAAGATGGATGCAAAGGCATCTCTGGAGTATGATGAACATGAGACTAGTAGGTATATACTCAGACTCAAAAAAAAAAAACCCAAGCAATTTCAGCCTTTCCTCTTATAAACAATTCAGAATTAAACTTCTATATTTGAATGAGAGGAAAGACAATGAAAGGAACATACAAGAAGGCAGTAGATGAGATGTGGAAGAATATTGGGGAGGAGAATGGATAAGAACAAAATATGTTATTGATATAAGGGGAAATGCTATAAGGAAACTCAATAATTTGTGTACTAACTTGAATATTTAAGAAAAGTGAAAGAAAAATTTAAAGTCAATATTACCAATAAGATGAAAGATGAGAAAGCACATATTCCACAGTTATTAGCACAGCTTTATTTATACTGAATATTGAAGTGATCAATAATAGTAAAAGGAGAATACAAGGAGAAAATGAAAACTCATAAGCAAATTAATTTTACCTATATGAATCCTAAAGA